>NC_036841.1:11714434-11868896 GCF_002910315.2 Salvelinus sp. IW2-2015 | reverse complement strand
AGTGTTCTTCGTTTCGTGTCATTAAACGAGGAAAATGTATTCACTTCACGCTGCGCCTTGGTCCTCCTCTCTTCCACCATATAACGATCGTGACACTTGCATTGATTTGAGATAATCCAGCTATGCCCAAAAACAGGTTAGAATCTCTACAACTACAACTTGCTCATTTACTGTATAGCTTCAATGACTATGTACATAACAGAGGCTGTGTGTGGCAGCCAGGAGATATTTACTCTTGTCTATAACACATTGACATGTAGAATCAGTCACTGGTCATGTTCTGTAGGAGCACCTGGCCAAACAGACGACAAACGGCAAAACAGACGGCAAAAACAACAATGTACCGTAAACTTTTGTTAAATGTACAAACTGACGACTGCAAATTATACATTCTGTTGATGTGTTTTCTCTTTATCTATATCTGTCTGTCTGTCTATCTATCAGGGTGACAAATGATGCACGCGAAGATGAGATGGAGGAGAATCTGGGACATGTAGGCAGCATCATAGGCAACCTGAAGAGCATGGCACTGGACATGGGCAATGAGATCGACACGCAGAATGTCCAGATTGACCGCATTCAGGGCAAGGTCAGTGCTAAAGTACCTGCCATACAGCCATTTATTCAATAACAATAGATGACCAATTCTGTATTGAACATTAATCTAATGTGTTGTTTTTACAGGCCATTCACAATGTATACCGCATTGATGCTGCCAATCAGAAAGCTAACAATCTAATGAAAAGATAAAGAGGAAGATTGTCCTTCTCTGCTGTGTGATCTTATCTACTCCCTGTCTGTCTTTCTGTGCCAATATGCGTCCAGTGACCATCCACCTACATAGAAAACCTGCCAAATGATTGTGTATGCCGTATCATAAAGCCTGAGCAGCAGGGTGCACATCATTATTCATACCTGGCTCTAGATTGACCCTAGCCTGTTTGCCAGTCTCTGCCACATGACTAAGAAGAGTACAAGGAGTGGAATGCTACCGAGACTTGTACCCAGATAGCCTGGAGACCACACTGCTGCCATCTGTTGGCTAGATTGTTTTCTAAAAACTAGATGCACATCCTCTCCGCTCTTTCAACATCCTCCGCTATCCTTCCTCCTTCGATGCGGAATGGAGCACCAGTGGAATTGGGTTGCTATGCTTGTTGTCACCAGGAAGACTAAAGTAAATAGGAAAGAATCAACATTCTGTCTCTGCTTTGCTTTTAACACTTGAATGAGGTTTGCCTGTCAATGATGACTATAGTTTTTGAAATGCACTTGATAGTTTTTCAGTTTTCGTTTTTATTTATTTAACTCAACAGTTGCATGATGGTAAACGCATTCTCCCATGTAGGCTGTGTTGAGATTGTGAACTGGACTTAACATCTACATGTGTCTAGCAATTGATATGTTTTAGTTTTGGTTAGACTATATTAGCGCTTCAATATAGCTGATGTCAAACTTGGTTTCCCTCACACAATTTACTAATTGTCATAACATCAAGTAGACTCACCCCCCCCCCCTGATGTTGTGGTGTTCAACTATATAATTTTGTATACAAGATAAATATGGACTTATATTGTAATTCTGTATATAAAATATTAAAATGCATAATTATTTATTATTATTATTTACACAGTTATGTTTTTGTTACATAGCTAGCTACGGTTAATTTGAGAGTAAAGAAACTAGAGTTCATAGACCGCGTGGCCTAATGGATAAGGCGTCTGACTTCGAATCAGAAGATTGAGGGTTCGAGTCCCTTCGTGGTCGTTTAATTTCTCAAGTCTTACTTATTGAAACAGGTTCCCAATGTGGTCATGTTTCTTGTAGCCAAGAAAAGGAAGCATCATATAACCCATACTTTGTTTTAGATGGACTAGTATACGATTTCCGCTCCTGTACGCTATTTTCTTATAATTAAGTAGCCTAGTATTTAAAGCCTTCGTGTGTTTTAGTAGCAACATGACTTGGTTGAGAAATGTCACCACAGGTTGTGTACTCGTTCAACCAATGACTGTGCGTTATTCTGTAACAACAGTAGCAGTGATTGATGCACGTTGAACTGTAATGTGGCCATTCCTGGTATCATACCAAATTCCTATTCTGGTAAGATTTCGTACATGTTGCGCTCGTGGCCGCCGTGGGTCATGGAAAAAGCGCGATCAGAGTCTGCGCAACTCAGCGTTCTTCTCGTCGTCTGTGCGAAGTTTATGAAGCTACACTGCAAGAGGAAAAAAAAAACATTCGTCAATATTGGTAATTCCTGCTATATCCAATGAAACACAACTTCACATTTGTTATTGTTAATTACTAAGCTAGTTAAAGTCATATACATAAACAATCTGCAAACAAAACGCGGACGACCTAGCTAGCCAGCCAACGTTAGCTAGCTAGCGACCGACATTAGCCAACGTTCCTTCAAAATGTTAGCTACTATAGTTAGGCAGAATGCATAAAACGCTCGCAATTGTCTTATCAGTTTATCTATAACACATTGGTAAAGATCTGCGTTCGTTTTCTAATTTGTATTTTGTCCCCTTCGTTGCATGGCAGGATGCACGTTTACCGTGGTTGAAAACACTGGCCTTCGACGTTGTTCCGCAAAACATCAAAGCAAAATAGCTACTGTAGCTGGTTAGAAGGGGGCTCAACAAAGAACCAGGAAGCATAATGCTCATTGGCCTAGCAAGAGAGTGTGAGATTGAAGCTACTAATTATACAAATGGTTAATTTAAAGACAAATACTCACATTTAATTCCCATGCAGAGTTGTATTTTTATTTTTTACAATGAACTGTTGTCAGGTATATTCGTCAATAGTAAATCATGGTATACCTAGCCTACATTTCTTTAATAAAGTGATTGATTCATTACAGAAGTATTGTTTTAGGCACACTTAGGGATGGATCCCTGGAATACCCATTGATTACGGCATATTCTTTTCCCACAGAATAAAATCTCCCCCAAAACATTCTATATGCCATTTAGCAGATGCTTTTATCCTTTTATCCATAGCAACTTACAGTCATACGTGCATACATTTTTACAAAGTTATGGTCCTGGGAATCAAACCCACAACCCTGGTGTTGCAAGCACCATGCTCTACCAACTGAGCTACACGGTCCTTTATAACCATAACGTCTTTACACAGGGATTCCTATCAGTGGAGTGCAGTGTGGTTTACATTTTGTTCTCCTGCAGGCTGGCAGTGCCAGGGGTGGTGCCCTCACAGGTATAGGTGGCTATCTCTTGGGTGTGTAAACAGGCCTAGGGGTGCAACATGAATTTCAAATTCACCTATAGTGAAATAGAGGAACTTGGGGGCAACTTGCCCATGAAGAAAAGGAAGTCACGCTTCACCTTCGATGAAGTCCATCTGTTGCTGTCTGAGGTCAAAAGAAACAGGCACATCCTCGTAAGTAAGTACCTCCACTCAGTGTGTACTGTGTGCACAAATCACATGTGATCATTTGCGAAGTTTATGCATGGTATTGTGTGAGGCCTTTGATGATCAGCATGAAGCACTCAATAGACATATGTTCACTTTGCATTTGTTTGTCTCTTTTATTCTCTGCTTGCCTTTCATTCCTTGGAGTGCTATTATCTTCCTTTATTCATCGCCACAGGCAAGTTCAACCAAGGCGCCTCGTCAGACCTGAGGAAGCGAACATGGGCGGACATCGCTATTTGCATCAACAAAATCAGCGAGTGCCAACGGGAGGTCATGGAGATCGTCAAGAAGTGGGCGGACCTAAAGTGCGACGCCAAGCGCAGGATGGTGGCCATGCGAGGGCCTAATGGTGTCCGTATCTCCCAGAACCTGTCGCCGGTGGAGAAAATGGTGCACGAAATACTAGCCACGTCCCCTCCGAACAAGGCCACCATGGGCAGTATGAATCATGAACCTGAGGAGAATGACTTTGGTGACATGTCAGAAATGTCGACTCGCTCCTCTGGCACCTCTAATGGTATGGCTGGCCTTCATCATATGGGTATGCCTGGCACCACCCCCCACGCCATGGGCTTGTCTATGTCACCTTTCTCAACTCAAGATAAAGATATTGGCATGTTTTCTCGGATGCCATTTGGCCGTGAGTCTTTCCTGTATTCACAACAACATTTCTCCTCTTCTCTTCGCACTCAACACAATATGTTGTATTGATTTTTATTATCTCCCCGTGTCATATTTTCATTTATTTTTGTCCTTTTAGGGGATCCTTCTCAGTCGTCTCATGATTTTTCATTCATGACACCAGTCGATGAAGGTAAAACTCTTTTCTCTTTCGCTTTATTGTTGGTAAATGTGTTTGCACCCATGTTTCTGTGTGTATCACATTGTTTGTGTATTACTCATAGACAACAGTCTAGGATTTGAGGACCTAGAAGAGGAGCTGCGGCACATGGGCTCCTTCCGCCCTCCTGCTGAACCTCGTCGCACCTACTCCAGATTCGCCGCCTCTTCCACCGCTGTGTCTTCCTCCATGGCTACTTCCTCGTCCTCCCTCCCAGCTCCCTCCTCTTCCTTTCTCCCTGCTGCTCCCTCCTCTTCTACCTCTCCAGGGTCAGTCATGGGGCAGGGGGCAATCCGGAAGCAGCTAGCCCACAGTGCCTCCCTCAGTCTCAAGGAGCAGAAGGCCACTACTGCCCTGCTAGGGGCCGTGTCGGGGTCTCTGGGGGCCCTGGCCCAGTCCGTGCAGCAGCTGGTGGAGTCGCAGCAAGAGTTTGTACGCGACTCCCTGGAGATGCAGCGAGAGACTGTGAGCGTCCTGCGAGACTTCTCCACCAATGCCCTGGCTCTCCTGCGGGACAAGGTCAATGGCCACCCGCCTTCTTAACTCCCAGTTCACCTACAGAACCCAACACAACATACACACGGACCCTACCTGTGAAGTGCTTGCCCGTGGACTGAGATCATGTCATTAATACTGTTTGCGGATTCACCTAGAGAATGAGTATGCTGCCACTAGTATAGAGTACTGAATAGCAGGAAGCCAAAATAAAATTATGAATATCTTTATATACTGGAGATGAGCTTTCTAACTAGTGACTGTTTTGTGATACTTTTGATGATAAAGAGCAATGCATCCACGTGTCATGGTTCCAGAACTATGGTAAATAAAATTAAATAAATTACTGAATGGAACAAGAGTGGACATAGCAAGGATGTCTGTCAAAGAAAAACTTGTGCAATACTCTAAAAATGCTTGTTGAGGGTAAGCGAACTTTATCTGAGCCTGTTTTGTTTTACATGGCCTCATTTGTAGGTTTCCTCTAACAAGTATGCAAAGACTGGTCATCCAAACACTTCAAGGATAACCAGCCACATTTCTAGATTAATTTGGGTATATCGATTAGATTACCCAAAAAAAGAGCAGCACATACATGTGGAAAGTATGAATGAGTTTTCGTCTGCCAACCTCACATATTACTATCCAAAGGTTAGGTGGTTTGGTTTTTTAACTGGCAATAAATCCCACTACAACTACGAGACGACTAAATAGAAACTGGCCATATTTGTAGCATTTGCACTTCAATTTAATGTATTTTCATTTTGTATTGAGTTTAAATTATATTGAGTGTCCAACTTTTTAGGAAAGTTTTGAGAATGTTTTAGATATATTTTGTCAATGCTGAAGAAATGTTTTTATGAAAAAGTAACCTTTTCACTGAACTTCAATTAACTTTTGTTTTTCCAGACTGAATGATTTTTAAAACATTCTCTAGACTACTGTACTGTAACATGTAATATGTGACTCCTTCAACCAAATCTTGAGAATAAAACAACCTGTTTTGAACTTATTTGTTCCTGGAGGCAGTGAATGAATGTATGGGTTTTGTGATCAGTCAGTTCCCAAGCTAAACCAGGCTACAGCTTTAAGACTCGGGTAATGACAGCATTGAAACATGATCTTAGGTTTTAATAAATGATAGGACTCCCGGCTCATCATACAAGGTGCTGTCTGAAGAACGTCAACACAAAGCATCTGTGAAAGGCCCAAGATAACAGGCATTCTGTTCACAGTTGTTTTTATTTTATATTCTGCCCTCTGGATCCAGCTATCTGGCCATGAATCCTGAATAGTAAGTAGTGATGAGTTGTGAGTGACAATGGTGTTGTGGTATTATTTGTACGGTTGTTGAAGCATGATGTGTCATGTTTAAGTAGGCTATTGTCTTGGATAACATTGTAGCTACATTTAAAGGCCCTTTTAGGTTTGTGGGACAATAAAAGGCCCTCTGAATTTGGGACACATTTTCCCACTTAGGGCAATGGATGTGGTGCAATGGGAGTCAACCCAAACAAATGTTTTATTTTGTTGCTTTGGAAAAGCACAAAGAAACTCTTCGGCCCTCGATAACTTGGCCGAACCAACCAATACTAAAGAGATGGGAGGCCGACAGTTGTGTGTGTGTGTGTTTCTGCAGAGCTTGTATGCAATAACAATAGTGCATCTTCCATTTATCAATGGTGTGTTTCTTTATCCTACTTGATGATATATAATCAACCTAAATAATAATGTAATGTATTCCTCAGCGACTACCTGTTCAAACTGCTTCTTATTGGAGACTCTGGTGTCGGCAAGTCTTGCCTGCTCTTGCGGTTTGCGGTAGGCAAAGCTTTTCGCTACACCCGCAATAATATCTGCCAAACGTGTATGTGACCAATAAAATTTGTATTTGATTGTGTTAAAACAGAATACACACAATCCTTTGTGTTGTCCCATATGGCAAGGAGTCTAGAGTAAACAGAAAGCGAAGGCCATTTCCTTTGTGGAAAGGACCCTGCAAAACGTCATCCAAACCAGTAATTAACCACTGTGAAGGTTTGTTCAGCCATTCTCCCATTGTAAATAATAACACTGCTCAGTTGTCTCTACACCTCAGGATGACACCTACACAGAGAGCTACATCAGCACAATCGGGGTCGACTTTAAGATCAGAACCATTGAAATGGATGGGAAGACTGTCAAACTACAAATTGTAAGTACATGTTTATAAGACAAACTCTGTATAGCTCTGTAAAATGTATAGTTGTACATTTTGGTAATGGGGATGTGGTAAGGCTTGTTTGTAATTTCTAACTGTTTGATCTCTCTCCTAGTGGGACACAGCCGGACAAGAGAGGTTCCGGACCATCACATCCAGCTACTACAGAGGAGCACATGGGATCATCATTGTGTATGATGTCACTGATCAGGTAATACAGTGTATTTGAACTCCTCCTCTCTATGGGCTGGATTGACCATCTATTGCAACAAAATGTACTGGAGTTAAAGATAAAACTATATGTATGAGATTTCAACTATTTTGCCAGGAGTCCTTTAACAACGTGAAGCAGTGGTTGGAGGAGATTGACCGCTATGCGTGTGAAAATGTCTCCAAATTGCTTGTGGGAAACAAGTGTGACTTGGTCTCTAAAAAGGTAGTGGACTCTGCCACTGGTCAAGTAAGTGTCTGTTCTCACTCATAAAATGCTTGTGCCACCAATGCACAATCGATTCTTCATTAACTACAAATCACTGTTAATCATAGATAGACATGCTAATCACACATTATTGTGCTTTTGTTCTGGTGTGTCGTGATAAATGTCATACAATTCTGCTCTCTCTTTTTCTTGGTACAATTGCTTCAGAAATTTGCTTCATCCCTAAAGATTCCATTCCTGGAGACCAGTGCAAAGAATGCTGATAATGTAGAGAAATCATTTTTAACCATGGCCTCTGAAATACAGAAGCGTGTTGGAAGTGATGGTGTTCAAAGTGAGGCTGCTAAAGTGGGCAACAAGATAAACAGTGCACCCCTTTGGCCCGGGGGGAAAGACGAGGCTGCTGCAGAGGAGGGGAATTCTTGTTGCTAGTGTCATACACAAATTACAGCATATGAGAATCAATGCGTTTGGACACTATGCATTTCCTTTTGTTTTGTTCAGAGATGGTAATTGATCCCTGTGAGAACAGCTATGCAATAGTTATGCAGTAGCCTGTTCCAACAGTGCAGAGAATGTGACCCGCTGAAAGGCACCCTTTGAATTAGTGTGGGTACTAGTCTATGTAACATTCCACTCCTTGTTATATTCCAAAGAGTGTTTGGCAAGGAGTGGAATGTAATAGCTGAACAGAGACAGCAACCATGCTATCTTTGAATGGCCTGGGTATCGGACATGTGACAAAAATCAACAGTTGATTTGCCCATGTGGGGATCCAGGATAGGTGAATGTTTGCTTGATGCTTTGAACTTGTAAGGTGAATTTAGGGTGTCGTTTTATCTGTACCATTTGTGAAGAACTGATTGTTTTGGTTACTATCGGTGGTCAAAAAGTATTATTTCTAATGTTAAACACTTTTTGATTAACGTTTGTTGTTTAATGATGACAATAAATTATATATTTGTGTCTTAATTTGTTTTCCAGATTGTTTTTATGCATAATGCACTGTTGTTCCATAATGAATGCACTGTTGTTGCATGAAACTTGTTGTTGTATATGAACAATTTGATCAACTGAACACTTAAAATAATATGATGAGTAATGTGTAATGTCCACAAATAGAGTGGTGCACAGGTACAACTGTGGCAGGTCACTCTGGTACCGTCGGTGCAACCGTAGAAATACAATCGTTCTAGTCCTGCGGGTACAACACCCAAAATCTGAAGCGGATGCTGTGTGTTGTTATGGCTGCCCTCTAGTGGTCATTAATATTAGATATAGAAAAGCAAAATAACCAACATGAAAGGATGAAATTATGATAATGATTGTTGCTATGCTCTACGAAAATCATAATTTATTACATAGGGGCCTAAAAGTTTAACATTTGAAAGACAAATCAGTGCAAACTTCCATGTCTTATAAAATACCAAATTAATTTTATACAATTCAGACTGGTCGAAGTTGTGTGTATTAGGCTACAGTAAAAACCTACAGGGCAGGTGATATATTTTTAACATACTTTGGGCATTGCCATCAGTAATGATGGACATTTTGGGGTGCATTCGAAGGTCAATGAAATCTTAGTTTCGATTGGAGAAAAAGCTGTAAGTACCGCCCTATTTTGTTCCACATGACCTTTAACGATGTTTATTGCACCTTATGGATGTTGCTCAGAGTAGCATAAGCCAATCAGGCGCCTTTGTCCTTTTCACTCGCGCTATGTTCACCGGCTCTTTCCCATTCAAGATGTCGGCGACGTCGATGTTCCCCATGTGTGTCCGGGCGAGTAGGGGCCTCCTCACGCTCAGGAGCTGGAGCAGACGTGGTTCAACCCCTGCAGTGGTGGACTTGATTCGGGCAATTTCCACGGAGAAGCCAACAGGAGAGGGCAGTGCTACAGGTGGACTCGCTCAAGCAATCTTGCAAGAGAGGCTTAAGCAGCAACAGAAGAGTCAGGTGAGTCAAGCAGGCTAGGTAACGTTAACTAGCTAAATGACATCCCCCCCTGCCTGGTTGGGTAACGTTAGCTAGACCGCCATAATCATGCGAGGCTACAGAAAAACCAAAGTGACATTCAATAAATCAGCTGGTTTGGTTTTCATGTTGTAATTTCCAGTTTGTTGAACCTCCGGTCTCTCACGACACTTTCCATTTACACCCTATTATTTGTATGAATGAATGAATGAACTCGTCCGATTAGCACGTTGAGCTAGGCTAGTTTGTCATCCAGGTCAGTGCAATCCGGGATCCTTGACCATACCCTAACCCTTAACTAAACCATTTGAATTTCACCTTCAATTGGGTAGTGACGTCCGGAGGATCCCGGATAGCACGGACCCTGTCAGTCAGCTAGCTAGCCTACCAACAGTGTCTTTGCAACTCGCCGTAATAATTAGCTAGCTGCATATCATTTATCAATTGCCAGTGAGTTAGTGTTAGCTTACTTTCACATGTCACACACCGAGGCATATTCCAGGAGATGTACTAGCCAGCCAGCTACCAAGGAGGTAGTGGATTCATCCCCTAGCCAATTAGATAACTAGCTTTACCTAGATATCCAGCTAGCTAGCACGTATACTCCTATGTTCAGCCACCGTCTATTATTTATTTATTTTTTACACATCAAAGCTAACATTACATTATATATATGGTAACATTATCTGTCAAGGTTTTTCTAGATTTTTGAAGGTCAGGCAGACCCTCCACGCCCCCAATGCATTTCCTGCAGACACTGATTAATCTTATTGTCACTGTTTAATAACAGTGCAGGATATTTTACTTTAACTTGAATCTCAATCTTTTGAATCTACGATCACCGTCTTATATCACTGAGTTTGTTTTTATTGATTTGGCACTACCTGCATGTTTGCACATAATCTCATTTCCCTTTAAATTATTTAAATTCCTTATTTTCCAAGCTATTCTGTATTATAGCAATGTATTCCTAATATAATGTCTAGCTGACTTATGTGAGGAAATAAAAAGGAATCTGACCTGGCTATTTGCTCTGACAGGGCCAGCTCCCTCCAGAAGGGGATGGGGACTCGGAACAGAAGCAGGACCAGGGAGAGGACAAGAAACGGAAGGAGAACACAGCCTATGCCAAGAAGATGGTGATGCGGCTAGCAGGCCTGATGGGGGTAGGGGGTGCGGTCGGCATGGTGTACGTATTCGGTGAGTCCGCCTGTTCCCTCCACTCTGTCAGAGCAGCAGCGTGTCAAGGGCTGACACTGAACCAGCAGCACTAGTGAAGGTCATACTGAAGATAGTGGAGTGATTTGGGGCACCCTCTCCTTGCTCGGTGGAATATTTCCTTTTAGGAGGGCATTCTTGGTAACTTGTTTTGAGCTTTAGGTGAATGGGCAGATTTGTATACTTACTCGCCTCTCATCTCAATGGTGTAGAATTTTGATTGGCTGTTTCTTTGCACTCGCGTCTTTCTCAAATGTGTTTTCTCAAAATATGCCAGACTGTCATTGCTGTCAGCCTAGATGGATGGTTGAATTGTAGAAGACATGACCGTACTTGTCAAAAGGAATGGTTGAATGTTTCATGAGTCTGTCTCTTTTCTGAAAAGCTTGACACTGCTGTGCCATATGCTTTTCAGAAGTAATTTGAATTGTGAATACATGGCATCTGATGCATGTAATGCAATAAATGTGCATGTTTTTTCAAAGCAAGTAGATGTGTTATATTATCATATGTAATGTATTTCTCCCTGTCTACAGGTAGCAATTCAGTGGATGAACAAGGAAACACGGTATGTTTTCATTAAAACATGTTTCGGTGCATGTGGTTTATTTCTTTGTAGGACCAATTATTGAAAAGTAGAGGTGAAAGATTGCCAGATGACGTTTTGTAAAAATTCTAAGCAGACTGGCTTGTGCCAGTGGGTTTTAAAGTGTGCAAAATGAAAGGTGGTTACTTCAAGTGACACTTATCACACTTCTCAGGTAGATCCCATGTAGCTTGTTAATTGGTTCAAGCTAGTGCTTGCGGTGTGAATTGTTTCCCACAAGGCACATCAGGGACGAGAGGTGTGAGTCTGGGAAGGTGGCTACTTCAAAGAGCACACTTTAAACTTTCAGGTGTGGTCCTGTTGTCTACTTCAAAGGGCACACTTGTCAGCCTACTGTAAATAGTCTGCTAACTGCCAGGGGTTGAAGGTATGGGGTTGAGAAGGTGGGCATTTGAAAAAGCACACTTCTCTCACTTCAAAGGGCACACTTGTCAGGCTGTTGTGAGTGGAGTGTGCCAGGCCTCTTAGTGCTGGATCCCACACTTGTCCCCTCAGACTGGAGGAGCTGTGTTCATTTGAGGTGTTTGGGTGTCACTGTGAGAAAAGGAGCTGGACCCTGTTCTCATCTCTATAGCTTCCTCTCAGGAGCCAGAGGAGCCTAAGGTCTGGAACACCTTTCCAAGGCTCAGCCTTCATGATGTGAATTGTCGATCTCTGAGTGAATTGATGTCCATTTACTCAACACTTTTTGAATGAAAACCTTATTATGAGATGACTGGCTACTTACCTAATATAACTTTTTTTGTSCTTACAGCAATGCATCACAATTTTACTATAAGTTACACCCATAATAAGAGGGTAAAATATAATCCAAAAGCCACCAAAGGAGCCTGTCGCAAGGTGAACATACTGTAGTTGGCTGAGATGACTCTTGTGGTCACTGTCTATTTTTCAGTGGCATTTGTTAAGCCAGGTTCTGTGGAATGAGAACAGGATTTGGGGCAACGTCCTCCGAAGGGCACATGTCTCAGGTAACWGATATGTGCAAGGGGTTAGAGCTGTGGGTTTGGGAACATGGACACTTCTTTTGGCCCCCCTCATCACCAAGACCCTAGTTTGGTCTTTCATAGTTAAATACCTGTGGCCACATCAAAGGGCACATTTCTCAGGCTGCTGTGATTTGAGGGATGTAGGCCTTACGTGATGTGTGGCCTTCTGCCGCAGGTTAGAGGTGAGGGTTTGGGAAGGTGTGCACTTGAAAGAGCCCAGTTATCTTACTTCAAAGGGCACACTTGTCAGGCTGTTGTGAGTGGAGTGTGCCAGGCCTCTTAGTGCTGGATCCCACACTTGTTCCCTTAGACTGGAGGAGCTGTGTCAATTGGCGGTCTTTGGGTGTCACTGTGAGAGAAGGAGCTGGATCCTGTTCTCATCTCTATGGCTTCCTCTCAGGAACCAGGAGAGCCTAACGTGAACGTCTGGCCCACCTGTCCAATGGAAGAGTCCCAAGGTAGATTAAGGCACTTACATACCAAGGCCAGTCTTGTACAGCCACATATTTGGGCTTTGCATTCATCAGTAGGTTCTAAGGCTGAACATGCTAGTGAAAACTTGACTAGTCATCTACCCTCGAGTTTCTGTGGGGAGGAAATGAGGTGTTCATTCTGCCTGTGTGACATCAGTAGCTCTACAGCCAAGTCTTAGGTTGTGGTCGCTTTGGATTTGGTCCTGTTTGGTCAGATGATATCCTGGTCTGCGGTTCTACACCTCTGGCACACTTCCTCATGAAGTGTTGCCCATCATGTCCTGCCTTAAGTGAGACTAAGTCTCCAAAGGGCACACTTTGTGGTGCCAGAGGTGTAGAACCTCTGGTTCTGTGGGAGATTGTGGTGTGTGGGAATAGGGCACTTCAAAGAGCACACTTATTTCACTTCTGATACCCTGTTGTTCACTTTACAGTTGAAGCTTGTTCCCACTTCAAAAGGCACACTTGTTAGGCTGCTGTGAGTTGTGGCCCTCTGCCAGGGGTTAGAGCTCTGGGTTTGGAACTTTGGGTAGGTGGGCACTTAAGAGTACACTTTCCTCACCCATCACCCACTTCAAAGGGCTCTTGTGTGCACACTTGTTAGGCTGTTGTGAGTGGAGTGTGCCAGGCCTCTTGGTGCTGGATCCCATACTTGTCCCCTCAGACTGGAGGAGCTGTGTTCATTTGAGGTGTTTGGGTGTCACTGTGAGAAAAGGAGCTGGACCCTGTTCTCATCTCTATAGCTTCCTCTCAGGAACCAGAGGAGACTAACATCAGACAGGTGTTCCAGACATTAGAGTGCAAAGGTAGATTCATGCAGCTACATTTCAAGGCCAGTCTTGAACATCAGCATATTTTTGTCTTTGGATTAATGCAGTTGCCACAAGGTTCTAAGGCTGAACATGACTAGTCATGCTTTTACTAGCATCTACACCGAGTGTCTGGGGAGATAAAATAAGGAGGTGCTCATTTTTGTACTGAGTGACATCAGTATCTCTAAAACCTTATCGTAGGTCAAGTAGCATTTCGATTGGGTTCTGTTTGGCTCCCATTTTCCCCTGTTCAAATGAGATTAAACTGTCTTGGAATATGAGAACAATTTTGTCATTCCAGGGCAGTGGTCACCAACCGGTCAATCACGTTCTTCAAGGCATTCCTTGTTTAAAATAAATAAATAAAAATGATTATGATCCCTATTAGCTGAGGCCAATGACCAGAGAGTGTCAAATACAGCAAAGAACTGCTGTTTTAATGATTGCGTTCATGTCTAAGTTTTTATTCAGCACTGTCAACACTGTTTTTGTTCAACACTATTACAAAACATAAAAGTGCTTGTCCCTACTACAAGGGTATTGATAGCCCTGCAATTTTTATTAATTGTAGCTCGTTGTCTTTTAATATCGAGAAGAGAAATATTTAACTTTCTCTGGTCCTAGGAACAACATGAATTTGTGCATGAGGCTGATGTGGTGCGATTTGAGTTTGGCCATCAGGTGGAAGACTGTGTCCCCTCTGGTCAGTCTACCCCTGTTTAGACTAATGCAATGTTCAAAACAACTGGGAAGTTGGAAATCTCCCACTTCAGTGCATTCAAGACAACTGGGTACTCCGGGGGAAAGAAACAAGATCCGACTGGGGGGGGGGGATCTTTTGGAACGGTCATCAAACTTGGAATTTCAAGTTTGAAACTCGCATCTTTCTAGAGCTCTGATTTTCCGACCTGAATATCACGGACGTCATGATTTGACCTAGGTTTTTTTTTTTTTTTTAACAGAGTTCCCATTTGTCTTGAAAGCACCATGACCATCTGCTGCAGGTACCATCAGTCCAGCAAATTATTTGCAGATTTCAATTTACCCTCAGCTGTGCCTCGCAAGTGCTACACCAACTGATCTACTTTATCAAAGCTTGAGTTTTGAAATATAATATGGTCTATAATGAACAATATTGATAGGCCAGGCATATAGCCAATATGCTGCGATGTATTAGGCCTACTGCACAAACCTCATGCCTACAGAACTGTTTTTATTAGGTTCATGTTAAGTCATGTTTAATAATTTTGAGCAGTAGATCTCTGCTTGCTTTTTGATTGCGAAGGTGATCTTGACTGGGTGACCACTGCTCTAGAGGTTGGACTAGGTTGTGCTGCATTTCCAAAACAGATGAGTGCATTTTGGAACTTGGTAGTGACAACAAATTCTCATTCATTTCACTAGCTAGAGCAACATCTTTTATAATGGGATTTGCCCTTCACCAGTGTGTTGCTGTGAGGGTCTATGTTCTCATGCATCCATATTGTACACGGCTATCAGTGTGGGAACTATTTTCACCTCTCAGAGCAATGAGTGGCCACCTCTGTTTGGTGAGAGTTCCCATGGCCATCCTGTAGCTGGTTTGGGAACAGGGCCTGCCCCTGGTCTCCCGGGCCTCTGCCCCATTGTTGTGCCGAGGTGTGAATTACCCCTAAATGAGCATTCGCACACCTCGTACCCTGTCAACCTCCTCTGAAAGTCCAATTTGGAAGACCCAAGTCTTGTTATAAGTTAATTCACTGCTCTGTGTTATAAGAAGTGGTTCTTGAGAGTGATGGTTTAATGGGCAAAACAATCTGTTCTAGCAAGATTCTGTGTTTTTATAGTTCCATATTTAGTTCTTTGCGATTAACCATGACTATCATGCAATTACATTAATTAGGCAAATTATATTATCTGATTAATTAATGATTTGTTCATGAATTTCAACAAATTTCCTGAACTGACTCAAACCCTGACTAGCTTACGTGACACTATTGGTTTAGGAAAGGAGACCGGAGATGCTGGACACTGTGCTAGACACTACCGACATAGGGGTTGATACGACTCAGTCATTTGCCTGCCTGCCTTTCCTAAGCATAAGCTTATGTCTGACTGAGATGTCTAGTGTTTTAAGAGGATAGCACCCGATTCCAAGGTTGGCTTCCAGCAAAGTACATCTTAAGGGCTCTACACAGTCTACGGAAATGGAGCTGAAGGACATCCGTTTGCGTCACATTCCAAAGATTCTGTCAGCAGCCAACCTTGGAATCCGGGGCGATCCTCTTAAAACAACTCTAGGCCTATTTCATTCTCCTTACACAGCCACAAGAGGGCACTTGGCCGACTTCATGGCTGTGTTTACCTCTTCCCCACTGGCCCATCCCCTTACCTTTGCCCTAATATACAGGTTTACCTGGCACATTATGAAACTAAGCTGATTGGCAGTGTGCTTTATCAGCTGTTAAATTAACCTTTATTTAACTAGGCAGGTCACTTAAGAACAAATTCTTATTTACCAAAAGGCTTCCTGCGAGGACGGGGGCCTGGGATTAAAATAAATTACTAAATACAATATAAATATAGGACAAAACACACAACACAACATGGAGACCTAAGAAGACAACATAGCAAGGCAGCAACACATGACAACACAGCATGGTAACAATACAACAACAACATGGTAGCAGCACAACATGGTACAAACATTATTGGGCACAGTCAACAGCACAAAGGTCAAGAAGGTAAAGACGACAATACATCACACAAAGCAGCCACAGCTGTCAGTGTCTGTGATTGAGTCTTTGAAAGAAGAGATTGCGAAAACTGTCCGGTTTTTGTTGTAGCTCGTTCCAGTCACTAGCTGCAGCGAACTGAAAAAAGGAGCGAACCAGGGATGTGTGCTTTGGGGACATTTAACAGAATGTGACTGGCAGAACAGGTTTTGTATGCTGAGGATGAGGGCTGCAGTAGATATCTCAGATAGGGGGGAGTGAGGCCTAAGAGGGTTTTTATAAATAAGCCTCAACCAGTGGGTCTTGCAACAGGAATAAAGAGATACCAGTTTACAGAGGAGAATAGAGTGCAGTGATGTGTCCTATAAGGAGCTTTGGTGGCAAATCTGATGGTCGAATGGTAAAGAACATCTAGCCGCTCGAGAGCACCCTTACCTGCCGATCTATAAATTACGTCTCCGTAATCTAGCATGGGTAGGATGGTCATCTGAATCGGGGTTAGTTTGGCAGCTGGGGTGAAAGAGGAGCAATTACGATAGAGGAAACCAAGTCTAGTTTTAATTTTATTCTGCAGCTTTGATATGTGCTGAGAGAAGGACAGTGTACCGTCTAGCCATACTCCCAAGTACTTGTATGAGGTGACTACCTCAAGCTCTAAACCCTCAGAGGTAGTAATGACGCCTGTGGGAAGTGGGGCATTATTCCTACCAAACCACATGACCTTTGTTTTGGAGGTGTTCAGAACAAGGTTAAGGGTAGCGAAAGCTTGTTCGACACTTAGAAAGCTTTGTTGTAGAGCATTTAACACAATCATGGGAGGGGCCAGCTGAGAATAAGACTGTATCATCTGCATATAAATGGATGAGAGAGCTTCCTACTGCCTGAGCTATGTTGTTGCTGTAAATTGAGAAGATTGTGGGGCCTAGGATTGAGCCTTGGGGTACTCCCTTGGTGACAGGCTATGGCTGAGACAGCAGATTTTCTGACTTTATACACTGTACTCTTTGAGGTGTAGTTAGCAAACCAGGGCGAAGACCCCTCAGACACCAATACTCCTTAGCCGGCCCACAAGAATGGAATGGTCTACCGTATCAAAAGCTTTGGCCAATAGAAATAGCAGCACAACATTGTTTAGAATCAAGGGCAATAGTGACATTGAGGACCTTTAAGGTTGCAGTGACACGTCCATAACCTGAGCGGAAACCAGATTGCATACCCGAGAGAATACTATGGGCATCACGACAGCAAGCGGGTTGATTATTGACAAGTTTTTCCAACACTTTTGATAAACGGGGAAAATAGAAATGGGCCTATAACAGCTAGGATCAGCTTGATCTCCCCCTTTCAATAAAGGACGAACTGTGGCTGCCTTACAAGCAATGGGAACCTCCCCAGAAAGGAGAGGGGCGTGGCGATGATAGGGGCAGCAACCTTAAAGAAAGGGTCTAAACCATCTGACCCAGATGTTTTTTTGGGGGGGATCAAGTTAAGGAGCTCCTTTAGCACCTCGGACTCAGTGACTGCCTGCAGGGAGAAACTTTGTAGCGGGGCAGGGGAAAAAGAGGGAGAAGCATCGGGGATAGTCACATTAGAAGGGGTGGGAGATGAGGAAATGTTGGACATGCAAGGAGGCATGGCTTGAGACAAATAGGAATCCTGACTTAATAAAGTGGTGATTTAAAGAGCTTAGCCATGTGCTTCTTTCTTGTCAGTAACAACCACATCAATATTAAGGGACATGGGGTCCTACCCCGTCCAAACCCTAACCCGGATGACGCTGGGCCAGTTGTGCGCAGCCCGATCACGGKCGGTTGTGATACAGCCTGGAATCGAACKAGAGTCTGTAGTGACACCTCTAGCACTGAATCTCAGTGCTAGAGGTGTCGGCCTTCCCCAACGCAGTAATGACCAACACAGTGAACTGGATCACTGATCAAATGATCTACGTTTATATAAGAAAGACTCACAACCATGCACAGGCAGCAGGGGGCGTAGTTGAGCAGTGTCTCTTCAACCACTGCAAACCCCTCAGGACAGCCTTGATAGGGAGGGAGGGGTGTTGAGGGGGATGAAACGGCTCCAGCCTACCCCATCGGTTCCCATGTAGTGGCCCCAGCGTGCAGCATGTGGTGTCCCACTCGGCCCCCGGCTGGCTCTCTCTCTCTGTCTTGGGCAGGCAGACCCCCAGGTGGGCCAGGCCAGGGACCTGCTGGCAGATGCAGCTGAATATTCATCAGCTGGGAGATTAATTGGTGGGTGTGCTGCTGAAAGTGTTACTGTGAGGGAGGGGCCAGGTCTAACATGTAAGCATGACAGCATGTAATGCACAGAGACAAGCGACAGGGGCTCCCGAGTGGGGCTGCGGTCTAAGGCACTGAATCTCAGTGCTAGAGGTGTCACTACAGACCGCCTGTATCACAACCGGCCGTGATCGGGCGGCGCACAATTGGCCCAGCGTCGTCCGGGTTAGGCCGTCATTGTAAATAAGAATTTGTTCTTAACTGACTTGCCTAGTTAAATAAATATATATACTGGACACTACTACACAGTGCACGATGCCTGGACAGCCCAGCATCTGTGTGGAGAGTAGAACGTGAGTGGTTTGGACGGTCTTGGTGTCTGTGCGCTCAAGGAGAAAACGGCGGTCTCTTTTTAAAAATGTTGGTACCTTAGTCCCTGCTTAAGAACTGTTTATAAGAGAGTATGTCAAACATGGGTACAGTATTGATGTTTAGATCAGGGGTCGGCAACAGGGGGCCCCTGAGCCGAAACCGGTCTGCGAGTGATTAAAATTTTTGTTCAAAAGACTAAAATCAGCAGGAATTCAGCTAAAAACGTGTTTTTAATTGAGGTAATCTGTTCCCAAGTATCCCCACAAACAAAATGTGATCGTGTTTCAAGGTATGAAATTATTATTTTCGACTATACTCTCTATTTTGGCTTAGTTGTGGTCAATTTGCAGTGTACAAATGATTGTAATTTTCTGGTCCCCTCAACCATTTGCGCTGAGAAATCGACCTGCGTCTGAATCTAGTTGCCTACCCCCGGTGTAGATGCATAGAGAGATGTCATGTTATTTACCTTATGCATTAGGCCATAGTGTAATGCATGTCAAGTTCTGTCAACAGTACCATCTGACACTGACTTTGCATTCACAAGTGTGTGAAGTGGACTATTTCTCATCTTCCTTCTGTCTTTTACAGATTCCAGATGAGTTTGATAATGGTGAGTTGTTTTCCTATTTTGTTTGACACTACCTGTGGTATTTTGGAGAGGTTTTCTTTTCTCAAAGTTGAGTTAGCTTAGAGATAAGCGTTTTATTAATTCCCCCTTGTTCTCCGAGGCTTTTGGCACACCTCTGCCTTCCCATAAATCTGGTCCTGGGCTGTAAATGGATCTTGAGTCACATAACTAATGTAATCTTTTATAGCTGATGTAAAGGCTACGTAAACATGGAGTAACAAGGTTCAGACAGCTGTTGGTGGTTAACTTGTGAAGTCTTCGCCTCATTTAGTTTCACCTTAGATTTGTCAATAAAAAGGTGTGATGTTGAGTGCTGTTTGTTTGCACCCTCAGGCAGACCTCCATCATTCTAATACCCAACATATCCATACCACGTTTACAACTTGACCACCCATTCACTGACAGTGCCGTCAGCCTAGGACGAAGGGAGGGGGGCGTATGATCAATCAACCCACTGAGAAATGCCACCTTGCAGGCGTCCCACACCCAACGTACAGGCAATGCCCCCCCCCCCCCTAATTCTGTGTGCGACTACCACCCTGTACCCACCCAGCCGGTAACCAACCCCCCCCATATGCCTCTGTCATCCCTATAAACTGCCAGGCTGACAACCTGGTGAAAAGGGCCTCATAAGACCGACAAACAGGAAAATTGACATTTGATTGTTTCTCTCCATTTTAAATTAATAGTATTAAAACACATTGGTTTCCCCAATAGATTTGTAGTCCTAGCTGTGTGTTTCATTGGTATTTTGATTGACATCTTCTCTCTCCTCTGAGTGCACGTTTGGCCAGTGTGGAGCTGAGAGGGAATGTGTAGCGTTCTAGGACTGGCTATGCTGTTGAAATGACAGAGCAGGGGGACTGAGTCGCGAGGTGCCTCCCCTCCCTGCTTCAAAGCTATGCTAATGCCGGGGACAGCTGTGGCCCTTTTCCAGAAGTGTTGATTTTTATAAATGCTTAACAATCACCCTGTTATACCAATAATTGCTTCATTAATTCTTCACTGTCACGCTCCCCAAAGTCCTCTGTCTCTATCTGGCACTGCTGCTGCGTCCCTTTATTTCCGTCAGTGTCCAGAGTGCTGCTTCGGCTGCTGCTCTTATTGGCCAGCCCTGATGCACCCACAGCGTTCAATACCCCTAATGAAGGCCATTGATGGTCTAAGGGGCCCACGGGGGAGCGTAGAGGGAGCATTCCAGCCCCCTGCCCACGCGCCCCTCCACCCCAAGTGGCAGAAGGCTAGTGGAGGGGATTGGGGGGGCAGCCTGGACGCCTCCYCTGGATGGGTCCTCAGGGACCCGGGGCGATGAGGTCAGGCGTGCTCGTCCAGATCCGTGTCGCCATGCCAAGTGATGGTATTCAGAACCAGGGGCGTTATGCTGAGGAGGAGCGTTGGACGCTGTGGCGGTGATGATCTCCCCAAAGACCACGCTGTTGAGGTCAAACTGGGGTGTGACAAGTGCGGGACTGCTTTCAAAATACTCACTGAGGTTGGAAGTTGTTGATTTCTCCTAGTGTGTACTGTGGGTCTATGAAACGGTCTTGATGCAGTATGGAATCAATCAGTACACACACCAGATGTTTTGTGTTTAGGGGGAGAGAAAATACATTTTTATCTTCAAGCACTATTATTAGGCTTAAATAACTGACTTGTAATTTTGGGAAGCGTATCAAGACTTGGAAGACCTGATCTCTTTCGGTCCATTTTATCACATCATTCATCCTCCCATGTGTCCCAGTTAGTATCCTGCAGCTAGGATCCTCAGAGCCCGTATTTGGCTTTGACTTGATGAGGGGCCGTTCTGTACGACCTCCATGTTTGCTCGCTCTGACAGACTAGGAGGATAGAGACCACCAGTGCTCCAAACAAACAAACTAACCAATCCAGCCTGCCTCCTACATCTACTGGCCCAACCAATAGCCTATGTCCCTAAACAGATACTCCAATAGAGCCCCACCGCAAAGAGCGAGGCCCGGACGACCGTTTGTCACGGCCCAAGAAAGAAGCGATTGACAGCGCGGGCCAAAAGAGAAAAAGAAAAGCAASKSCCCCCCCCCCCCCCCCAGAGAAGAGGGAGAAGAAAGGCAATTGAGTAATAATGGCCTTAAGCAAACTAGCGGAGCATATGCCACCCCGGTCGTGGATTAAAGGAGGCCTTTGTTGTGTCCGGAGGCACGGCCATCGATCTTTCTCGCTCTTCCTCCTTTCCTCCCTCGTTCCCTCCCTACTTCTCGCCTGTTTAAATGGACATCCCTTCCGAGAGCAATGTAGCCTTTCCACTGGCCGCAATGGCCTGCCTCTATTACACTGGCAAACAAGGTTAGGACAAGAGGCTGCCTGACCAGAGTGCTGCTGCTTGTCAAAGCCTTTTCTGGGGGCCTTTGTTTTTCGTTAGTATGTAACGGTCTTCCTTTCAGAGTTGATGTCAGTCCCAACTGTTTTTGCCATAATGGGAGTTCTGCTTTTGATAAGACTGAATGTGATCACAGTCATAGTGACAGCCAACGGTTACCAACGGAGAAAATGGAATGCCTATGTCCCTGACTAGCCATATAGATCCTTTGCCGCTTAGAGGTAGCTTCCCCACCTCTCACATCATTCGAGGACCCACTGTGGCCTGGCTGACACATTAATCTCGTCACCATCCTTTACCTGTCATCCTCCTTTCAATCTCATCCCACCACTACCAACCCCCAGCCCCTTTATTACCATAAAAGCGTTCCTTGATCCATCCTATCCTCACAGTGAGGCACAAACACAGGGGCACGCGCACAGACACGAACGTATTACACATTTTGCGCACACATACTTGCATGCATACACATACACACGCCTCGGCAACCCCTGTCCCTCTCCAGGGGGTTGTAACGATCACCACCCACCCCCAGCCTGGCTTGGCTCTGCTTTCCCAGGGGAGAGGTTTGTCAACAGGGCCGGTCACAGTCCCACGCTCTCTGGAGGAGTATGTTCCGCCCAGGCCTTATAAAACACACATACGCAGGCAGGCCGGAGGGGTAGGGGGTGTTTCACCAGCGCACCCACTCCCAGGCCTGCTATTACTGGGCTGGGGGACCCAGAGGGGCCTGCCTGGTTATACACACTGGCCGGATGCTATAGGCCCATAGAGAGCCACTCCATCTCTCTCACTCCGTCTCTGTCCCAAAGGACTTCACATCCCAGAGGTCCCTGGCTGCATGCTTTAGCTGAATGGAGAACTAACCTCATAGCATCTGCCATCAAATTGCTGAGATGTTATCTGTTGGGACCAATGCTGCAGTCCCCTACAGAGATGCCTTTCTTAAAGCAGCAATCAGCTGTAGATACAATAAAGCAGTCTCCCTGGTTRGTTAAAAAGCTGGAGAATTTTAACCACTCTCAAATTCAGCTATGGATGCGAGGACTAACCATCCATGATATTAAAATGATAGTTTTAACCATGTTTTGAGGCTGTCATTTTAGATTTTGTTTACTAACATTGGAGTAAAACAAGCTTATTTTAGATTCTGATGGGAAATGACTGAACTTAGCTCATGACGTATTTGTATGTTATATTCCTCAAGAATCAATGGGTATATATCATTTATGTCTAAAAATGTATACTGAACAAATATGAACGCAACAATTTCAGACTTTTACTGAGTTTCAGTTCATATGAGGAAATCAGTCAATTTTAAATAAATTCATTATGCCCTAATCTATGGATTTCACATGACTGGGTAACACCCCCTGGGCTCCCGAGTGCCTTAGACCGCTGCGCCACTGCATCTCCGTGCTAGACGCGTCACTACAGACACCCTGGTTCGAATCCAGGCTGTATCACAACCGGCCGTGATTGGAAGTCCCATAGGGTGGCACAGAATTGGCCCAGTGTTGTCCGGGTTTGGCCAGTGTAGGCCGTCATCGTAAATAAGAATTTGTTCTTAACTGACTTGCCTAGTTAAATAAAGGTTAACTTCTCTGCGCTACGGATCCCTTTAGCGGGATCATTTTCCTAAACAACCMCTGAATTGCAGGGCGCAAAATATTACTAAAAATATTTATAATCATGCAATCACAAGTGAAATATACCAAAACACAGCTTAGCTTGTTGTTAATCCACCTATCGTGTCAGATTTTGAAAATATGCTTTGCAGCGAAAGCAATCCAAGCTTTTGTGAGTGTATCAATCAATGCTAGAACAGCTAGCCCCAAATTAGCATGGTCACAAAAGTCAGAAAAGCAATCAAATTAATCGCTTACCTTTGATAATCTTTGGATGTTTGCACTCACGAGACTCCCAGTTACACAACAAATGTTATTTTTGTTCGATAAATATTACTTTTATAACAAAAAAAACGCCATTTGGGTTGCGCGTTATGTTCAGAAAACCAAAGCCTTGTTCGATGAAAATTCCAAAAAGTATCCGTAATGTTCGTAGAAACATGTCAAATGTTTTTTATAATCAATCCTCAGGTTGTTTTTAACYAACATAATCGATAATATTTCGACCGTAACCTATTCAATAAAAGAGAGAAAGAAAATGGAGAGCTACCCCTCTCGCACGCAGGAACTAATCAAAGGACACCTGACTCGTTTTGAATAATCTCGCTCATTTTTCAAAATAAAAGCCTGAAACTGTCTAAAGCCTGGTCACAGCCTGAGGAAGCCATTGGACAAGGAATATGGTTGATACCCCTTTAAATGGAAGAAAGACGGGCAAGGAAACACATATTTAAAAAAAAAAAAAAAAAAATCTAAATAATCACGTCCGGGTTAGATTTCCTCAGGTTTTCGCCTGCAGAATCAGTTTTGTTATACTCACAGACAATATTTTTGACAGTTTTGGAAACTTTGGAGGGTTTTCTATCCTAATCTGTAAATTATATGCATATTCTACGATCTGGACCTGAGAAATAGTCCGTTTACCTTGGGAACGTTTGTAAAAATAAATAAAAAGATCTGACCCCTGGCGTCAAGAGGTAAATAAATAAATCTGTTGGTCACAGATACTTAAAAGAAATGGGCCTCAGGATCTCGTCACTGTATTTTTGTGCATTCAAATTGCCATTGATCAAATGCTGTTGTGTTCATTGTCCATAGCTTATGCCTGCAAATACCATAACCCCACTTGCCATCATGGGGCACTCTGTTCACAACGTTGACATCAGCAAACCGCTCGCCCACACGTGGTCTGCAGTTGTGAGGCCAGTTGGACGTACTGCCAAATTCTCTAAAATGACATTGGAGGCGGCTTATGGCAGAGAAATGAACTTTCAATTCTCTAGCAATAGTTCTGGTGGACATTCCTGCAATCAGCATGCCAACTGCACGCTCCCTCAACTTGTGACATGCACATTTTAGTGGCCTTTTATTGTCCCCTGCTCAAGGTGCACTTGTGTAATGATCATGCTGTCTAGTCAGCTTTTTGATATGCCACATCTGTCAGGTGGGTGGAWTATTTTTTTAAATTTCAGGGAAATAAGCTTTTTGTGTTTGTGGAACATTTTCTTAGATTTTTTTTAAAATTTCAGCTCATTAAACATGGGACAACACTTTACATGTTTTATATTTTGGTTCAGTGTATGTAGAAACTGCTGATTGCCCCCTTCTTTAAAATTGTCATTCATTAGGACTACAGCTATGTACATTCTACCAGCACCGGAGTTGGCTTGAGATGCTCAATAACTCCTATGGCCAATACATACATGCACCACAACTCCTCTTAGCCTAAGTGTTCAGTCTTGAGTATGGCGTGTTGAGAAACGATGCTCGCTCCACAGTGTTTATAGCTGATCTCTCTTACAGATGCACCGGTTATCCAGCAGTTGAGAAGGACGTTGAAGTATTTCCAAGACTACAGACAGGTGGGTGATAAGAAACGAACACAAGACGGTTAAAACGGCCTTTGCCACTCCCACTGTTCAATGTAACCTGATCAATGGATGGCTCCACTCTACAGTTGGTAGTATTTGCTATGTGGCTGATCTAGTCAGCCTTTATCTCCTGAGGCTGGTGTGGTTGATTCAGGGTGCTAGAATAGAAGGTCCTTGTCCACTAAACCCCTGGGTTAACCGCTGGATTGGGATAGTTACACTGGGAGCCATGTTAGGCTGCTTTTCTGTCTTTACTGAAGCAGGTGCAGCCAGACTGCTTAGAGCAGGAAGGCCTCTCTGCATGGGCCTGCAGCTGCCGTTCAGTTAGACCCCCCCTCCACCCACCCACACACACGCACACACCAAAATCCATCTCTCTCGTAGCGCTTTGATCTCTTCAATGGAGCGTGAACAGCCCCCTGTCTCCATGTGTGTGTGTACATACGAGCGCACACCCTTTCCCCCCCCCTGCGTATTGACAACACACACACCCTCTCCTTCCTGGCCTCTGGTCTCTTGAACATGTCAGTTCTCTCTTCCACGCGTTCCATCTCCCTCTTGCAGCTGGTTCTTACAGGATTCTGGTTTTCTGGGGTTTGCAGTGATGAGGCCAGCTAAGAGCAAACTAATGAAATAAGGAAGCGGACCACCATCTTTTAACGCTCCTACATTCCCACATAAGCAGCCAAATACAATCCCCTCCAATTTTACTCCTGCGAGCCGGGAGTGATGGCCTCCGTGTGTTTTACTGCAACTTGCTTGTGACCATGTTGACATTAGACTAGTCTTCAACTCTTAGGAAAAACACCCTTATGAAGGACCTCAAGTATTAAAGGGATAGGCCTCGTTCACCACAAAATACCAATTGCCTACTTTTTTTTATTTTATTGGAGCTTGGCTGTTGTCAATTGACCCACATAGTTCTGATGTGCCACTTGTTCCTCCCACTGCAGCCATGTGTTTTTGTGTAGTTGTGTGACGACGTCATATCTGTGTGCCCCCAGATGATCATTGAGCCCACGAGCCCCAAGCTGCTTCCTGACCCCCTGAGGGAGCCCTACTACCAGCCTCCCTACACCCTGGTCCTGGAGCTCACAGACGTCCTGCTGCACCCCGAGTGGTCGGTACGTACCACCTCCATCTCACCCAGCACCTCACCCTGGCCTCCTGGTACCAGTGACTAGTTGGGTGACCTGGATGCCTTCTCTCAGTATAGCCAAAAACACAAGATAAAACATGTATCATCTCATTCCTTGGGTTTTGATAGTACATTAATCATTCATAAGTAGAACCGTTTTTTTGTTGTTTACTTAGGATTTTACCTCAGCCTCCCCCGTCCCTCTGTGGGTGGCCATCTGGCCTGTGGGACGCTGGGGGCCCACCACCTGTTTACCTCCACTATCTGTAAAGACCCTCCCATTACCTGTGGCTTCCACCTGGCCCCCTCAACCTGTCCCACCCCTACTCTAACACCACCTGCCCCTCCTACCTGAGACCCTGCTACCTGAGACCTTACCTACTTGTCCTTACCTGAGTGGTATCATACTCCCTCCCCCTTATGACTCCCCCCTACGAGTGGCGCGTGCATAGACAGGTGCGGACGTAACCCGACACCAGCAGACAGCCACCTGGCGGCCCTGCACAGGCTTTGATTTCTGAAGAAAAGGCCACAAGTGGCCCAGGAGGTCATCCAAACGCTTCATCTGCCATAAGCTGCTCCGTTTAGGCTGTGGAAAAAGCAAAAATGTATGCCTGTGAATATACCACTTTATAACGTGACAAAACTAATGAATCAATCGTTCACTGGTTATTTGTGCAATGGATAGTGGCTGTCAAAAGATACTCTAAATATAACGCTCTATAACATGATAAACTGATTTTTAAATGGATTATTCACTGACTATTTTTGTGGATAGCTTTCAGTGAGTATTCCAGCCATAATACACGTAACCCATTGTAGTTGGGAGTAGTTAGTATGTCTTTTAGCATGTGAAGTGGACTGGTTTGTTCTCCCCACAGCTGGCTACAGGCTGGCGCTTCAAGAAGAGGCCAGGCATCGACTACCTGTTCCAGCAGCTAGCCCCTCTCTACGAGATAGTCATCTTCACTGCAGAAACAGGCATGGTGAGTGACATCACTCTGCAACACGAGGGTTTGAACGCTGTTCTGGCCCGGGCCAATGAGGACTTTTACAAGATCTTGTCACAGTGTTATTGTACCGTCATTGTTTCAAGTAACACTTTGCAAGTCGTATGTTGACGAATAGTCTTCTTTGAGCCAGAATTTCCCTTAAATCCCCCACTCACCCTTTTGTACCTTTCTGACCTTCTCGTGCCAATCAACACTGCAATTCTATAGGTGTTGCAACGGACAAATCATTAACTGCTACCATATGTCACATTTCAGTGAAGAAGCATTCTGGATTGGTTAAGGCGTAGACCTGCCTGCCTCACTTACCTACCAGACACCTGCCACAGCCTCCCTCCACCACAGCCAATCAGGGCCGCTCTTACCGCTGGGTGTTGCTTGTAACGTTTTGTTGTGACTGCACCTGTCACCTCCTCGATTCCCCTGTAGACCTTTGTTCTAATGGTCACCTCAAAACAAATCCATGACGTTTGAATGTGTTATGCCACTCAACTCTCACTGACTCTTCATCTCAAACAACATCCCTAGTGTTGTTGCGTTTTGACTTTTTTTGTTTTGGCACCAATACGCCTCGCCCCTATTGTTTGTCCTAATAACCTACGTCTTGGCCGACAGGCGAGCTCAGAATGGGTTTCCTTTTGGGCTCCAAAGGCCCCTTTTTTTTATTCATGCCGACATGTATATGCAAATGAGCCATGCTCCGCTCAGGGTCTAATTGGCCCCTTGTTTAGATGTGGGACTGTGTTTTGTTTTCTCTCGGTGAAGGTCAGCCTCAGTGTTGTTGACCTGCAGCAGTGACTGTGCCAAGTCAAACTGAAGTCTGTTCTGTAACTCCGCTAGCTGCAGATTGCCCTACGGAGTATGGATCATTAACCCATCCAAGTTTCCTGTGCTTCACATTGCCACACGTATTCTCCACCTGCCCACTGCATTGGTGCTGACTAAACCATATAGTACTATGAGAAGCTGTTACTTCAGAGTTTCTAATGCGAAGAGATTTTAAGTGGGCTTTTATGAGTAGTAACCAGAAAGCTAGACCCCATACAAAACAATCAAAGGTCTGTCCCAATCCTCAGCCCAACTCTAGCCATGTAACCGATGGCCATCATGCATATGCAGAAGCAGGTTGTGATGTGATGCGGGTTCTCTCTCACCAGACGGCGTACCCTCTGATTGACAGCATCGACCCCCAGGGCTTTGTCATGTACCGCCTCTTCAGGGACGCCACGCGTTACGTGGAGGGACATCACGTCAAGGTAAACAAATCATCAGGCTGACATTCCACCATGGCCACCGTGTGTGTGTGTACACACAGTTTAATGTACACTGCATAAGCCTCCAATAACACAGCATTCTGTGAATTGAATGTTTTCCATATTTCTGAATATAAAACAGAAATGTCATGTTGGTGTATAAAATCCATCATTGTTCAGACAAATGCCCTGTTTATTGTTGGATTTGCTTTAGTTTGGCTAGACCAGTGTATGCGCTTTCGCTTTCTCTCACTCTTTCACTGTCTCCGTTTCTTTGTTATCTAAGACGTGAGTTGAGTTTAAGACTCTGAGATGTTAGTGTGCTCCTTTTCAACCCCGCTCCTCTTGGGCCAAGCCCCCAGCCCAGATCCCCCGGTGCTCCCCTCTCCACTGTGACCCAGTCGGCACAATGGAGCCATACCCCCCCCTGTCTCCGCTGCATAGCCGCCTTCTGCTCCAGCATTGATTCTCCTATGCTCCGACTCCATCCCTCTTTCTTTCTCTCG
This sequence comes from Salvelinus sp. IW2-2015, assembly GCF_002910315.2. NCBI lineage: Eukaryota > Metazoa > Chordata > Actinopteri > Salmoniformes > Salmonidae > Salvelinus > Salvelinus sp. IW2-2015. Next base: position 11,839,682 of record NC_036841.1, on the reverse strand, counting down.
TCCTCGCCCCCTGACAATAGGGGGGTTCCCCCCCCCCCCCCCCCTTTCTGGGCCTCATTAACCTTATGCCTTCCTCTCTCCAACAGCCAGAGTCTGTCTCCATGCATGGCTGAAGTACAGCAGTGTTAACGACTTTGCTAAACTAAGTTAACCTAATTTGTCATCTGAGGGAACTTCTAACGCAATACTTTCTAAGATGGCTACTGTTGCTTTACTCCTATCCAGCATCTATTAAATGGTTGTATATTACTGGCTGTATCAGACTAACATGGCTAGCCTACATCACCATGTTTCAGTGGAGGGCTTTTGTAATGCATGGGGAAACTAGATTGGCCTGGTAGTGAAAGTGGTTATGGTCCCTACGTGGCCTAGCTGTTGTGATGTGTATGGCTGAAGTGGTGGGTAGGTTTATAGGTATACCTTTCCTATGTGATGATGCATGGCCATGGGTTATTCATCGGGGTCAGTTTTTTCCATGTTAATCACTCACTACTAAAACTCGTATTCATCGGGAAACATGTGATGAGGGTAACCTGCTACCCCCTGCTATACAGAACCTGAATGTATTTATTTGGTGATTTAGTCCCGATTCTAACGTTACATAGAGGATCTTCTCCTGTGTACTCACCTGAATTCACGTGTCTCCTGTCCTCATCCCCTTCCTTTGGTGACCTTCTGCCCATCTCTGTCTCTCTTCACCCCCTCTCTCCTCCCCCTTCCTCTCCCCTCCTTCGCCTTCCATCTGGCCCTCTGAAGAGCAACAGGGAGGCAGAAAGAGAGTGAGGGAGCGAGAGAAAGGGAGGTCTGAATAGAGAGCCGAGTCCCCCGAGGCCCTAGGCGTCTGTCCAATGGTGAATTTCGATGGTGTTTTTTCCCCCCCCAAAAAAGTTTTCAAACAATGTGGAGCCACAGATGCGAGGTGCCAATAAAATCAGCAGACTTATCTGACGACTCGCATTATCGGCCGGTCTGTCTAATTGACTGTGATAGAACCAGGCTGTGGTAGAATCAGCCATTGATGTTGATGACAAGTCCAACTTCGAGGGAACCCTTGAAGATAGAGGGCAGTTAGTGGAGGGCACGACCTTCTGTCACAGGTGGACTGACTGGATGGAGTTGAACAAGACTGTTGAGTGCTCGACAAATTTGCGTTTCAGAGATCAGTTGTTAAAAATGTATTTTATTTTCAGTTCAAATTGTCGTTCCATTCTCCACGGGAGAGTCAGATTTAAGTTGTCATGCTAGTGCACAGTGTGTTTATCTGCACACCTAACATGTGGGTAGGGGTGTGTCACCCTGTGAGGGTGTGTGTGGGTTGGCCTACTCTGGCTTACAGCCTGTTGCTTTGTTAGGGGATCACGGAGCACGGCTGGCTGTGAAACCGGAGCCCTACAATGCCTTTACAAAGTATTCATACCCCTTATTCCAAATGTTGTTTTACAGCCTGAATTCAAAATGGTTTAAAAAAAATAATAATAATAATAGCACTTATTTACACACACTATCCCCATAATGACAAAGTGAAAACATACATTTTTTTTGAGTTTTTTTTTTGTGTGCTAATTTATTGAAAAATGGAATACAGAAATGTATATTACCGGTCAAAAGTTTTAGAACATCTACTCATTCAAGGGATTTTATTTTACTATTTTCTACATTGTAGAGTAATAGTGAAGACATCAAAACTATAAAAACAAATATGGAATCATGTAGTAAACAAAATATATTTTATCTTTGAGATTCTTCAAATAGTCACCCTTTTCCTTGATGACAGCTTGGCATTCTCTCAACCAGCGTTATGAGGTAGTCACCTAGAATGCATTTCAATTAACAGGTGTGCCTTTTTTTTAAAGTTAATTTGTGGAATTTCTTTCCTTCTTAAACACCTCTTAAGGATTAGCCCCTTTTTTTCAAGTTTTTGCCTAAAATGACATACCCAAATCTAACGGCCTATAGCTCAGGCCCTGAAGCAAGGATATGCATATTATTGGTACCATTTGAAAGGAAACACTTTGAAGTTCATGGAAATGTGAAAGGAGTGAAGTAGAATATAACACACTAGATCTGGTAAAAGATAATACAAAGAAAAAACCAACCGTTCCTTTGTATTTTTTTTTAACCATTTTTGAAATGCAAGAGAGGCCATAATGTATTCCAGCCCAGGTGCAATTTAGATTTTGGCCACTAGATATCATCAGTGTATGTGCAACGTTTTAGACTGATCCAATGAACCATTGCATTTCTGTTAACATTTGTGTCAAGACTGCCCAAATATGCCTAATTCGTTTATTAATAACTTTTCGTGTTCAAATTTGTGCACTCCTCAAGCAATAGCATGGTATTCTTTCACTGTAATAGCTACTCTAAATTGGACAGTGCATTTAGATTAAATTCTTGTTAATCTTTCTGCCAATATCAGACATCTATGTCCTGGGAAATGTTCTTGTTACTTACAACCTCATGCTAATCGCATTAGCCTACGTTAGCTCAACCGTCCCGTGGAAGGGACAACGATCCCGAAGAAGTTTTAATGCGTTTGAGCCTATCAGTTGTGTTGTGACAAGGTAGGGGTGTATACAGAATATAGCCCTATTTGGTAAAAGGCCAAGTCCAAATTATGGCTAGAACAGCTCAAATAAGCAAATAGAAACAACAGTCAATCATTACTTTAAGACATGGTCAGTCAATATGGAACATTTCAAGAACTTTGAAAGTTTCTTCAAGTGCAGTCGCAAAAACCAAGCGGTATGATGAAACTGGCTCTCATGAGGATCGCCACAGGAATGGAAGACCCAGAGTCTGGTCACTCACAGATGGTGAAGTGCTGTAGAGACTTGTCCTTCTGGCAGGTTCTCTCATCTTTGCCAAGGAACTCTAGTTCTGTCAGAGTGGTATTTGGGTTTTTGGTCACCTCCCTGACCAAGGTCCTTCTTGCCCAGTTGCTCAATTTGGTCAGACAGCCAGCTCTAGGCAGAGTCTGGGTAGTTCGATTTTAGTATTTTTTTTATTTCCCAATGATTGAGAACACTGCGCTCTTGGAAACTTTCAACATTTTTTTTTTTGCCCTTCCCCAAATATATGCCTCATCACAATTCTTTCTCTGAGATCCACAGACAGTTCCTTGGACTTCATGGTCTAGTTTCTGCTCTGACATACTTTGTCAACTGTGGGACCTTATAGACAGGTGTGTTTCATTATAAATCATGTCCAAACAATTGATTGGCCACAGGTGGACTTCTAAGTTTTAGCTACATATCAAGTATGATCAAAGGAAATTGGATACACCTGAGCTCAGTTTGGAGTGTCATAGCAAAGGTGTTTCTGGGTTTCGTTTTCAATACATTTGCAAAAATGTCTAAACATGTTTTCACTTTGTCGTTATGGGGTATTTTGTGTTGATGGGTGAGAAATGCACATCTTTTGAATTTAGGCTGTAACACGCACGTGCAATAAGTCAAGGGTTATGAATACCTTCTGAAGCACTGTATGCATCACACGGCCAACCAGCCCAACTCTCAACTACGCACGTGCCAAACGCACACACTATATTTATCCGACTGAAATAGTAAGCTATCATAAAGGTTGACCAACTCTGTAAGCACAGACGTCAATACATCACTCACAAACTTGTTACTGCGCCTCACACGAGGGCTAATGTAGAAACGCACACGAGTCAATATACACACATCCACACACAGGGCTCAATCCCCAAGAGAATGTCTCAAAAGGCAGATGGTGATTATTTATTGAGAGTGTGCTGGTTCGTTCCTATACCTCTTGGGACACACGCACACAGCGGGCCCCTCCCACTGCTCTGCCAGGCTGGTCAGCAGCACCTCGGGGGGGGGATCCAGATAACCTCAGTTAGGTGGAGAGCGTCCCTCCATCTGCTCCCCAGGTCCACCACTGAATGAAACTGACTGCACAGGGCAGGCCAGCGGAAGTGGGTGTGTTCTCCCCTCTACAAATGTGTACAGTGCATTTGGAAAGTATTCAGACCCCTTGACTTTCCACATTTTTGGTGGAAAATCGATTAAATTGTTTATTTCCCTCAGACTACACACTACCCCCATAATGACAAAGCAAAAACAGGTTTTTAGAAATTTTAGCAAATGTATAAAAGAATTGACATTTACATAAGTATTCAGACCTTTTACTAAGTGCTTTGTTGAAGCACCTTTGGCAGAAATTACAGCCTCCAGTCTATTTGGGGTGTTTCTCCCATTCTTTGCAGATCCTCTCAATTTCTGTCAGGTTGAATGGGGAGCGTTGCTACACAGTTATTTTCAGGTCTCCAGAGATGTTCGATCGAGTTCAGGTCCGAGCTTTGGCTGGGTGACTCAAGGACATTCGGAGACTTGTCCCAAAGCCACTGCTGCGTTGTCTTGGCTGTGTGCTTATGGTCATTGTCCTGTTGGAAGTTGAACCTTCGCCCCAGTCCGAGGTCCTGAGCACTCTTCATCAAGGATCTCTCTGTACTTTGCTCCGTTCATCTTTCCCTCGATCCTGACTAGTCTCCCAGTCCCTGCTGCTGAAAAACATCCCCACAGCATAATGGTGCCACCACCGTGCTTCATCGTAGGGATAGTGCCAGGTTTCCTCCAAACGTGATGCTTTGCATTCAGGCCAAAGAGTTAAATATTGGTTTCATCAGACCAGAGAATCTTGTTTATGGTCTGAGTCCTTTAGGTGCCTTTTGGCAAAGTCCAACAGGCTGTCATGCCTTTTACTAAGGAGTGGTTTCTGTCTGGCCTGATTTGGTAGAGTATTGCAAAGATGGTTGTCCTTCTGGAAGGTTCTCCCATCTCCACAGAGGAACTCTAGAGCTCTGTCAGTGACCATCGGGTTCTTGGTCACCTCTCTGACCAAGGCCCTTCTCCCCTGATTGCTCAGTTTGGCCAGGCGGCCAACTCTATGAAGAGTCTTGGTGGTTCCAAACTTCTTCCATTCAAGAATGATGCAGGCCACTATGTTCTTGCCAGTACAAGCAATATTACTCTCAGTACATGTCGCAAGTGTACCTCAGTTTATTTTTTTGTTTTTATTGCTACTATGGTGTGTTTCGTGTGTATGCTTTGAAAGTAAATGTGTATATCTACATGTTACCTCTTGGTGGGTTGGGGAGAAAAGATAAGCCATTCTAGTTAATTTTGTCTTTTGTTTCTGTTAGTCTTTAGTGACATGGATAGAAGTACAGTCTGCTGTCATTCTGATCTAAGAATATTACTCCTGCTTATTATGAAGAAAAAATACATCTGTTTAACTTTGTAAACTAATGGTGTGTTTAGAATTATTTTTGTTGTATTAATGCTATTTAATCTCTCCTCAGACTAATATTATTCTGTTTGTCCTGTGGGTACCTTTGCCACTGTTCCACCCCTTGTGTATTGCGCTGTCATGTTGTATTTGTTTCTGTAGAAATGTATTGGTACCCTTCCCCAGAACTGTGCCTAAACACCATCCTGTCTCGGAGCTCTATGGACAATTCCTTCAACCTCATGGCTTTGTTTTTGCTCTGGCATGCACTGTCAGGGACCTTTTTATATAGACAGGTGTGTCTGCCTTTCCAAATCCTGTCCAATCAATTGAATTTATCACCAGTGGACTCCAATTTGTAGAACCATTTTAAGGACGATCAATGGAAACAGGATGCACCTGAGCTCAATTTCGAGTATCAAGGGTCTGAATGCTTATGTAGATAAGGTATTTCATTTTTTTTTTTTTTTTTTATACGTTTGCAAATATGTCTAAACCTGTTTCGCTTTGTCGTTATTGTGTGTAGATTGATGGGGGAAAAAATGTTTTAATCAATTTTAGTCTAAGGCTGTAACGTAACAAATTTTGGGTGGTATAAAGTCCAGGCGCCTGAATACTTTCCAAATGGCTTGCAATCATCTTTTTTCATCAATGAATGTAATATTTGCATAGTATATGCAAACATTACATTCATTGATGAAAAAAGATGATTGCAAGCCATTTGTGTATTTCTTCCAATTGTCACAATTACCATTAAACAATGAAAGGATAGATTTCTTTTTTTTAAATCGAAACTTTAGATAAATTCCTTCAGTGTCTTGTAACTCAACTCTTCCACCCCCTGTAGGACGTGTCGTGTCTGAACCGGGACACTTCCAAGGTGATAGTGGTGGACTGTAAGAGGGAAGCCTTCAGCCTGCAGCCTTTCAACGGCATGGCTCTGACGAAATGGGACGGCAACTCAGAGGACCGAACACTCTACGACCTAGCTCATTTTCTCAAGAGTAAGTGTGTGTGTGTGCACGCAGTGGCGTGTATGGTCAGTGTGTGTCGACCAACCTGTTCCTTCCCAGACACGCTATTCATTCGTGTTTCTCTCTGGCAGCCATTGCTCTCAGTGGAGTGGATGACGTCCGCTCTGTCCTGGAGAACTATGCACTGGAAGATGACCCCGTAGAGGCCTTCAAACGCAGACAAGCGCAGCTAGCACAGGTACAGTCTAAACAAACCCAATATATAGGAGCAATGGATGACAACTAACAAATACATGAACATTATTAACATAAGAGAAGTGTCCTCATCCTCAAAGAAACATGACATTTTCTGAAGAGGAAAAAGCCTTTTCACTGTTGATAACTTGATTCCCTTTCCAACTGTTTTGCGAGAGCTTTGGCGCAATAGTCCATTGTACTGATGTAACTGTATATAATGTTGTTTGTGTGTGGGGACAGGAGGAGGAGCAGAGGTTGGCAGAGCTGACCAAGCAGAAGAAGCAGGGCATGTCCTTGGGCTCCATCGCCGGAAGGTTCTGGCGTTCCAAACAAGAGTGAGTGGTCCTCTCACTCGCACCCACCAATCGCAGCCCACCCCTCCAGTGTCAGGCCAAAAGGATGGCGGGCCACAGTCACTCGGCGGGGTGGGCGGCGGGCGTCTGGACACGTGGGGGAGGAGACAAGGAGGCGAGACCATCCAATCAGCTGGACTTTTGACTGTCGCAAGCATGTCTTTGGGGGGATAAGCTGGAAAGGAGCAAGGCTCCAATAGAATGTTCTGGTACCTCTGTCGGCAGCGACATCACTTCCTGGATTCTCAGATGCTCTGGTGTAGGCAGTGCAGCCCACCCCACCCCCCCCCCCCCCATCGGTCTTCTGTTGGCACTGACGTATACAAAATGGTGCTGAGTGGTTAGACATTATTGATTGAACCATTTCAGTCCACATTAGTTCATCCACTTCTACCCACCAGCCGGTCATACAGGGAACTGACTCGAGAACAGTGCTCTACTGCTGCAACTCCCATGCACTTGGATTTGGTGCTCTGGAATGGAGTTGTATCAGCCTTAATCAACAAAGTGAATTATTTGTTTTGCTTCGTGTATATCTAAGACTGAGCTGGTCAGGGTAAAGATATTAAACATGTTGCACTCTGAGACTCTCTAAGCTTATCTCCACCAATGAGAAGTCATGCCTTGACAGGCACTTCCGATGCCAACGGGACTGTGTGCAACAGAGGCTGGAGCTTGCGCTGTAAGAATGAGTGGGAGGACATTTTCAGCAAATCAAGCCATGTGAAATGGGCTGATGCCCACACATACTGAGTGAAAATGGATCGACATGTCTGTATATATATATATTATATTATACGTTGATTGTTTCTATTAGATTCAGTTTGTGAACCATTCACAAAGTCGCAAATAAAGAAAAAAATATTAAATCTAGTATCTTGTGTGATTTGGCACAAAAGAACATGTCATGTGAACTACGTCAGTCAGGTGTTTTCATGGCAATATGTTGAATCTCCTCTAAATACCCTGGAATCTATACTGAACAAAGTGTTGGTTTCATGAGCCGAAATAAAAGATCCAAGAAATGTTCCGTACGCACAAAAAGCTTTTCTCTCAAAAAACTACAGGCCACGTAACCACGCCGGCCCAGGACCTCCACATTTGGCTTCTTCACCTGCAGGTTTGTCCAAGGGGGGGTGGGGGGTGCTGAGGAGGATTTCTGTCTGTAATAAAGCCTACTATGAACTGTAACTCAGTAAATCTTTGCAATTGTTAAATTGTTTTGTGTTCAGTATAAAGAACATACCATAGACTCACTCCAAAGCTAGCTTGAAATGTCGCTGATGGAGCCATCCAAAATGTACCTTTTGTTGTATGGCCCAATCGGTTTGTATGTTGTCAAGGAGGGCAGTCAAGTGTCTTTCAAACCAGAGGATCACTGGTTTGAGCCAGTATGGGGCAGTTCGACAGTGGAGGAAGCTACACTGTTAGCAGCACACTGACATGGGATGATATAAAGCCAAATAAAATCTGAGATATTTAATGCATTTACAACTGGTGAGAAGACATTTACAATTTGACTCTTGTTTGTGAAAGAGGTCATCATGGAAATGTTTACACCACATTTCAATATTTTTTATTTAACCTTTAACTAGGCAAGTCAGTTAAGGACAAATTCTTATTTTACAATGATGGCCATACCCGGACGACACCGGGCCAATTGTGTGCGCCCTATGGACTCCCGATCACAGCCAGTTGTTGATCACGCCCGGCACGAACCAGAGCATGTAGTGATGCCTCTAGCACTGAGATGCAGTGCCTTAGACCGCGCGCCACTCGGGAGCCCAATATAGCTACAGTACCAGTCAATAGTTTGGTCCACACTACTCACTTCCAGGTTTTCTTTTATTTTTACTATTTTCTACATTGTAGAATAATAGTGAAGACATCAAAACTATGAAATGGCACATATGGAATCATGTAGTAACCAAAAAAGTGTTAAACAAATCAAAATATATATATTTGAGATTCTTCAAAGTAGCCACCCTTTGCCTAGATGACAGCTTTGCACACTCTTGGCATTCTCTCAACCAGCTTCATGAGGTAGTCACCTGGAATGCATTTAAATTAACAGGTGTGCCTTGTTAAAAGTTAATTTGTGGAATTGCTTTCCTTAATGCGTTGGAGCCTATTCGTTGTGTTGTGACAAGATAGTGTTGGTTTCCAGAAGATAGCCCTATTTGGTAAAAGACCAAGTCCACATAATGCAAAGAACAGCTCAAATAAGCAAAGAGAAATGACAGTCCATCATTACTTTAAGACATGGTCAGTCAATCTGGAAAATTTCAAGAACTTCAAGTGCAATCGCTAAAATGACCCAAAACACACCTCCAGGCTGTGTAAGGGCTATTTGACCAAGAAGGAAAGTGATGGAGTGCTGCATCAGATAACCTGGCCTCCACAATCACCTGACTTCAACACAATTGAGATGGTTTGGGATGAGTTGGACTGCAGAGTGAAGGAAAAGCAGTCAACAAGTGCTAAGCATATATGGGAACTCCAAGACTGTTGGAAGAGCATTCCAGGTAACTACCTCATAAAGCTGGTTGAGAGAATGCCAAGAGGGTGCAAAGGGTGGCTACTTTGAAGAATCTGAAATATAAAATATTTTGATTTAACACTTTTTTTTGTTACTACATGATTCTATATGTGTTATTTCATAGTTATGTCTTAACTATTATTCTACAGTGCAGAAAATAGTAAAAATAAAGAAAAACCCTTGAATGAGTAGGTGTGTCCAAACTTTTTACTGGTACTGTATATGGCTCTGGTAAATTGGAAGGACATCGAACGTTTTTTAACCATAGGCCGGATTGAGTGAGTGTGCCTTCACCAACTCCTATTTACAGTTGTGGGTCAGACAATGGGCTGGAGGTAGTCAATGGTCATGTGCCAGAGCATCTCATGTAGGACTTTAGTAAATGACAAATAAGGTCGTAATTGAGTATTGTGACGATTAACTCCTGACAAACACTATGAGCATCTTCAGTATTTGGCACTAGGGGATTTGCAGTTTAAGCGCAGCTGATCTCGGCACAAATATTTGCAATACCAGATTGGGGTCGATCAATGCGCCTCGTCCTCTGATGGATATTTATGTTTGGTTTTAAGGTGTCTAAAATCCTTATTTACTTCTCTATTTGAGAATGATATTTGTTTAAGCGAGGATTTAAAATATATTTGTTTTAGGGATTGGACGTCATTTGTGAAATCACTAAGCCTGAAGTCCCTGTTCTTTGATTTTGCACAAACTAGGAGAAAATGGGTTCGTTTGACAAAGTGTATTGTTTTATTGTATTGTCAAAACATATTTGCTGTAACCTGTTACTGTAAAATAGCATTGCGCATAGTGTGGGATATTAATAGAAAATTCATCAAGAGGGAGAAAAATTTGTTTGAATAGACTTTACAGAAACGCATGACTTTGTGACGCCAATTGGAATACAACTAGATGATGCCACCGTTTGAGAGTAAGGTGTGAAGGGAGCAGCATGTGATGGCTCAATTCACAAATACCTGCAAATTGTGAGGTGTCGGGGCTTTTTGGTTTACCCCCCCCCCCCCCCCCCAGACAGACGCACACGTGCCAAAATACAAATGGCCACAGGCTTTCTTGTGAAAATGAGGAGACTACCTCATGAAGCTGGGAGTTCATATTTATTAGAAATACCATGGTTATTTAGTTATATATTTAACGAAGTATTGATTTAATCTGCATATTTTAATAGAATAATATCTTAATAATTAGTAGAATTATCAGAAGTAGGCTACTGGGTTGGAAGAAAACGAAATTCGATTGAATGTGTCACATTTTAAATTGAATTACACGTTCCCATGCGTTATAGTTCAAGTAATAAAGAACTAGTACTACCACTGAAATTACTATAGTGACATATTGTTTTGTTGTTTACTAAGCATGTGACAAATACCATTTAATTTGAAGTGACAATTACGTAATGCACTAGGTAGGTCATTTACATAGATCTGGACAAAAGTGAGTATTTTTTCTGTGTGCTTTAGTGAGGTAATTTTTATTACCAGTAGAGTTTGACCTTATTTGAGTAGGCTGGGACAAGTTGGGGGGTAAGAAATGAATAGGCCTGTCCATGTGTCCTGCAAAGGGCAATGTGCTATTTCATTTGGACCAAGCAAAATCTGCTCGTGGAAAGGTGCGACCAAACTCTACGAACATAAAGTGCCACCTTAAACTGCTATTTAATGAACATGCACGTGGCAGAAAGCCTGGGAATCGACCTGTGGTGTTGCACTTGACACCTCTACAGAATGAGCAAATTCACATTTATAGGCGCCCTATGCCTTCTGCCACCGAGTAACACCTCTCCAAATGTTCTCGCAGTGCGTCTTTCCGCTCCTCCAGGTTGTTCCCTCTTTTTCTCCACCCAGTTTTAGCACCGCAGGTCAGACACACGCCACACTACGGCAAAGGCGACGAGTCCTACACCATTTGGACATTGGGCACGTGAGGCGAGTTGAGTGGCAAGTGCTAGAACATTTGCCCAAAAGCTGTTCCAATATGGTTGAAGAAATAGCACAACATTTAGATGCAAATCGACCAAATATTTTTAATTCCATAACATTCACATTTCTGACAAGCTCGTTCCATGGACATTATGCATGCTAAATACTTGTTAAATGCGTGCTGTGTCATGTCCTGTCGAATATCTGCCTCTGCAAACACAGGCAAATTACAATTATGCACATATTCGATCGTGCCATCTGGTCATCGACTTATTTTACCATTCTTTCTCCCTTCGTCGAATTCCTTTCATGACAAGCCACGCGCGCGACACCTGCGTAGGCCTATCCCTAACAATTGTATCTGATATTCATTTGCATAATATTAGTGCTTGACTTGGGAAGGAAGAAGTGCAGGAGCTGTCTTTCCAAGTCTGTCCATTTGTTCACCGAAATTCACAAATGACATTATGGTATAGAGAGAGACCTCTGATTATTCACTGTTAACGGTTTATACACATTTCCATGACCTCCATGGCTTTTAACCAAATTTCCATGACTATTATTTTAGCCTACATGAAAACGTAAGCATTATTGACACTGGAAAGCTGCTGTGTCTGATCCCATGTAGACCTATTACCTCCTGCCGTTGTGTCCTTGATCAAGGCACTTAGTCCCCCACAGAACTGCACTGTTATAGTCACATGTAACCTGTGGTCAACTCTCCATCTGGAGAGCTCCTGGGTGTGCAGGATTTTTCAACATTAAGGTAGGCTATTTCAAATCAAGGTATCTATCTAGACATGTTTATATATAAGGCTCAAATATTCATGTTTCATGGGAGATCTCTGCACAGCAAGTTATTTGTCTATTAGGCTATTCTTAGAATATGTTTAACGTTGCCGCAATTGCATGGCTACTATTTCATCTTGGGGGAATCCCAGTTTTCCAACGGTGCAGATTTATTTAGGCTCTACAGTGCTGGTGGAAAGGCAACAACAAAATTAATGCTTAATTAGCTATAGTTACCTACCGAGATAACTGCTACAAGTTATGTTTTGAATTGTTTTTTAAAAAATTGATTGATCCTATTTAAGTGTGCTTTTATGAGTTACATTAATGACAATTATAAAACTAATTTCCTTGACTTTTCATGACCTTACAAACCAAATCAGTTGGCAATTTGTAACAGCGCATCATGCCATTCATGCTGGCACATTTTCAATCTGCGCAATCTCGAACAGCCTATACTCAGTCAAAGCGGAATCAGGAAATTAATATCCATCCTCCATTGCTATTCCATGAAGATCCCGCCTTCATTCTGCATTGATCAACCTTTTTTGCCTCGGTGTGTGAATCTGTGCCAGAATTAGGCTACTTTGTTTTGTTTTTATAGAAGAGCCCGTACGCAATTCCCCCCAAAATGGAAGTACCGGTACGACGTTCCGGACAGCTTCCGCCGAAGTTAAGCACTGCATAATACCATGCTTCTACGCACGCACACCGCCTTCTCTGCAACAAAATCAATGCGTGTCAAGAATTGGGCGCAATGTTTCCGACTATAGTGTTTGACGCATTTGACTATAGGTCCCATGAGAGCGTAATACGTAAAACAAAATGTGCATTGGATGTTACATATGTTGTCACTGTTTCAGGCAATTATCTGCTTTCACTGACTCAAATGTGTTTTGGATAGAAGGCTTAGTGCCATGGACCTAATAAAAAGGTCATTGTTGACATTCATATCCTATCAAAAGTGTCATAACACAACATGCTGTCGTATTAAAACCACACAACTTGCATTGTTGTTTTGGTTAAAGCAATCTCATACAAAGTATGCATTCCGTCCGGTTYTGGATACGCATGATGGCAACTTTTATTGTTTACAGAGAACAGTTCATATTTATTTATCCAGTCTTTTGTCCCGAGTTGGAACTCAAGCCGTGAAAGCACCCAGTCTGGATAATTATCCAACAAAATAATGACAATAGAGGTTCATCTGTACCCTCTTTTTTTGTGACGCGCTTCAGCCGAAGCGTGCCGGGGGTAGTCAGGGCCAGCCGAGGCACGCGCTGCCCTCATTAGCATTACAATAGACGAGCGCCGAAGATGAGCAACAGTTTGCAAAGCTACCCATTGTCTCTGTAGATCCCCGCAACAGCAAGCACACGCAGTCTACTGACACACATTAGATTGTAGGCTACAGATAATATCGCTGTCGTGCGGAATTCAGATTTATGGTTATTTTTGTTATTCCTTCACGTTTTTAATTACACCTTAAAATGTTCATTGTCATTTTTTATTTATTTATTGAACCTTTATTCAAACTAGGCAATACAGCATCAACAAGGAAATGTTCTAGGCTAAAGCTATTAGACTACACTCCCTTCATCCGATTATTTAGTAGTTATTCTATTGCAATAGCCTTCCTTCAGAGGTTTGGATAGAACGAACGACCGGGCAACTGTTCATGTTTTCACAGAGAGAATATGGCGGACACGCTCCACTTGACTGGAAGCCACTCGAGGGCCATCGGCACCATTACAGAGATACATACACCGACAGCCATATCAAAAACGGTATAACACAGATTCTATATGCCTACCTGCTATGTGTAGTTGAAGCTGGAACAGTTATAATCAAATAAAATCACATTTTATTGGTCACATACACATACAATACATACAGTACCAGTCAAAAGTTTGGACACACCTAATCATTCAAGGGTTTTTCTTTATTTTTACTATTTTCTACATTGTAGAATAATAGTGAAGACATCAAAACGATGAAATTACACATATGGAATCATGTCGTAACCAAAAAAGTGGTAAACAAATAAAAAATATATTTTATATTTGAGATTCTTCAAAGTAGCTACCCTTTGCCTTGATGAAAGCTTTGCACACTCTTGGCATTCTGTCAACCAGCTTCATGAGGTAGTCACCTGAAATTAATTTAAATTAACAGGTGTGCCTTGTTAAAAGTTAATTTTGTGGAATTTCTTTCCTTAATGCATTTGAGCCAATCAGTTGTGTGACAAGGTAAGGGTGGAAGACAGAAGATAGCCCTATTTGGTAAAAGACCAGGTCCATATCACGGAAAGAACAGCTCAAATAAGCAAAGAGAAACAACAGTCCATCATTACTTTAAGATATGAAGGTCAGTCAATCCAGAAAATGTCAAGAACTTTGAAAGTTTCTTCAAGTGCAGTCGCAAAAACCATCAAGCGCTATGATGAAACTGGCTCTCATGAAGACCACCACAGGAAACCTCTGCTGTAGAAGATAAGTTAATTAGAGTTAACTGCACCTCAGACTGCAGCCCAAATAAATGCTTCACAGAGTTCAAGTGACAGACACATCTCAACATCAACTGTTCAGAGGAGACTGCGTGAATCAGGCCTTAATGGTTGAATTGCTGCAAAGAAACCACTACTAAAGGACACCAATAAGAAGACACTTGCTTGGGCCAGGAAACAAGAGCAATGGACAGTAGACCGGTGTATATACAGCATATTCAGTACCAGTCAAAAGTTTGGACACCTTTATTTTTAGGAATGTTTGCAAATTTAGTCAAAATAAAAAACAGAAATACCTTTTCTACATAAGTATCCAGACCCTTTGCTTTGATACTCGAAATTGAGCTCAGGTGCATCCATTCATCATCCGTGAGATGTTTCTACAACTTGATTGGAGTCCACCTGTGGTAAATTCAATTGATTGGACATGATTTGGAAAGGCACACACCTGTCTATATAAGGTCCCACGATTGACAGTGCATGTCAGAGCAAAAACCAAGGCATGAGGTCGAAGGAATTGTCCGTAGCGCTCCGAGACAGAATTGTGTCGAGGCACAGATCTGGGGAAGGGCACCAAAAAATGTCTGCAGCACTGAAGGTCGCCAAGAACCCAGTGGCCTCCATCATTCTTAAATGGAAGAAGGCTGGAACCACCAAGACTCTTCCTAGAGCTAGCTCCCCGGCCAAACTGAGCAATCAGGGAGAAGGGCCTTGACCAAGGGCCTTGGTCACTCTGACAGAGCTCCAGAGTTCCTCTGTGGAGAAGGGAGAACCTTCCAGAATGACACCCATCTCTGCAGCACTCCACCAATCAGGCCTTTATGGTAGAGTGGCCAGACGGAAGCCACTCCTCAGTGAATGCACATGACAGCCCGGTTAGAGTTTGCCAAAAGGCGCCTAAAGGACTCTCAGACCATGAGAAACAAGAGTCTCTGGTCTGATGAAATCAAGATTGAACTCTTTGGCCTGAATGCCAAGCGGCACATCTGGAGGAAACCTAGCACCATCCCTACGGTGAAGCATGGTGGTGTCAGCAAGCTGTGGGGATGTTTTTCAGCGGCAGGGACTGGGAGACTAATCAGGATTAAGGGAAGGATAAACGGAYCAAGTACATAGAGACCGTTGATGAAAACCTGCTCCATAGTGCTCAGGACCTCAGACTGGGGTGAAGGTTTACCTTCCAACAGGGCAACGTCCCTAAACACACAGCCAAGACAATGCAGAAGTGGCTTCGGGAAAAGTCTCTGAATGTCCTTGAGTGGCCCAGCCAGAGCCCGGACTTGAACCTGATCCAACATCTCTGGAGAAAATAGCTCTGCAGCAACGCTCCCCATCCAACCTGACAGAGATTGAGAGGATCTGCAGAGAGGAATGGGAGAAACTCCACAAATACAGGTGTGCCAAGCTTGTAGCGTCATATCCATGAGGCTGTAATCGCTGTCAAAGGTGCTTCAACAAAGTAGTGAGTAAAGGGTCTGAATAATTATGTAAATGTGATARTTCAGTGTTTTATTTTTAATGTGCAAACATTTTGAAAACTGTTTTTCCTTTATCATTATGGGATATTGTGTGTAGATTGTTTTTAATCAATTTTAGAATAAGGTTGTAAAGTAACAAAATGTGGAAAAAGTCAAAGGGTCTGAATTCTTTCCAAGAGTGTGCAAAGGTGCCATCACGGCAAAGGGTGACTAGTTTGAAAAATATAAAATATATTTTGATTTGTTTAACACTTTTTTGATTACTACATGATTCCATAGGTGTTATTTCATAGTTTTGATGTCTTAACTATTATTCTACAATGTAGAAAATAGTACAAATAAAGAAAAACCCTTGAAAGAGTAGGTGTGTCCAAACTTTTGACTGATACTGTATATATATATATGTATATATAGACAATATGGACAGTATATGGATAGAATATGTAGTATATCTGAAGAATAGCATATATACAGCAATTGTTAAATATGATAGACCTTGACTAGAATACAGTATATACATATGAAGTGGGTAAAACACTATGTAAACTTATTTAAAGTGACCAGTCCTACACAGCCTATCCTACATCATTAGCTGTGCTGTAGGATAGGCTACCCCCTAATCTGTCCAGTCAAAAACAATGCTATTGAGACAATTAAAGTGCCTACCTATGGAAATTATTAACTTTTCCCTTCTCTGACATTGGGTGCTTATTGCGTGCTTATTACGCAGCGAAGACGTGTAGCCCAGCCTATGGAAGGAGAAGGTGGGTTGCATAGCCAGGTGCTGTTGATTATCATACAGCTGTAGTCATGACCCCCCCCCCCCCCCCCCCCTTCATACAAAAGCAATTATCTGACATTTCCAGTGTTACCCCTCCGAATCTTTCGATGACACAATAAAATATCTCGCTCCGAAGTCTGCCGGTTTGAGGCCTCACACGCGTCAGAACAATTACAATTCTGGGGCTGAATTAAAGTGGTGTGCGCGAAGCCCCCTCCTCCCCTCCACCGTACACGGCCATTGTCCTCCCTCCCAGGAGAAAAGGATGAAAACATCCATGAAGACTAGGGTGGCACGCGGCACGCGGAAGGAAACAAAAAGAGGAGAAAAGTAACCACTGCTTAATAGAAGTAAAGTCACTGGGGATTTTTCATGGCCAATCACATTATGACCCTATCACGCTTACACAGCAAACCTACATTTCGCCATCGATAAAGTGTATTCAACATTGCATGAATCCAGTCCTTTAATTTACTACGTCTTGAAATTAATGTCTAATCATAGATCAAAATATGTTTGTTTTTTAAATCACACGAGTTTAGGTTAGGTCTCTTCGCAATCAAGGTGCGCAGTTCTTTCAACGTGTATATATAGCCTATTTCTTCACATTTTCGTTCAGGTATGTGGCTGAATTATCCATAGAGCCTTAAACTTTGCATTTCGTTATATTACCCTATCCAATTTGGTGACACAGAATCAAAGCACATCGTAAACAGTCCCCAAATTGCATCCAAGTCTGCACAGCCTTTGACACACTCCCCTCATTCGCGCCCACTTCCTCCCCCCTCTGATGCTGGAAGGCGGTATAAAATCCCTGGTGCACGTTCCACTTCACGTAACTAAAGGTAGAAGTCCAGAGTGCAACTGCTCCGCAGAGCAAAGGGATTTTATTTTCGTTGTGAGCTCCATTTCTATTAAGAATTGTCTGAAGACTAAAAAAATCTGACGAAGTGCGCTCTATTTTTACATTTCGCACATGATATTTTTCTCTTTTTTTTGGGATACAATACATTTCTCCTCTATATTGGATATCTGGCGCTGTCTGCTAAACTTTCATAGCAGACGAAGAAACACTTCCCAGAATGGCTCATTTGTTATTAACGTGTTTTTTGGCGTTGATATCAACGCAACTGGTGAGTACACATACAAGATTCATAGAGTTATGTTATGAGTTGGTAACCTGTGCAGTCGCGCCTTTTACGCACTGATATGTACTTATTTTTTTCCTGTAGGTCGAGTCGTCCGGTGTGTTTGAGTTGAAAGTACACTCCTTTAGTAGTACCCGTAGTGTCTGCAAACGGTCTAGGGACTGCCAAATATTCTTCCGAGTCTGCCTTAAACATTCCCAAAATGTCATCTCACCTGAGCCCCCCTGCACTTACGGCATGGGACTGACCGAAATCTTCAGTGCCGACCCGAGCTCCATCTCCAGTAGCGCACCCATCAGAGTGCCTTTCCATTTCAAGTGGCCGGTGAGTAGCCTACAGTACACATACTCAATATACCATAGAGCTGATGGGAAATTAAAGGTCCAATGCAGCCGTTTTTGTCTCAATATCAAATCCTTTCTGGGTAACAATTAAGTGCCTTACTGTGATTGTTTTCAAATAAATGGTCAAGAAGAAACAAAAATGAGAGCAATTTCGCATGTGATAATTTTGCTAGGACTGACTGGGAGTGCGGAACTCTCTTATTTGTCTATTAACTAATGTACCACCTGGTGTGATGTCATCAGGCAGGCCAAAACTCCATCTCACCGAAACAGGCTGAAATTTCAGGCAGTCTTTACAAACACCCCTTACACTAAAATGGCATTATCATCATTTTCACAATGTCACTGTATTATGGAAATATATTTAAAACGCAGAGAAATCACGTTTTTTTACAGCACTGTGTCTTTAATGGTTAATGCCTGGTGGTACATTTCATAGATTGGGTAATGGCATGAAGCTTTTCATGAAGAGTTTACACTTTAAATAATCTCGCCTTTTACAGCTTTTTGACAAAGTATATATATTTTCCTGTGTGGATTGTAGGGCACATTCTCGCTCATTGTTGAAGCCTGGAACGCAGAGTCCTCCGACGGCCAGTCCACGGGTAGGTAGCCTTCAGTGCACACTCCCTCTAGGGGGCGGAAAGTGGCTTTGATATTCCTCTAACAGTCATTCCCAGCACAAGCGTTTGAGTATCAACACGTTTTACGTATTTGCAAAAATTCGGTAATATTTGATTACACAATTCATATAGATTTTTTAAAGCGATTACCTCACAAGATTGGATTTTAGGAATGTATTTTATTTTACGTCTGCTCAATGTCTCTCTCTTTAATAGAAAACCAGAATAACTTGATCAGCCGCTTGGCCACCCGTAGAAGACTAGACATTGGCGAAGATTGGTCACAGGATGTGCATTTTGAAGAGCAAAGTGAACTTCGTTTTTCTTACCACGTTGTCTGTGATGAACACTACCACGGTGACAGCTGCTCAGACTACTGCCGTCCCCGTAACGACCCATTCGGACACTACACTTGTGATGCCGCGGGCACCAGAATGTGCCTGTCGGGTTGGAAAGGAGAATACTGCTCAGAACGTAAGTGTACAGAAGGACTACAACGTTTTTTAAATGATAAGGCCAAATCTTTTTTTAAGGTTGTTATTCAGAATTCTCGAAATAGTTAATTCAGACATTTCAACGACATATTCTGTTAAATAAAAATAGCTTCTGTCTATTCAAATATAGAATTTGCGTCCTTTGTTCGGGCCAACAATGGGAGCTGAGTGTATGGTTTAACAGGGACACGCGTTGGAACTTAATGTGCGCTCCCTTGCGTGAACAAATATGGCATGTGTTCCTTTTGTGTGCGTACCAGCTGCTTAGTTTAGTKCTTAACAAATACTTGATGTGTCTGAGCTCAGTGAAGGGGTGGTTGTTTTATGATTAGAAAGGGGAACACTCATTCAAATTTTCCCCCCTATCTCTAAAGCCATCTGCTGGTCAGGCTGTAGTGAGAAGCATGGTTATTGTGAGGCCCCTGGCGAGTGCAAGTGCCGCCTTGGGTGGCAGGGACCCCTCTGCGATGAGTGCGTCCGCTATCCTGGCTGCTTGCATGGCACCTGCGGCCAGCCGTGGCAGTGCGACTGTAAAGAGGGCTGGGGAGGACTGTTCTGCAACCAGGACCTCAACTACTGCACCAACCACAAGCCCTGCATGAACGATGCTCCCTGCACCAACACAGGCCAGGGCAGCTACACCTGTACCTGCAGGCCGGGCTTCAGTGGCAACAATTGTGAGATCGAAACCAACGAGTGTGACAGCAACCCCTGCAAGAACGGAGGCAGCTGCAATGTAAGTTCTATGTTGCATTTATATCTCAGGATTAAATGCTGCTATTCACAGTACAAGTCTTTAATTGTCCAATATGAAACGCAACCTTTTAAATTACCAGGATCGGGAGAATGACTACACCTGCACCTGCCCCCAAGGCTTCTACGGGAAGAACTGTGAGATCAGTGCGATGACCTGTGCCGACGGGCCCTGCTTCAACGGTGGCACCTGCATGGAGCAGGTGACCGGTGGTTACTCCTGCCGCTGTCCTTCCGGCTACATGGGTTCCAACTGCGAGAAGAAGATTGACCGCTGCAGCAACAAACCCTGTGCTAACGGTAAAGCATCCCCCTAACAGCACAACCACTGTCTTGGTGAGGGAAACCTACCAGGACTTCTGATTGTTATGTTGGAGCCGCTCACAAACTCTTATCTGTCCGCCTAACAGCAAAACTCAACCGACTGTGCTGCGGACACATTTGGCAGTTACCATCATGGGTTTTTAGAAATGGTTTTCTTCTTGTCACGTAAATTCAGTTTTGTTTTGACATGCCTAAAATGTAAAAAAAATGCAGCATAGGCACGGTACAACAGACACTTGGGTCTTGGCTCAGACTGATATAAGGGGTGAGATATAGCTGTCATTATGAGGTGGAAAAAACTAGTCTTAGAATGTTGTAGGCTATTTTGTACCCCCTGGGTCCTCATTAGCTACACTGTAACTCTACATCATGTGGGAATGAGCACAAGCTTATCTGTAATTGGCTAAATTCCTGTTGGTGTAGGAAGAAAATATACACAGTATATATTTGCCTTCCATAAGAAGCTTTGCCACTCATACCTGCACTTCAAGTTTTGATAAACATGTTGAGTGTGCAGTGATTTGAACCCCCCCTCGTCTGTCTATCTCTGTGATAGGTGGCCAGTGCCTGGATCTGGGCCACAGCCTGATGTGCCGTTGTCGTCCTGGCTTCACTGGGCCGCGCTGCGAGATCAACATCGATGACTGCGCCCGCAACCCCTGCCACAACGCCGGGACCTGCGTGGACGGCGTCAACGACTTTACCTGCACCTGCACCCTGGGCTTCACCAGGAAGGACTGCAGCGTCCGCGCCGATGCCTGCTCCGTCTTCCCCTGCCAGAATGGAGGCACCTGCTACACACACTTCACCGGACCTGTGTGCCAGTGCCCGGCCGGCTTCATGGGCTCCCGATGCGAGTTTAGCCTCAAACCCACCGCCAAGCCCAAGGCAGACGGCTTGCCCGCAGTCCTGGTTGTCTCCTTCGCCCTGGGCCTGGTCACCCTCACCCTGGTGGTGTGTGCTGCCATCGTGGTCCTAAGCCAGATAAGGCGTGGGCGGAAGGCCATGGCGTCTTCTGTCCGTAACGACCTGGAGACGGTCAACAACCGGCCCATAGGTGGTTCCAACCCCTTGTCCAGCCTCCGAGAGAAGGAAGCCTTCCTCATCCCTGGCGGCCATTACAAGGTGTCCAATAAGGACGCAGCGCTGACCTCGGGCCCCGCAGACAAAAACGGAGACAAGGCGGCCTACAAGCAGAAGATGGTTGACTACAACTTGGCCAAGGAGGAGGACCGTCATGCCAAGAACAAATTTGACCAGTAAGTATGCCTCGTCAAACTCAAACGGCGTTGTGCCAATGAAGCAGAGAGTGCGTGATCACCAGTGCCCTAGAGTTTGGATTGCTTGTATTGAACCCAGCAAGATGTTACAACTTGATCTCTCACTGTGTGACGCTCAGGCTTTATCAGATTTTTGAAACCCTCAACTTTGTATTGGAGATCATGGGGATCCACTGTTTTTGCTGTTGTGTGATTCCATTGCACCTATGGAACCTGACCTCCTTTTCCTCCCTCTATCTCTTTTCAACAGGAAATCAGAGGGCAGCATAATGGTTCCACCAATGAGCTTCCCTAAAGAAGGCTTGTACCACCCAGTCTTCATCATCCAGACAGAACAGCAAGCTGAACAGTGTGTCTTTGCTACTGAGGTAAGCAGCTCCTCCCATTCAAACGGGTTATTATTAAGAGTTTAGGAAGGAAGTTATTGTCAACTAACTCGTTCAAGATTTGTTTGGTAACTTTCTCCCTCTCTCTATAATTTTCCCACCTTTTAGGTTTAACACAGTATTCTGACACCAAGAGTACTGTGACCAACAAGGGCTTTGCCTGATCATGTTTACAATCTTTCAAAGACAATTCAAAGAATTGAAGAGGATATATTAAATCAACATGTATTATTTAATATTTATTCATGCTGCTCATTAAAAACTTTTTGACAACATTGACAATTTTGGATACAATACGTGAAAAGTGGGGGTGGAGAGTAGAAAGAATGTTCCGGCATAATTTGCACTACATTTTTAAATCTAATATAATTTGCTTTGTGTTAAATTTTAACAAAAAGAAAACTTTCTTCGGAAGAGTGCCAAGGATTCACCAATCACAGAGAAGCAGGACCTTTTTCTCTTCTGATGCCTTATCGAAAAGAAAACGACATCTCAAATAATCTAGAGGGGCCTTTTTTTTTACAATGAATAAGATATCACTGCAATCCACTTGAGAATCAAAATGAACAGCAAGGACATTTTCGTGGCCTATTTGGCTTAGTTTTTTTTGGTGTCAAGGTGAGAAACAATGTTGAAGCTATCAAAGAACTGAAGATGAAGATTTACTGAAAGCTTAGATGGACAGTTGTCTATAAATATCTGTGAGTTTGTAGTGGCCGTATGTCATATCTAGGCCTTCTGGTCCCTAAACTGGACTCCCTTTCCCTATGGAAATAAATCACCAATGTGCCCTATCTTTCAGAGCATTACATGTACAGTATACTTAGGAAACTCAATCTTATCAAGTGCCTGATCTTTAAATGATGCTATGGCTTAAGGAAAAATGGTACTGATCTTACACACTGACATTTTGTATGTGTTCTTTTATGTGTTTGTTTGATGCTGTACATGTTTTTCAGTCTCTTTCGGAGTATATCTTTTACAAACACACCAGAAAGTCTTATTTGAACCAGTTGAAAGTCGAAGTACATGTAATTTGTACAGTTTGATTTTCTCAATGCCTTTCAATTTACAGCTTCCATGTTGCCAAACACCCAGTGCTTTTATGGCATTCCCTTGACTTGAATGAAGTGCTTTGTGCATAAAGTCTGCTTCCCCGATGACAAAATATCCTCTTTTTGTTTTTAACCGACAGTTCTGGATCTTTAAAAATATGTATATTTTTTAGAGTGAAGGACTCAAAAGAGAGGTTGTTCTTTTTAATTTGAAACCAAATAGATTTTTTTATTTTTATATTTGTGTTATTGTCCTCTTTAATTTAACAATGCAATGTGTACATAACCATGAGATATTCTTTCTATTTAATTTTTTTGTACATCATTTGTATTTATGAAGAGAATTGTATATATGTCTATGTTATGTGACTATTGTCACAAAGTCCCCAAAAATATATTTTTTTCATAATAAATCAGAGAAAACAGTAATTCATGTGTTGTCTGTCTTCCACTGGGAGTTGGGGTCTTTTGGGCTGCTCGCTTGATGTTTATGGTAAGTAGATGGGACATGGGGCTCAAGTCGATGGGGCCCATTTACTTTTGTTGCTGTGCCCCCTGAACCCTCCTAGATAGCAGGGGTTGGCCTATCATAGAAAGGGAATCACGTGGATGACACTAGCTAGCAGATTATTGCCTAGGAGGAGGCTGCGGTGCTGTTTGGAGATACATCATCTAGGGATTCATGTGCCAGGCTAGAAAAGGGAGATCCTACAGGGTGTTTTCTCTAAAGCCTGGGGCGTAGTTCCCACAGCATACATTATCTGGCTCTAAAGACCAGCTCTAATCCATCTCACTGATGCCTGTATATATATGCTAATTCTCTATCACTTTCTCCACCCCCCCTTCAATGAGACCCTGTATTGTGCAAAATAGATTCAAGGAGAAGCGTATGTTAACAAATCTGCACCACTGCTCCTAGTGTCGTGTGACCACATCTGCTGACCGCTCATGAGATCAGATTTCTAACATCAGTTCTGAAATCAGTTTAATTTTCTGTATTTTACTCAAGCAATAAGCTTCATGAGAAACTGAAATGGAGTGTTCCTGTGTTGGAGGAAGATCCGTTGAGAATAACCTGCCTCTCAAGTACCACCTCCCCCCTCTTTCAGAAAAAAGTGATGGTTAGGGAGAAGAAATTGTATAAATGGGGGGAGGGGAGCACTTCTGCAAAGAGGCCCCCCCATGGGGAGCATGGCCATGTGGGCTGGGTCCCACTCAGCACCTGACCCTGTGGGCCCCTATCCTACCCCTACTCTGTCTGGTTCTGCTAGCCTCCATGTGCCAGCCCAAACATCCAAACCAGGATGCTAAGCTACGGTAGTTCATGCTAGTCCACCACACTGAACCTTATACTTGGGGGATACATCCCCATTGTCCATGCTGTTTATCAAATGTGAAGGATCTCAACCCACTGGGAACAAACTGGTTGAATCAACGTAATATGTCAACCTATTGTGATGTGGAATCTGTGTGGAAAATACATAGAATTTGAAAAAAGTCATCAAAATAAACTGTTTTCAGAGTGAAATTTCAACCTCAGGATTATGTCAGTGTAACCAATTTTCAATATAGACAAACCTTGTATAAAATATGTTGAATTTGTACCTTTGAAACAACGTCAGATCTTCAACGTTCCACATTTTGTTACTTTACAGCCTTATTCTAAAATTGATTTTATTTTTTAATCATCAATTTACACACAATACCCCATAATGCAAAAGCAAAAACAGGTTTGTAGAAATCTTTGCAAATGTATTAAAAATGTAAAACAGAAACACCTTATTTGCATAAGTATTCAGACCCTTTGCTATGAGACTGGAAATTGAGCTCAGGTGCATCCTGTTTACAATGATCATCCTTGAGACGTTTCTACAACTTGATTGGAGTCCACCTGTGGTAAATTCAATTGATTGGACATGATTTGGAAAAGTACACACCTGTCTATATAAGTTCCCACAGTTGACAGTGAATGTCAGAGCAAAAACAAAGCCATGAGGTCGAAGGAATTGTCTGTAGTGCTCTGAGACAGGATTGTGTCGAGGTACAGATCTGGGGAAGGGTAGCAAAACATTTCTGCAGCACCGAAGGTCCCCAAGAACACAGTGGCCTCCATCATTCTTAAACGGAAGAAGTTTGGAACCACAAAGACTCTTCCTAGAGCTGGCCTCCAGGCCAAACTGAGCAATCAGGAGAGAAGGGCCTCGGTCAGGGAGGTGACCAAGAACCCAATGGTCACTCTGACAGAGCTACAAAGTTCCTCTGTGGAGATGGGAGAACTTTCCAGAAGGACAACCATCTCTGCAGCACTCCACCAATCAGGCCATTATGGTAGAGTGGCCAGACGGAAGCCACTCCTCAGTAAACGGCACATGACAGCCCACTTGGAGTTTGCCAAAAGGTACCTAAAAGATTCTCAGACCATGAGAAACAAGATTCTCTGGTCTGATAAAACCAAGATTGAACTCTTTAACCTAAATGCCAAGCATCAAGCCTGGAGGAAACCTGGCCCCATCCCTACGGTGAAGCGTGGTGTGCCAAGCTTGTAGCGTCATACCCAAGAACACTCGCAGCTGTAATTGCTGCCAAAGGTGCTTCAACAAAGTACTGAGCAAAGGGTCGGAATACTTATGTAAATGTGATATTTCAGTCGCAGGTCTGTGGAGATCTTCACAATTGCTATAATAATCTGCACAGAATCTTGCATTTTAGTAATTTAGCAYAGTGGTTCCCAAACTTTTTCACTCGGTCTCTTTAAGCATTGGGGAACATCCGGCACCCTACGTCTACTTCTACGGGCACAGGCACTATTTATGACAAACTGTTCACACCCCTCTTGTTAGTGGAGAGAAAATGTTGCAGGTTTAAGGTTATTTCCTGCAATTCTACACATTTTGTCATGGGGTGCAGAGAATTTTTCAATTTGAAAGCAAATGTTTGTGAAATTCTGTCCATCTTGCCATGTCTAATTCGTGTGATATTTGAGTAACTCAAATGTTACAAAAAAGTCTATGGGCTAAAAAACCTTGCTAAAAAAACATTAGCTGACATGGGCTAGTTGATCTGACAAGTCATAAATAGTGCTCAAAGGTATGCAATGACTGACATGTCAAGAGGAAAAGTGACAATTTTGAAATTGCACCTTGTGGATTCTACTATTACAACTTCCAAGAGTAAGTGAAAGTCGGACTGGGACCCCCCCAAAAAACTCTGCTCCCCCAACCGACCCCGTCAGGGGGTGCGCCCCACAGTTTGTGAACCACTGATTTAGCAGATGCTCTTATCCAGAGAGACTTACAGGAGCAATTTGGGTTAAGTGCCTTGCTCAAGGGCACATCAACAGATTTTTCACCTAGTCGGCTCAGGGATTCGAGCCAGCGACTCAACCGCTAGGCTGCCTGATCACTTGCAGTATGTACTATGTAGTCTCAACAGCCATCCAGGTCATTTGGCTGTGCTATTAGAGGAAGCACAGCGATAGCACATAAACAAATAAATAATCTGACCTTGTGTTCCCATTAGAACTTTGTTGTGTGTTTTAAATGGTTGAAAGTGCAGTGATAACCCATTTGGATGACAACTAAACCAAAAATCTGACACTTTTCCCATTGGAATTTGCTTGTGCTTTTAGCTGGTTGAAAGCATAGTGATAACACACTGGGTATACAACAAACTTCTGGCTGTCTTTTTGAGTGGGTGAATAAAGGTTGAAATCTCAGTGATCAGCGTCTCAACCAAATATTACCCACATTTCCACGTTGAAATGAAGTGGTGTGCCCGGTGGGAAATTATCAGATCTAAACATGGACCAATGAACTATTATTTATCTGAAGCCTGATACTCTCCTTCTCTCTTTTTATCACAACACCCCTCCCTTCCTTTTTCTCCCTCTTCCTGCAGCTGTCCAGACTGAGGAAAATCTTAACAAATCCTCTTGTCCATTGGTGCTAAAAGTGTGGGTTAAGATGAGCAAGCTGCTAAGCTCGTTGGACATGGTGTTGTTGAGTACACTCTGAACTGTGAGAGAGAGAGTGTGTGTGTGTGTGTGTCATGGGTGAGGGGGTATTGCAAAGGGGCGTGTGGCTCCTTTCATCGCACTCTGCGAGCGGAACCAAAACAGAAAGCAACATGACTGTGTATCAAAATGATAGGAAGTCGCAGTCATGCCACTAAACTGCTTGTGTAGAGAAGAAACCCCTCCCAACATGTCATAGTACTGTACATGACTTTCATTTATAGTGAAAGGCGGCATGCACAGAGCAGATAGCTGTGTGCACGCTCACAGCCTAACTGTCAAGGGGCTCTGTTACATCAAACAGGGGCAACCGAACCATCATTATAGTTAATCAGTTCCAAGTGCCACGTGTTCAGACCCTGTTAGAAAACAGCAAGGGAGTGGAGAGACTTCAGACCTCAGGCCTACCTGCTGTTCACCTGGCTTTATTCAAAAAAAATCTTGCACTAAAGTTTGAACTTTGAACATTTGTCATGTCGGGAGCGTGGAAGACCGACCAACTCTTTCCCATTGACACTGCCTGCCCCTGGAGTGGAAGAGAGAGGGTTTGACTGAGTGGTGGCCGTCTGAAGATGGCTGCTCTGGATTGGCCAGAGTGCTGGGTCAAAACAGGATTTGGTTGTATACACAGGTCTGGGAGTGGCTGAGACGTGCAGCTGGAGTCACAGAGTAACTCTGCGTCCTGTTTACCCCGCCGAGCAGAGGCTGCAGAGAGGGGGCCTGCCTGCGCCCCTCAAAAGTTGCCTTCCCTAGTTTCCTGTGGCTGATTGCGCCCTGTGCCAACTGATTGTGGCGCTACTTGTCAAAAGCCATCTCTTCAGAAAACAAACAGAGCCCTCTGCGCGTGATTCTCTACTTCCCTTATGTTCATCTTGGGATGGGGCGAATGCTGTCAATGGGCTACTCATGCTCATTCCTATCAATTAAATGGAGATGTTTTCTATGCAGGTACTAAGATAATCAGCGATTCCTATCAACATACTAAAAGCTCTTTCAATTTCACCCTGTTTTTAGCCATCTATTTATTTAGTATTTATGTTTGTTCAACATTCTTTCAAATGTTTTGTCACAACAGAACAGCTTGGTTTCTGTGCATGAACGAAAGACCACTCGCTAATAATTTCCTCAGAAAGTGGTTGAAATCTGGTTGGGAAAATGGTTTTCAGGGAGGTCTCAAGTTCAATTCAAATGATAAATACAACTCCTGAATGAGTGAGTGTTTATTTCCGGCTTCCCCTTTCCTCTTGGTCAATAGCGGGGGGTTGGTGAGTTAGCTAAACACTGGTGAAAAACTCCAGCCATCTCTCTGTGCTCCTGGCTTTGGGTGACACCAGGCACCAGGGCAGGACCTCTATTGTTGCCACTGTTGTCTTTTCTTTGTATCCTCTTCCACGGTCAGAGGATGAGGAAGAGGGAGCTACACCCCATCCTCATTTGTTCCTGTTGTATTACTGCCGTGGTGTGGAGTGGCCTTTAGCTCAGCAGGCTAAGACATGGTCAGGGCTGTAATATAAAGTGAATGTCCAATCCGAGGAGTAACTTTCCAGGTAGTTGTTTTACGTCTCTGCCCGAAGATAACTCCCTTACAACATGCCGTGACACTGTCATGCATACTATGATATCTTCTCCTTTAACTTTCACACATTTCCTTTGAACACTTTCTACAAATGAGTGTAACCACAATGAAGACAACTGTACTTCACAACAGCAATTAACAGAAACACAGTTACTGTAAAGGTTTTGAAAGAGCAATAAAGCGATGCAAGATTTCACATGTACACTTCTCTTTTCACCACGGTGTCTCCCGGCGGTAGCGACTGTGACGTTGGTTGTAGTAGAAGGTTCTGTTTCCTCTTTTCCGATGCATCCTTTAGCTTGATGTTTTTTTTGTCGGGCCTCTTAAGTTGGGAGTTGTGTTTTTTGTTGCATGGGATTGACCTGTAGCACAGGAGAACAACCAACAGGTCTCTCTGCTTTAGAATCTTCTTCGTGGCCTGCACCTACACTGAGGGTGGTGCGGGCCGGGAAGTGATGTGCTTTGCCATTTCTCAGTTACTCGAGAATTTGGGCCCATTGCAGATGAGTCGTTACTGACAATGTCATACCTTGTGGAGGTTCCTTTCATCTTCATGGTGACCTGTGTGCTTGTAGTTGTAGATGTGTAGTATCTTGATTAACCTTGAGTAGTAGTCTGATATGATTTTTTAAAAATGTACCTTTATTTTACTAGGCAAGTCAGTTAAGAACAAATTCTTATTTTCAAAGACAGCCTAGGATCAGTGGGTTCCTGTTCAAGGGCAAAACGACAGATTTTTTTGTCAGCTTGGGGACTTGATCCTGCAACTTTCCAGTTACTAGTCCAACGCTCTAACCACTCGGCTACCTGCCGCCCCACATGATCAGATAGTTTTGTTTCTCACGCTCACGTAGATCCAGAGCAACTCCTTTCCATGGTCTGTCGGGGAGTGACATAGAGATTAGTGYCTCGTTTGGTTGTGCCTTTCTAAGCTCACAACAAGACTGATAAGACAGGATCTTTTTCTTTACCACTGATGAGATCCCCGGCCACCATACTGAGGCTTTCTCTCACCATTTAGTCAGACCCAGTGGTGTAAAGTACTTCATAAAAAATACTTTAAAGAGCTACTTAAGTAGTTTTTCGAGGTATCTGTACTTTATTTGACTATTTCTTTAAGAAAATATGGTACTTTTTACTCCATACGTTTCCCCTGACACCTAAAAGTACTCGTTACGTTTTGAAGGCTTAGCAGGACATGATAATGGTCCAATTTACACGCATATCTTATCTGTCAGACTCACTAAATGCTTCATTTGTAAATTATGTCTGAGTGTTGGAGTGTGCCCCTGGCTATCGTAAGTAAACTAAAAAACATAAATTGTGCCTTCTGGCTTGCGTAACATAAGGAATTTGAAATTATTTATACTTTCACTTTTGATACTTAAGTATATTTTAGCAATTACATTTCCTTTTATTACTTAAGTATATTTAAAACCAAATTCAGACTTTTACTCGAGTAGTATTTTACTGGCTGGCTTTCACTTTTACTTGAGTCATTTTCTATTAAGGTATATTTACTCTTACTCAAGTATGACGATGGGTACTTTTTCCACCACTGATCAGACCTTGATGTCCATTGTGTATTCTATCAACAATGTCTGCCCTCTTTGTCTGTGGTACTACTATGCGGTTCCCACAGGAGATTTGGTGGCACCTTAATTGGGGACAACGGGCTCATGGTAATGGCTGGAACGGAATGTGTGGAATGGTATCCAATACATCAAAAACCTGGTTTCCAGATGTTTGATGCCATTCAATTTCTTCTGTTCTGGCCATTATAATGAGCTGCTCTCCCCCCAGCAGCCTCCTGTGGCGGTTCCCCCCTGTGACTTCACCATTGTACTCTGACAGTTCTGTTTCACTGGGATAAACACTGACTGTGACTGGGGTTTTACTCACATGCTCAAACCAGTCTGACCTGATTTACTTGATCATCTGCTGCGAGGGCAACTCTGATGTTTTCCATTTCTGTCTGTGTAGCAGGTAGGTTGTTGATGTTAGCTGCGACGTAACGCTCAACGTGTGTGTGTCTGTCCTTTTTTTGTGCGTGTCAACAGACTCCATGACCGTGTCCGCCACGACCAAGGTTTTTCCTGGTGCATACTCTGCTGTGGGTTTGAACCTCATGAACCGCATGAGTAGTCTCTGGCATGGTAAAGCCACATTATCCAAGTCTTTGCTGTTCATTAGTGGGACCAAGGGCTTGTGGTCTGTCACTAATTTGAAGTGCTCCAGGCCGTACATGTATTTCTCAAACTTCTCACAGGGCCAAACAGTCGACAGACGCTACTTTTCGATCGGCACGTATCTGGTTTCTGCCTCTGTGAGCCACCTAGAGCAGTATGCCACTGGCTTTCCCCTCCTCTCTACTGAGCTATAGTAGTACACTGCCAAGCCCATAGCTGCTTGCGTCTACTGAGACTGTGGTGGCTCTGTTGCTGTCGTAGAACGTCAGGACGGGGGAAGCTCTGAGGCACTGGAACGCCACCTGCTGTGTGTAGTCCCATGTCCACGCTGTCTTTGACAGCTCATGCAGTGGTTGGCCCAGGGTGGAAAGTCGGGGCCATACTTCCCTAGGTAGTTAACCATCCAAAGAACTATTTTCAGCGCCTGCAAGTTCTCTGGTGGGGATAGCTGCCTGATGACCTCCACTTTCTCTGGATCCGGCCTGACTTCTGATGGATTGATGAGGTGTCCCAGGAAGCGTAGCTGTGTTTCCCTGAGGAACGCCGCCTGCTGTGGCGCACGTGTGTGTGTCTGTCCTTTTTCCCTGAGGAAACACTTTTCCTGTTCAACTTTAGTCCGGTTGACTATCTTCTGCAGTAGTCTTTTTAGTCGCTCGTCGTGCACCTCCATGGTATTTGCATATACCAAAATGTTATCCATAAAAATGGCAACTCCCTCTAGGCCTTGCAATGTCTCCATCATTTTCCTCTCACCAGCTTGAACATGTTTAGAAATACAATGTTTTGTGCAACATCTTGTTTCAGTGGATGATATCAGAACATTTGACATTTTGGTTGGTAGGGAGCAGAGGCAGAACAGGAGGGAGAGAGAGAGGAAAAGGAGAAACATGGAAGAGTGCATTGAGAGGGGAGGAGGAACAAGGAGAGAGGGAGAGTGAAGAACACACACAGATGAAAGACACACCTGCCATCACTACATCATTACTTGCCTGACCCTTCTTCCTCTCCGCCTATTTTGGCTACACCGTGTCTGGCTACAGTCCTGTGTGACCGAGAAAAGGAAGCGGAGCAGGAAGGCTAAAAGACATGAATCAAGACCTCCATMTTGTATACACACTTACCTTCTCAGCTCCAAATGAGATTTCCATCGTGCATTCACATGCTACGCTCCATTCCAGACAGACACCATTATATGGGATGGTACTAAGGTGCTCAGCGACTGTCATCTCATCTCCTACGCTAAGACATGTTTGCAGCATAGGAGTAAGAAGGCCAAACAGTTATCAGGTATCTCAGTTTCCCGGACACAGACTAAGCCTAATCATGGACTAAAAAGCATGATCAAGTTTTAAGTTTCAAGTTTTAATGTCACATGCACAAGTACAGTGAAATGCCTTTCGTGCAAGCTCTAACCCCAACAATGTAGTAATCAATAACAATGTAAAACTCTAAATAACAAGGTTGAACAAAAACACACAAGATATAGAAATAAGGTAAGTAAGCATACTATATAAAGGGTCAGTTCCAGTACCATATTCACAATGTGGATTGGTAGATTGGTACTGGATTGGTAGATGTGTATATACAGTGCATTTGGAAAGTATTCAGACCTCTTGACTTTTTCCACATTTTGTTATGTTACAGCCTCATTCTAAAATGGATTAAATAGTTTTTTCCCTCATCAATCTACACACAATACCCCACAATGACAAAGCACATATTTTTTTCCAAAACTGAAATCACATTTACATAAGTATTCAGACCCTTTAGTCAGTACTTTGTTGAAGAACCTTTGGCAGCGATTTCAGGATTGAGTCTTCTTGGGTATGATGCTACAAGCTTGGCACACCTGTATTTGGGGAGTTTCTCCCATTTTTCTCTGCAGATCCTCTCAGGCTCTGTCAGGTTGGATGGGGAGCGTCGCTGCACAATAATTTTCAGTTCTCTCCAGAGATG
The DNA here is from genome assembly GCF_002910315.2 of Salvelinus sp. IW2-2015. Lineage (NCBI taxonomy): Eukaryota > Metazoa > Chordata > Actinopteri > Salmoniformes > Salmonidae > Salvelinus > Salvelinus sp. IW2-2015. Next base: position 11,806,689 of record NC_036841.1, on the reverse strand, counting down.
TTGGATATGGTTCAAGTCTAGGCTTTGGCTTGGCCACTCGAGGACACTCAGACTTGTCTCAAAGCCACTCCTACGTTGTCTTGGCTGTGTGCTAAGGGTCGTTGTCCTGTTGGATGGTAAACCTTTGCACCAGTCTGAGGTCGTGAGCGCTCTGGAGCAGGTTTTCAGCAAGAATCTCTCTGTACTTGCTCCGTTCATCTTTCCCTCGACCCTAACTAGTCTCCCAGTCCCTGCCGCTGAAAAACATCCCCACAGCTTGATGCTGCCACCACCATGCTTCACCGTAGGGATGGTGTCATATTTCCTCCAGACGTGACGCTTGGCATTCAGGCCAAAGAGTTCATTCTTGGTTTCATCAGACCAGAAAATCTTGTTTKTCCTGGTCTGAGATTCCTTTAGGTGCCTTTTGCCAAACTCCAAGCGGGCTGTCATGTGCCTTTTACTGAGGAGTGGCTTCCGTCTGGCCACTCTACCATAAAGGCCTGATTGATGGAGTGCTGCAGAGATGGTTATCCTTCTGGAAGGTTCTCCCATCGCCATCAAGGAAGTCTGGAGCTCTGTCAGAGTGACCATTGGGTTCTTGGTCACCTCCCTGACCAAGGCCCTTCTCCTCCAATTGCTCAGTTTGGCCTAGCGGCTAGCTCTAGGAAGAGTCTTMGTGGTTCCAAACTTCTTCCATTTAAGAATGATGGAGGCCACTGTGTTCTTGGGGACCGTCAATGAAGCAGACATTTTTTGGTACACTCCCAGATCTGTACCTCGACACAATCCTGTCTCGGAGCTCTATGGACAATTCCTTCGACCTCATGGCTTGGTTTTTGCTCTGACATGCACTGTCAAATGTGGGACCATTATATAGACCGGTGTATGKCTTTCCAAATCCTGTCCAATCAATTGAATTTACCACAGGTGGACTCCAATCAAGTTGTAAAAACATCTCAAGGGTGATCAATGGAAACAGGATGCACCTGAGCTAAATTGAGTCTCATAGCAACGGGTCTGAATAGTTATGTAAATGTTTTTTATCTGTAATAAATTTGCAAACATTTCTAAAAACCTGTTTTCGCTTTGTCATTATGGGGTATTGTGTGTAGATTGAGGATTTTTTATTTATTTAATACATTTTAGAATAAGGCTGTAACTTAACAAAATGTGGAAAAATGAAAGGAGTATGAATACTTTCCGAATGCACTGTATGTATAGCCAGCAGCTTATATAGTGATTGTATGTGAGTGGGTGTGTGTAGAGTCAGTATACATCTACAGTGGCAAGAAAAAGTATGTGAACCCTTTGGAATTACCTGGATTTCTCCATAAATTGGTCATCATTTTTTTATTTTTTATTTCACCTTTATTTACCAGGTAGGCTAGTTGAGAACAAGTTCTCATTTGCAACGGCGACCTGGCCAAGATAAAGCCTAGCAGTTCGACATACACAACAACARAGAGTTACACATGGAATAAACAAAACATACAGTCAATAATACAGTAGGAAAAAAAAAGAAAAAGAAAAGTCTATATACAGTGAGTGCATAAACTTTGATCTGATCTTCATCTTCAAGTCACAATAGACAAACACAGTCTGCTTAAACTAACAACACACAAACAATTTTCATGTCTTTATTGAACACACCGTGTAAACATTCACAGTGCAGGGTGGGAAAAGTATGTGAACCCTTGGATTGAATAACTGGTTGACCCTCCTTTGGCAGCAATAACCTCAACCAAACGTTTACTGTAGTTGCAGATCATATCTGCACAACGGTCAGGAGGAATTTTGGACAATTCCTCTTTACAAAACTGTTTCAGTTCCACAATATTCTTGGGATGTCTGGTGTGAACCCCCCCAAGGTCATGCCACAACATCTCAAATCGGGTTTAGGTCAGGACTCTGACTGGGCCACTCCAGAAGGCGTATTTTCTTCTGTTGAAGCCATTCTTTTGTTGGTTTACTTCTGTGTTTTGGGTCGTTGTCCTGTTGGATCACCCAACTTCTATTGAGCTCCAATTGGTGGACAGAAAGCCTTACATTCTCCTGCAAAATGTCTTGATAAACTTGGGAATTCATTTTTCCTTTGACGATAGCAAGCTGTCCAGGCCCTGAGGCAGCAAATCAGACCTAAACCATGATGCTCCCTCCACCATACTTTACAGTTGGGATGAGGTTTTGATGTTGGTGTGCTGTGCCTTTTTTTTCTCCACACATAGTGTTGTGTGTTCCTTCCAAACAACTCAACTGTAGTTTCATCTGTCCACAGAATATTTTGCCAGTAGCGCTGTGGAACTTCCAGGTGCTCTTCGCAAACTTCTGACGTGCCGCAATGCTTTCTTTGGACAGTAGTGGCTTGTGTGACACAACCAGGTCTCTGAAGTGAGACCAATTTGGTCGCATATGCGATTAAATATTTTGCTATGCGACCTGGAGTTTTATTTTGGGAGAACCAGTGCGACTAAAAGAAAATCCAATAAAACATCAATTCACAAGTGATTTTTAGTAGTATTATTTATTAGTATCCCTAATTAGCTGCTGCAGAGGCAGTGGCTACTCTTCCTGGGGTCCAAACAGGAAACTAAACACAACAAATAATATACATAGAATACACATCAAGACAAAAAGTATGTGGGCACCTGCTCATTGAACATCTCACTCCAAAATCATGGGCATTAATATGGAGTTGGTCCCCCGTTTGTTGCTATAACAACCACCACTCTTCTGGGAGGTGCATGGGCATTGTCATGCTGAAACAGGAAAAAGCCTAACCCAAACTGTTGCCACAAAGTTGGAAGCACAGAATCGTCTAGAATGTCATTGTATCCTGTAGCGTTAAGATTTCCCTACACTGAACTAAACGGCCTAGCCCGAACCATGAAAAACAGCCTCAGACCATTATTCCAACTTTACAGTTGGCACAATGCATTGGGGCAGGTGGCGTTCTCCTGGCGTCCGCCAAACCCAGATTTGTCCGTAGGACTGCCAGATGGGGAAGAGTGATTCATCACTCCAGAGAATGCATTTCCGCTGCTCCAGAGTTCATTGGCGGCGAGCTTTACACCACTCCAGCCGACGCTTGGCATTGTACATGGTGATCTTAGGCTTGTGTGCGGCTGCTTAGCTATGGAAACCCATTTCATGAAGCTCCCGATGAACAGTTCTTGTGCTGACGTTGCTTCCAGAGGCAGTTTGGAACTCGGTAGTGAGTGTTACAACCGAGGACAGACAATCTTTACGTGCCTCAGCACTCAGCATTCCCGTTCAGTGAGCTTGTGTGGTCTACCACTTCGCGGTTGAGCCGTTGTTGCTCCTAGACATTTCCATTTCACAACAGCACTTACAGTTGACCGGGGCAGCTCTAGCAGGGCAGACATTTGACGAACTGACTTACTGACTTGTTGGAAAAGTGAAATCCTATGACGGTCCCACGTTGAAAGTCACTGAGCTCTTCAGCTAGGCCATTCTACTGCCAATGTTTGTCTATGGAGATTGCATGGCTCTGTGCTCGATTTTATACAACAGGTGTGGCTGAAAAAGCCAAAGCCACTAATTTGAAGTGGTGTCCACATACTTTCTTATTTATAGTGTGTATAATATACATAGCACTACATTTACATCACAATTTAGTCATTTAGCAGATGTTCCCATCCAGAGCGACCCACAGCTAGTGCGTTCATCTCACGATAACGAGGCGATTTAAGGCCCCTGTTAAACACTGACCAAAACTTTGGTTCCTACTCATAATTCATAATTCCTACCTGGATTTTTCATTTCTTATCATGCCAAATTACAATCATAGAATTAGAATAATCGTTACATTTTTGGGGCCATATCTTGCAGCGCTACTTACAATTATTTGTATTTATTAAGAGCCCTGCACATAACACTGGTGAAGTAGCTTAATCTTTTGACACACTCACTCTAAGTACCTCTGTGGTCATGCTTGTGCCCTGCGAGCCCTCTGTTGGGGCATTGGCTTTACTTTGGACTTAAAGACAAGTGGAAAGAGGCATGAGACGCCACCTGCTCCTCTGGTCCTAAATCTGATGGGTATCTGAGAAGTACACCTCTCCTGCTGCCTCCTGCCATGCATAGGAGGGCTCTGTCACAGGCCATCCAATGCAGATATCAGACCAGTTTACTTTCATGTTAGATACGATCTTATAATGAGAAATACTCTGAAGTAAAAACATTTTTGCAACTGAAATGGCTGAGGATAGAGTGTGTATGTTTTAGAATGCTTCAGTTTGTTCGAGGTCGGTTAGTTGTGTTAGGAGCCTGCATGTGTTTTTGTTTTATTGTTTGATAGGGGCATAGGGTGTATATCTCTATTTGTATGATGTGAATGTTAGGTGTTAGTGTTGAGGTAAAGGTATCTAGGATTTCAGTTTGCCCACTATTTCATCCCTGTTAGCTTCCTGTTTTCCATGTATTTATAGGCCCTGACATGGGAAGGGAAGTGAACCCTGTTCTGACACACGCGTCACTCCTCAGCCTCTATTCTTTATTTTCAAGTCAAAAGGAAATGGAATGTCTTCCTGGCCACACACACACACAAAGTTTTGTGTGCATAGGTTTGCGTGTGTGTGTGTGTGTGGCCAGGCAGGAAGATGTTCCATTTCCTTTTGACTTATCACTGGTATGTAATATACATGTGCTGAAATTCCTTCATACAGCATCATCATTGTGATAAACAACATTTCATAATAAACAGCACGTTTCCAAGGGTGTTTCTTGTAGTCTGGGTGGTAGGTTGGTGGGGCAATGCGTAGACCCGGGGCCCCACCAACTCACGCGCTCTCTCTCTCTCTCCCTCTCTCCTTCCAAGCTATTTAAGAGGTCAGGCCCTGACACCACCCTCTGCCCCTCAGCTGCTGAGAACTGGTAGGTCAAAGGTCAAGACAAATAGGAAGTGACCAACACAAATATAGATATAACAGACAGGGGTGATTCTCAATGTGGATGTAACCGGGGGGGGAGTTTTTCAAGCGAAGGCTTTGAAGGAGACAAGGCAGTTGCAACAACAAAACAGCAAAAGAACGAACCAGCAAAAATCAATTAGAGGGAAAACAAGCTAATCGGACCATCTTCTCTCCTCCTCCTCCCCCTCTCCTCCCCCTCTCCTCTCTGATTGCATTCTTTTGTATGGAGCTGAGATCCCTGGGCTTTCCAGACTGTTTGTCTCGTGAAATCTACAGAAAAAATGAAAACAAAACAGCCTGTAGACTACTATTGTATGCACGGCTGAACGTTTGTCTCTGTGTGTGCGTGCACGGTATGTAGCCTCCATGTTTACATGCTTTTGTTTTTGTGTCCATGTGAATTTCTTTATTTCTGTCTGTGTGGTTATGGAGCCCAAAAATAGAGTATCTGCTTCTAACACATACTGTTATGTTTGTGGAAGATTTATCAACGCCTGGTGGTATATGCCACATGAGAGACCACACATAAAGGGAAAAAACCTAAGAACATTCATTGAGGGGTTGAAGAAGAACGCCATTCAAACTAGTGGCGTTTGCCAAGTGGTTTGCATATTTGAAAAGAACGAGTGGTGGCTGCATCGTTAGTTTGTAACCTGCTTGTTCACCCCGTTGACTTTCTACTTGGTGCCAAGTAGGATGCATTGATGAATCACCTAACCATAGAGGCATGTTCATAGGCCTCAGCCTATTGTTGGGGCTGTAGGGAACATCATCTCCCAGCATTTCCATCAATCATACAGGACATGAGAGGTTTGTGTTTGGACTAATGGGGGTTTCTCAAGTCACGTAGCTGGAAAATAAACACTTCTCCTCCTTCCCCTGTGGAACAGATGGGAGGTTCTTGTCTCCTGGGCTCTCCTCCTTCGCTCTCCCTAGAAAAACAATAGCAGCATGAACTGCTCGCACACATAAAACAAAACCTAAACAGCAGGATAACACTGTAGCAGACCCGTTTCAACCCAGCCCTAACCTTAGAGACGCAAGGGGCATACATTGTTATGTGCCACTGAACACTTACCCAAGGCCAAAGCAGAGCAACACAACAGCAGCAAGATGTGCTCTCTAACCGTTTTAAATGACTGTTTCAATCCCACACACCCCACAACACACCCCACAACACACCCCACAACACACTGTATAGAATGTCCTCACTGGTTTCTGAGACAAGGAACAAATATGAGTGAAATACATTTGGAGACTTGAAACATCTATAAGAGATGGTCTAAGCCACATTCCCCAACCTGCGACCCGTGGTTTTATTTGCGCAAAACCCCCCCAAAAATAAAAATAACATTTTGTGGGAATGTTGTTGTTGGACATGAAAGACTGTAAAAACACAAGGAGATCAGCTCCAAGTGACAAACATTTTGTAAATCTGTTTCCAAGTATTCCCACACATAATTAAGAGATACGTGATCGTATACAAAGTAAGCAAGGTTTGAATTGATTCAGTTTTAGTCAGAGATTATATCTGTTTGGGCTTCCTTGGTCAATTTGCAGTCTACAAATTATTTCTATATTATGTTCCGGGCCCTGATAATCCACTCAAGAAAAAATGGTCCCGCATCTCAATCTAGTTGATGATCCCTGTCTCTAAGTGGACTGACATGACATATTACGTAGTGGTTCATGTGGTGGTGGCTCAGAAAGTTCCCTATACGGAGGTGAGTATGACTGTAGAGGCCAGTGTCTGGTGTTTGGGGGCTTTAGACTGGGAACTCCACATCCGGCTAAGCACTCCCCTTTGACCCTAGGCAGCGTGGGAAAGGGTGCGAGGAGAGAACCTGCGTGACCATTGGGCATTAGTGCAGATGACTCTAGCAGACCTGCCCCACACCTGTCCCCACCCCCTGCTCTAACAGGACTCTTCTCACTGAGGCTTCCCAAGGAGGGGGAGGGCGGGATGGGCAGAGGATGGGCTACTGCTGGGGTAAAGACCCACACAGTCCCCATTGCCTCCTGTCTCCCACCCATCTCTCTTACAGAAGCTGCACTGGTGAAACCTGACACCCCTGATAGGAACAGGAGATGACAAGGTGGATTTGTTGTGGGTAATCAATCATATGCCCTGGGAAATGGTGAGTGCCCATTTTTAGCTGGTCACAGGGGTTTAGAGATGTGCAGACAAGGCTCAGGGCAAACCTGGACAAGCAAGAAATCACATAGGAGTATTGGGTAACATTGCTTCAGTTTAGGGCCTATAGAGAGAGCACTCATCCGCAGCTGATTAAACTACCAGCCATTGTTACTGTACTTGACATGACATCAGATATTGTATCTGTACTGTTATGAGTCTTATTTGCTTGGAAAATGACTACCAACAGACAGAATTGATTCTCAAGCAATTCCTCCATTTTGATCCATTATGAATTTCAACATTTCATTGAGTCACAATGAATAGCTGTGTTTATAATGTTCTGTAAGAGTGCTAGGAGAATGCTGCTTGTGGTGGTGATGGAATAGCCTGCTGCAGTGGGTCCAGCTGCTTTATGTACAGTATACTCGGTGACACTCAACAACAGAGCACTCAATGGCACTCACCATTTCCACACACCACCCACAGACTGACTGTTCCAATATTTAATTGGCAGTTTTTGTATCAGCTCTTTGAAACCAGCTCTGGAGTTTGTCATGTAAATAATTGTATTGTACTCCCATGTGACAGCCCTGTGTACCAGCCAGGCTGCCCCAGTCAGAGATGGCGGTAGTGAGTCTGACCCGCTCCACATCGACCTCTGCTGAACGTATCCTGCTGGTTGAGTAGACTAGCGGACTGACCGCCCGACCTTTGATAAATGTTGTCGACGGGCAGTCGGTTTGATGATGGACAGCTCCGTCTCGCAGCACAATAGGAGCCAAAGTGTGGGAAAGGAGGAAGAGGAAGGAAGTTGGTTTCATTCGCGCTGGGAGAGGGTGGTGATAAAGATCTGCAGAAAGGAGCAGGAGGCTTTTCCCAGGGGGAAACACACAGTGGGACAGGGAGGACTGACCTCCCTCACATCAGACCAGGATTCAGTTACTCAATGGTGACACCTCTCTCTCTCTCTCTCTCTCTCTCTCTCTCTCTCTCTCTCTCTCTCTCTCTCTCTCTCTCTCTCTCTCCTCTCTCTCTTTCTCTCTCTCTCTCTCTCTCTCTCTCTTCTCTCTCTCTCTCTCTCTCTCTCTCTTCTCTTCTTCTCCTCTTCTCTCTCTCTCTCTCTCTGCTGGTCTATGAAGGCCACCCTTGACAGCCCACACGCCAGGGTGAGAGGTCACTTCCTGTACAAGGCCAAGCTCGGCCTCAGACCATTCTCTAAAGGAGAATGCGGCTTCTCTCTCTGAGTGATGATGGCCACCATTTTCTTTGTTGTCCATGAGAGGATGACAGGTGTGGTGGTAGCATATTTTATCATGTCCATGAACGCAATGTACGTTGTTGCTGTCAGTCCCAGGTCAGATTAAGGCAGAGTTGATCGTTTTCACATGGGCAGGCAATGGGGGATTGCTATGTGATTAGGGCAGGCTGACTTATCTCCATTGAGTTTTACCAGTAGGAAAAACTACAACTTTCAACAAAAAATAGTCAAGTAATTTTGTAAAGAGGAATTAGTTTAAATTATGTAATTTCTTATGCCATTGGACCAATAAGGGAAAGGCATACAGTATCATGATACTGATTGGACAGTGACTCTGTAAACATCAGGGGCCATACTGTAGATTTGGCCTGTAAGGGAGCACTGCACCCCACTTCCTCTGCTATGGCAGAGAGGTTCGGTTTTACTGTATGTAGGTGAAAGGGGACAGCAGCCCATCACTCGTAGACATTTTGTTCAGCTGGCGGATTACGGTCAGACGGGAGTGTGTTCCCGTGGCTGTATAGCAGCCCGATGGGGAAGTGGTGGAGAAGTTCCCACAGTGGCAGCCCCTTGTTCTCCATCTGCCTGTCTGTCCCCAGTCCCACACTCACACATCACAGAGGAGGTAGGCTACCTCTTGGCCCTGCGCCTGAGGAAGGAGAGGTTTGAGCAACGTGTGCCACCACCGCTCCTCCTCTCCTTCTGAGACTTCAAAGGGCCCCACCACAGAGTCTGGGGGCCTCCTGCTAGCCACAGCCAGTCATCAACAGCACTGTGTGAAAGTGTGCCAGTCTGTGCCTCTGTCCTTCCTTCTGGAGGCCAGCCAGACGGCAACACCCAAACAGAACGGCCTCTCGTGAGAGGACAAATGTCACCTTCTACAAGAGCACGAGTTGAAAAAAAATCTTTATTTCATTTACTTGTTTGAGTGTTGTGGGTTTGTCCCACACATCGGCTGACTTTTCAACAAAGAATAGCCTGCCAGTTGTGGTTAACAGGAAGCGAACTGTGGTTATTTGTTCACCAGAATCAACACAGTCTGTGCTGGTAAGAGTACACTACACATTTTCAGTGACATGCTTCCTTCTGTCATGGGACAATACAATAATTTGTGGTTTTACATGCAACTGACAAAGTGGTTACCAGAAGGCCAATATAACTAATTTCCCCTTTTCTGTACAGGAAATGTGATTGAAACTGGGCTACTGAGCAGTGGAATAAAGTACTTAAGTAAAAATACTTTAAAGTACTACTTAAGTACTTTACTATTTCTATTTTTGCCAACTTTTACTTCACTACATTCCTAAAGAAAATAATGAAGTGTGCCTGCTGTCAACACACTCCTGCCAGCTCTCTCACGCTGAGTTCTCCTGAGCCAGGCCCAAAAGCCTCGGTCCTAAGGTGAGGACTGAGGAGCTCCTTTTATGTAACAGGGGCAAAGAGTAAGGGGAGGCGGGGGTAAGAGGTAGTAAGAGGGGGGTTAGTAATTCTCATAGATGATGGGAAAAGGGGAGAGAATGGGGGGGGCAAGCGAATCACCTCTTGTCCACATCAAAGGGCTTCATCCAGTATTCTGCTTTAGCCACAACTTGTTTCCCAGGCCAACACAGCCCCTTTATGGAGGAAAGACCTGCAACTTCAAAGGCAGCAGAGCCTGTGTGAAGAAATACAAAAGGCTATTCAAATGAGAAGTAATGGCGAAGTTTAGCTAAGATATATAAAGAGGGTATTTTAAAACTAAAACACATACAAGTCATGGTAATGGATGTTAATTTAGCATGCGAACTAATCCCATCATTGCTGCTGCTATTTAAGACACTTTCCCTTTCTTGCCTACCTGATTGTGTTCAAAAGTTTGGTTGGGCTTTAAATGTAGAGTATTGAAACACTGTTGCCGCAAGGACTTGATTGTGTACCATCAACGAAGGAGAAAGAAGAGAGAGAGGGATTATTGAGGTTGTCAGTTCTACATTTTCAACACATATTAGACCATAAGAAAGAGGAAGAAACCGATATAGAGAGAGAAGGAGAGAGACATTTTTTTATTGAAGGGACTTTGCAGAGTGATATGGCTCCTCAATTKTTTTAACAAGCTGTTGCTAGGGAAAGTTCAGGGCTCCCAGAGGATATCCTGCTATGGGCATTGTTCATGGGAGGAAAGCACAGCCAAGCACGTCAGCTATGAACCCACATGTTCCATGTCTTCTGGAATCTGTACCATAAAATATTATTACAGGGCAAGTCCACAATGTTAAAGAATCCCAATGCTCACGGCTTCGATTGTGTTCCTCTCAATGTACAGTACCAGTCAAAAGTTTGGACACACCTACTCATTCTTTATTTGGACTATTTTCTACATTGTAGAATAATAGTGAAGACATAAAAACTATGAAATGACACATATGGAATCATGTAGTAACCAAAAAAATGTTAAACAAATCAAAATATATTTTATATTTGAGATTCTTCAAAGTAGCCATGCTTTGCCTTGATGACAGCTTTGCACACTCTTGGCATTCTCTCAACCAGCTTCATGAGGTAGTAACCTGGAATGCATTTCAATTAACAGGTGTGCCTTGTTAAAAGTAAATTTGTCGAATATCTTTCCTTCTTAATGCGTTCGTGCCAATCAGTTGTGTTGTGACAAGGTGGTATACAGAAGATAGCCCTATTTGGTAAAATACCAAGTCAATATAATGGCAAGAACAGCTCAAATAAGCAAAGAGAAACGACAGTCCAACTTTATTTTAACACATGAAGGTCAGTCAATCCGGAAAATTTCAATGACAGCCTAGGAACTTCCCCTTGTTCAGGGGAAGAACAACAGATTTTTACCTTGTCAGCTGGGGTTTCAATCTAGCAACCTTTCAGTTACTGCCCCAACGCTCTAACCACTAGGCTACCTGCCGCCCCAAAAAGGACTAAAGGACACCAATAAGAAGAAGAGACTTGCTTGGGCCAAGAAACATGAGCAATGGACAGTAGACTGGTGGAAATCTGTCCTTTGGTCTGATGAGTCCAAATTTGAGATTTTTGATTCCAACCCGCTGTGTTTTCTGAGATGCAGAGTAGGTGAACGGATGATCTCCGCATGTGTAGTTCCCACCGTGCGTCATGGAGGAGGAGGTGTGATGGTATGGTGGTGCTCTGCTGGTGACACTCTCAGTGATTTATTTAGAATTCAAGGCACACTTAACCAGCATGGCTACCACAGCATTCTGCAGCGATATGCCATCTCATCTGGTTTGCACTTAGTGGGACTATAATTTGTTTTACAACAGGACAATTACCCAACACACCTCCAGGCTGTGTAAGGGCTATTTGACCAAGAAGAACAGTGATGGAGTGCTGCATCAGATGACCTGGCCTCCACAATCATCCGGCCTCAACCCAATTGAGATGGTTTGGGGTGAGTTGGACCGCAGATTGAAGAAAAAGCAGCCAACAAGTGCTCAGCATATGTGGGAACTCCTTCAAGACTGTTGGAAAAGCCTTCCAGGTGAAGCTGGTTGAGAGAATGTCAAGCATGTGCAAATGTGTCATCATGGCAAAGGGTGGCTACTATGAAGAATTAAAAATCTAAAATATATTTTGATTTGTTTAACATGTTTTGGTTACTACATGATTCCATATGTGTCATTTCATAGTTTTGATGTCTTCACTATTATTCTACAATGTAGAAAATAGTAAAAATAAGAAAAAACCCTTGAATGAGTAGGTGTGTCCAAACTTTTGACTGGTACTGTACCTGAAAATGATTTCTGGTCTCTGGTGCCACTAATCAATGACAGTTAAGAGCGTTGGGCCAGTAACCAAAAGGTTGCTGGTTCAAATCCCCAAGCTGACTAGGTTATAAATTGGTCGATGTGCCCTTAGCAAGGCACTTTACCCTAATTGCTCCTTTAAGTCACTCTGGATAGGAGCGTCTGATAAATGACTAAAATGAAATTAAACCTTTTTTTATGTAAAACCGTGCTTCAGAATTCCCATTCTCATCCCCGACCCATTTAAAAAAAACATATTAGTAATTTAGCAGACACGATTATCCCCTCCCCCCCATCAACCCCTCATTAGGGGATGCACCCCACATTTTGGGAACCACTGATTTAGTAGATTTTCTTATCCACAGCGACTTATAGGAGCAATTAGGGTTAAGTACCATGCTCAAGGACACATCAATAGATTTTTCAACTAGTCGGTTTAGGGATTCGAACCATTAACCTGTTCTTAACCGCTAGGCTATCTGCCGCCTAGATCACAGAAATCTAATCCTGTGGTCTCTAACCTATAAAACGTAAGTTATTCTTTGTATTTAGGGCTTGTAGGAAACGGAAAGGCTCCTATTTCCCCAGTCTCTGTCCAAGCCATTAGAGGGGTGTAGACACTGACCAGGTGCTATGGAGCCTCCTCCCATAATCCACTCCTCTGAACCCTTCCTGTACCTCACAGGAGGTAGTGATGACATCATCTCCTCCAGCAGCAGTATGATGAGACATTTGGGAAACAGGCTTGTAATAAGGTAGCCTGTCTGGTTCAAATCGCAGGTTGGTTCAGTCTCTAGCTGCTTGTAAATCTGGAAGAGGAAATCACACTGACAGCTATTTGACATCATGCAAATTACCCAAGAAGATGTTAAAGTATAAGAAACGTAATTATATTACAGTAATTCGATATGAAATACAATGTTCACTCCTTTTTCACCCTTCCAGTGAGAGTGGATGAGATGTCAGTCATGACACTTGCTTTGCTGTATGGCCATGACTTTTGTAGCAGAGCTTGGCCAGATCATCGTTTGCAGTCTATGATACTCAGGACATGGCTAAGTTATGATAAGTCAGGCCTGTTTGGTGGCTCATAGTGTTAGTGCAGCAACAGAGTTTAGGTGGCCTCTCTCTCTCCAGTACAGAACCAGGCAGCCTAGTCTCTTATCTGTGAGATTAATAACAGGAAAAGCAGGGGTCAGTTCCACCACTGCTGCTTCTCACTCCCTGCGCTGTGATTGGCCTGTCCAGGGCCATACAGAGAGCCCTGTGACCTCTGACCTCTCTCCAGGGTGCTAAGCTGCCAACTGTCATCAGGAGTCAGAGGAAGCAATTTATCCTCCCGGGGTTGAGGATCCTGCACACACAGCAACTAGAAAGAGAAAGGAGAGTAAAGGGGCTCCATCTTCAGTGTCCAGAGTAAAGCCAGTAATCTTTATACTCAATATGAAACTAACATGATGAAACAATGAACTTATTTAAAAAGGAAGTCAACAGGAAATGGTCATACAAGCACATTATAAGCATCAATGTCAAAATAAAGTGAGTTTGTGATCAACAGGTCTGAAGTGAATGGGTGTAGGTGTAAGAAGGTAACTTTAGGAGGTCTCATGAGGGTTGAACTGGGAATTCAGTTTCCATACGGTTGGGCTTATATGGTGACACATGGAAGGAACCACACCTGCCCTTTACCTCGATTAGAATTGAAATGGCGTTTAGACATATTTCCTACAGTAACTTTGCCTGGCTTTGATTCTGACCTCTTTAAACTGGTTTGGCTGCTGGCAATCCCCCTCCTCTTTGGCAGGTGCATGGTCATCAGAGCACAGGAAACCATTGTTCGTCACGTCTGATATGAGCGTCACACACTTCCGTTGGGATAGAATATAAAATTCCACGGGCTTGCAGAGATGGCAGCTCTGATTAAAATCCTCTCCCAGTGCGTTTCTCAGCTTGTCCAGAGCATGCACAGAAACATACAATACGTGCGTGCACGAACGCACCGCACGTGCACACACACACCGCCACTACTGTCCCAGCGTCTTAGTGATCTTAGACAAAACATCCTGTTTATCTCAAGAGCCTCTCCATTGGTGCAACACGTATTCCTCTTTGAAAATACATTTTAAGTGGAGATCGACCAGCAATCAGAGTTTCACTGCTTGAGAAATACGTTTTAGGAGAGCAGACAATGAGTTCTCCAAGTTTGGGGTATTTTTGCCATTTTTGGTGCCAGTTTACCTTGAATATACAGAATGTATAACATAGTGGCCCTTTCCTGCAGTCAAATTACCTAGTGGCCTCATGGGGGGAATGTTGTTAATATTTTCCATAAAAAAGAGTGTTTCCATGTCAAACAGTTTTGTTATATTTCAGACTTCTGTGATGTATATAAAATATTATATTGGGATGCACATTCCAAATGTAATACATTTCTACTATATATCTGACATGGTACAGGTGTCTTCTTTTTTTAAGGTCATAACCACATGTGTGAGGTGAATACTTTTATTTCAAAGTAGATTTGCTTAAAACTACTAAGAAACCCTGATTTTTCCCACTGCAGTGAAAGGTTAAGTAGCCTTCCTCGTCCATAACTTATAAGATAGGACACACTGCATAGTATTATTGATAGCCGTGTCACGCCCTGATCTGTTTCACCTGTCTTTGTGATTGTCTCCACCCGTTTTCGCCATTAGTCCCTGGGTACGTATTCCTGTGTTCCCTGTTTGTCTGTTGCCAGTTCGTCTTGTCTTGTCAAGTCAACCAGCGTGTTTTTCTGTGCGCCTGCTTTTTCTTATCTCTGTTTTTGCTAGTTTTGACCCTTGACTCTGAACCCGCCTGCCTGACCATTCTGCCTGCCCTGACCTCGGGCCTGCCTGCCACTCTGTACCTCCTGGACTCTGACCATGTTATGATCTTTTGCCTGTCCACGACCATTCTCTTGCCTGCCCCTTGGATTATAATAAATATCAGCAACTCAAACCATCTGCATCTGGGTCTCGCCCTGTGCCCTTATAAGCCGACTATTATGAAGCTGTTGAAGCCTCCCGATCATCTTCATCATCATGCTATTGTTAGAGTAATGGTCCTTGTCCCCTCCTGTACTGTAGCAGCAGCCCCACTTGGCCTTGACCTTCAGTCATTTCAGCACAAACAAGACAGGAATTCAGAGAATGTGCTCGTGGAGCAAAGGCCCCGGCGGCTGCTGTGTTGGCCACTGGCCATCTCCCCAGACGCAACTGAAGACCACAGGCAAGACAGGAGAAAAGAGCCCCCATCCTACAGCTTCCTGCATGAATGTGTATAGCCTCGGCGCACGCAGGCAAAACAGGATGCATGTTGAAAAATAACAAGAGGCAGTGGAGGCTGGAGGACAGAATAGGTGGGAAGTGGTCCGTACTAATGGATAGGAGTTAATGATGCTGCTGTTGAGTGGGTTTCCATAGAAATAGAACCATTAGAACCATGGAAGTTTGACTACATCGTCATGGGTGGTACACTCAATATGGCCGCCAACCCACCCATCATGAAATGTTGACTTGAAAGTGTATATCCATTAGAGTAATACAATTTCTATGATTTCAGCTACTTGGTTGAAATACACTGAGATGGTATGCCATGGGAAGGAGGTATCCCACAATACATTTGCAATTCCATCCCTGAGCAAGGATATCGAATCCTTTTGACTTCCTTTGCTTTCATCACTCCAAATATTCTCCCAGATTAATCTCTCACACTGATCTTTATGTGGGATGAGTTACCACATTTCCAATAGCCATTTGCATCCTGTATTTCGGAAAGTAAAATACAATAGTGTATACCACATTAATGCCACATTCAAGGGTGGAGACAGGGGACGAAGTTCTGTGATCCACTGAGATACTTTGCTGCTTGTTCCAGACATAAGGTGCGTACATACCTGAGAGATTTATAAGCATATCCACTCAGTTTTGAGAAGTCTCAACTATGATGTTTTTTATGCTATTGTGGCCATAATTAAATATGGCTATGCTGCTCAATGCAATAACTTGCTTTACTATATCTCCATGGCACAACATAGAGGAATGCGACACTCTTTGTTTTCACTGCCATGCCAAGAGGAAGTGCTATTTTCCCTGTCCCCCCCATCTCCTCTCGCCATTTTCTCCTCCACCAAAGACAATTTTAAGATATGGCTTGCAAAGCAAAACAAAGGAAACTCGCAAATGACTTTAGGTTCACTTTGTTTTCCATTTCTGCTGAAACAACCCGCTAACAGTCAGAAAAATGAAGCAGGAGACTCTCTCGCTCTCTCGCTCTTGCTATGTCTCTTGCTCTCTGTCTCGCTCTGTCTCTCGAGCTCTCACGCTCTGTCTCTCGCTCTCTGTCTAACTCTCGCTCTCTCTAGGAGGGGGACTATTGGAAAGAGGGTCAACAGAGTTTGTACCTGTCTCTATCCTGTCACTGCAGAGGGGGCCTAAAATAGGACTGGAAGAGAAACTGGGAAGCGGTCTCTTCCTGTTGACTCGTTTCCTGTCAGCGATAGAGGGCAACTCCGTACCCTGCACCAGCCCAGCCATCTACTCTGGCACTATAGACCGACAGACATGGCAGATGATCATGYACCATCRWGTGACCTAGTACAACATCCTTTGACATCAGAATTGGGCCTATGACATCACACTACATCCCCCATGTCCTCTTTTGTGTGGTCATCTTATGACATGAACGGTAGGTCCCGTTACATCATGTATCACCCAGCTGTGTTGGAAATCGATGGACATCAACGATCAGTCTGACAGCAAATGATTTAAGTGGAATTATTATGCATTGCCACAATACAGATACCTATGCTGAAAATCCGAGCCTTGCATATTTCTGTTCTACTTTGCCACTATGTCCTTGGTAACAGTTTAAATTGGCAAAGTGTCAAAGTGAAAGTGGTTCTTCTGAATAAAGGCCAGAAGAGGAATAATTATTAACCTAACGTCCCTGTGTTGCTCCCGGTTTCCATCTGTTAACAATAAAATGACCATACAGTTGATTTATTATACTGGTTCTTGAGAACAAAGGAAATCACAAGCAGGTATAGTAACCGCTATGTAGAGTAAATCATTCCCTCGTAGCTTGCAGGGTGGATATGTTCAGTAAGTGGATTACTGCCCCACTGCTGGCACCAATCTGTTGGCACCAATCTGACAGCTCCGTATTTCCATGTGCCTTAAGTCTGGGAACCAGTCAACAGGATGAGTGACAGTGGACGGAGGGAGAATCCCCACTCTCGCCCTAGGGTCCCTAATCTGATTGTGGTAATTGAACACAAGGGATTTGCGACAGTGGCCATGTGTCCAGAGCTTTAGTAGGATCCCTCTTATTAACCCAGCTAAGGATAACCTCCATTCTCACAGAAACAGTCTGTAGAGCCACATACTGATGTTGGTCTTGAGTGGGAACAGTATGTAGACAATGACATACAACACTAGGTGATCATCTCCAGGTATCCCTCATTGATGCAACTCCTGTCGGGAGAAGCTTTCAGGTCTGAACCATTGGAACATTATACTGCACTGTCCCTTTCTGTGGCCTACTTATACACTGAGTGTACAAAACATTAGGAACACCTGCTCTTTCCATGACATAAACTGACTAGGTGAATCCAGGTGAAAGCTATGATCCCTCTTGACATCACTTGTAAATCCACTTCAATCATGGTATATGAAGGGGAGGAGACAGGTTAAAGAAGGATTTGTAAGCCTTGAGACAATTGAGACATGGATTGTGTATGTGTGCCATTCAGAGGGTGAATGTGTAGGACAAAAGATTTAAGTGCCTTTGAACGGGGTAGTACGTGCCAGGCGCACCGGTTTGCGTGTGTCAAGAACTGCAATGGTGCTGGGCTTTTCACGCTCAACAGTTTCCCGTGTGTATGAAGAATGGTCCACCACCCAAAGGACATCCAACCAACTTGATACAACTGTGCAAAGCATTGGAGTCAACATGGGCCAGCATCCCTGTGGAACGCTTGTGACACCTTGTCGACGAATTGAGGTTGTTCTGAGGGCAAAAGGGGTTGCAACTCAATGTTAATAGATGTTCCTTATGTTTTGTACACTCAGTGTACATTGACAGGTGCCAATGCTTTTATTTTTCCTTTACAGATCTAGGAAGAGGATGATGGTGTTGCTTGTTAATTGATTACCTGTTCAAACTTGTTAAGTATTGTTGAACCACATTATATCCTTATGAACCCTATCATTATCAATATTTACCTAATCTAATGAGATAAAAGGCTAAAAGGAAAGGTCAGAGGAAATATGTACCACGTGTCAATCATAGCAATGTATGTGTTTGCTGCTGTTGAAATCCCATTAATCCAAAAAACATTGAATTCTAGAAAGATAACGGTCTGTAATGAGGAACACTGAATTAACCTGCATGCGCTCTTTAAAGAAACAATTACACATGGTTGTTGATACAGCAACATTCCTTATCACTGCTTTGTTTTGTCATTCCGTACTCCAAGCAATCTCTTATTGCAATGGCACTGCTATCGAAGGTGTAACCCGGGGTTTTGTTGAAATGTCTCAATAGTGTTCGCATGCAGCCATGAGAGCCTCTATGTGTGGGAATGTTGTTTGCAAACTTTGTATCTACAGGTCTGTTGGTTTGATACGATTTTATTTTTCAAATAAGGCCTAACACATGAAATGGTGTAACAGATTTGATTGAACTATTCAATTATTATTGCACCAATCATATTTAGCTTCTCGGTCTTTATGAACCCTCTGAACACGGATGTCACGACGTGGCCCTTTTGGGTGTATATCGTGGCTCCCCCCTCTTCCACCTCAGGTGTTACAACGGTCATAAATTCCTGGTAGAAACTCTTTTTTCTGCCATGGAATATGGGGGGAAAGAAAACTGGGAGAACAAAGAGCTTCTCTTGCCTAATCCCCAAAATGGGAAAATATAATATTTCTATTTTTGAGAATGTGGGAATGGTCCGTGGACACTTAAGGGACAGTCATGTCGAGTGTGTTTCATTTGGTGACCTCATGAAGGACAGGAAACACTGTAACGGATTTCCTCTTCGTCTGAGGAGGAGTAGCAAGGATCGGACCAATGTGCAGCGTGGTAAGTGCCCATAATGAGATATTTAATAAATCAACAGAACACTGAACAAAATAACAACAGTACAAACAAACAACCAAAACAGTCCCGTATGGTATGAACACAGGAAACAACCACCCGCCACACACAATGAAAAACAGGCTACCTAAATATGGCTCCCAATCAGAGACAACGATAGACAGCTGCCTCTGATTGGGAACCACACCAGGCCAACACATAAAAAACCAATAACATAGAAAAAAGAACATAGACTGCCCACCCTAGTCACACCCTGGCCTAACCAAAATAGAGAATAAAAACCCTCTCTATAGCCAGGGCGTGACAAACACACATAGCTGTATCTCTTAAAGTGTACATTTCCCAGCAGTCAGGTTTACATCTGAATGTTGAATAAGATGAATGAATAAATATAAGAATACTTTTGAAAAGATAACAATGTGATTTACTCTTCTAAATGAGAATTGGTTGTTTTATGGTAACTTATGCACAGTCAGTAGCCACGCCCAGGTGTGCACAAACATGATGAGACGGCCCCTTTTCTACCCAAGTATAAAAGCCCCCGTGACGCAATTCACACCAGACCACGCAAACCACGGTGTAAGCTAAGGTTGCAAATAGTTGAATTTCTAAGACCAGACAGCGTGCAGCGGTGGCTACACGGCTGACAAATGGTTTAAAACTACAAGACCAGAAAAGTATGGAGCTGACGCTACATGTTGAAATGGTTAAGAACTACAACTCTACCAAAGGACAAGACCAAAGAACGTAGGGATCATTCCCACGTTGAAATGGCGAAGAAATCTACAAACTAAAGAATAATTATTCAGACTGCAGCTGTTTAAATACTTCAGTCTGGTAAACGCATCTGATTCTATGGACAATTCCGGATGGTTCTCTGAAGTATCCATTCTAACTACGACAGACTGTGTCTTCTGGGGAACGCAACCAGATACTTTTCGGTCGAATCTCTCCAGCAGATGGACCGGCAACCACAGAGAGAGACAACAAGACATAAGCTCGTAAATATGTAAATTGCAATTTATTTTCAAATGAGCGGTTGTTCATATTCAAATTATTAGCAATTTCTGTGTAGTTATCAGCTATGAGTTTCCCGCTCTTAAGCGGTCCCCACCCCCTTTCCTTTGTCTACCAAGCCGTCATATCGGTTTCGTCTGCTATGGACTTTTTCTTTGTATCATGTAGCACCCAATGTATAACTAATTGTGTGTGTGATTATGTAATTCTGTGATTGATTAAGTTCGTCAGTAAATAAATAATTGAACCAATTTGTATATCGCTGATTCATGATTTAGGCTAGGGTTTGTGCAGACATCCAAGGGTTTGCGCTGTTCAATAATATGACTGATGAGGTAATAATAATACATTAACACAAGACTGTACTCGATAAGATAAGAAAATATCTGAAGAGTTATATTCGGGAATTTAAACTCTATAAACAACATGTTCCCGTGGTGCCCCAACTTCCTAGTTAATTAAAGTTACATAATTAGTTTAATCACGTAATTAAATTACACATAAATAATTGATTTGATAAGATACAGTATTCACATTTAATGAAAGTTAACGACACGACACTGATAAATCATGGACGTGGACACAACCCCATTATTTAAATGTAGGCTGTTGATGGTGCTGCTTATAGCCATTCCAGTGCTATTATAGTTCCCAACACAACTCAATGTGTCTGTTATTACTCCGAACACTACCACCAGGCTCTCTTGTATGTAGAGCAGTCTTTGCTTGGTGTTTCAATAGTCTCCTAAACTCTCATGTATGCTTTTGTGATTGTTAAACAATTCCTACAAACATGTTTGAATAGTTACTTCCTAGATGCAGAGAAGCTGCCGCAGGTGTTGCACACAGGCCCTCTCCTTGGTATGGTCTGGATGGACCATAGCTCTGGTCCAGGACGTTAGTGCGCGTTCCTTTACTAACAGTTAGTAGAGGAATGCACATGGTCACACTTTCTTTGGATAGTCTGAAGATGGACTATCCGGACGGTGCGTCCTTTATTTAAAGGGGGAGATCAAGCTGATCCTGTTACATACCAATTTATATCTTGCCCTGTTTATCAAAAGTGTTGGAAAAACTTGTAAATAATCAATTGACTTGCTTTCTTGATGTCTATAGTAATCTCTGGTATGCAATCTGGTTTCCTCTCAGGTTATGGATGTGTCACTGCAACCTTAAAGGTCCTAAATGATGTCACCATTGCCCTTGATTKTAAGCAATGTCGTGCTGCTATTTTTATTAACTTGGCAAAGCTTTTGATACGGTAGACCATTCCATTCTTGTGAGTCGGGTAAGGAATATTGGTGTCTCTGAGGGGTCTTTGGCATGGTTTACAAACTACCTTTCCCAAAGAGTGCAGTGTGTAAATTGAGAACGTCTGCTGTCTCAGCCACTGCCTGTCACCAAAGGAGTACACCAAGGCTCAAACATAGGCCCCATGCTCTTCTCAATTTACATCAACAACAAGCTCTCTCATCCATTTATATGCAGATGTTACAGTCTTATACTCAGCTGGCCCCTTCCCGGATGTTGTGTTAAACGCTCTACAACAAAGTTTTCTTAATGTTCAACAAGCTTTCTCTGCCCTTAACCTTGTTCTGAACACCTCTAAAACAAATGTCATGTAGTTCGGTAGAATAATGCACATAGCTGATGTTTTGGAGGTGTCGGAGGTGTAGCTGTGTTGGAGCTGCCAAGGTGAATTTACCACTTCTGTTGAAGACATCTTCATACCACGCGTGCCAGAGGTGAGTCACATAGACAAGGAAGATAACACGTGTCAGAAATCATCCTAAACAAAGTGTAGGGTAGGGCAATATATTTCAAAAACATTCCATGTTCGAGATCTTGGGATTGGGTATTCCTGTGGCCTTGGTCTCAACAGTTCTTTATGGCATAACCACGGCCGTAAACTTGGGCATATAACCTACTCTGCCAATTAGGCCTACAGTATGCAAGCAGTAAAGAAACAACTTTTGAGTTAATAACAACTGTATAAATTAGATATTGACGATTGATCTAACATAAACCAGGTAATTCATATAAGTAGCCTAATGCAATGAAATGTTCTTTAACTTTTGCATATGGGGCATGACAAGCGTTTAAAAACGAACTAAATACCTAATCGCCATGTGGATCATGAATCTCAGGACAATATTTCTAAATATAGTTCAACCAGTATAACTCTGACAATGTGGGAATCATCTAAATTCCACAGTTGTTGCAATTAGTGGTTCGTATCAAAACAACAACAACAGCATATATTCAGATAAGACTAGATAGGCTACAGTCAGATGTGACATGATAAGTTGTTTGGTTCACCCTTTGGTCTTGGAGAACAGTGAAGCCCTACGAGTTGATATCAAGCAGCGTTAAGTTCCTTGTAATTACTCTGATTGTTCTACGCCTTGCCTCTACTTTCAAGATCCAGAAATTCCAGATAGGCTTGGCATAAACAAACACTTTGGTGATTTTCTCCCATGAAATGCTGTCATGAAATAGATGGCCACTGAGGGGAATCATCTATTTAGGCGTTCGGAGTGTGTTTCAGAGCTGAGGACATACCAAACCAAACCAAACCACGTACCGTAATGGCCTCTTGCATGTTATGAAATGTAACCCAGTATGATCATTCAAACTAAGTCCTAATATCCTTTCTGTTCCAATGGCCATTCAAAGCGTCGTTCTTCATCTCCTCACCTGTTCTCGGCTAGCTCACACATAGCCCTGAGTTTTAGAAGCACACCTCTGCAATATGCAACCAGTCAGAGATGGAGAGATAGAGGTTAGAGTGCATCCATCATTGAGATTGTTCCTTGGAAAGACATCGCCCACAGGCGAAGGGTTGTCACCGAGCTCCTTGATATCTCAGTTTTCTCTCTGACAGTACTACTAACTTTCCGCTATTCTCTCTTTACCCTGCGTGTCACAGTGAAGAAATRGCACCAAAGCGCTGCATTTATTTTCTGTGTCGGTAAAGGTTGATTATATCATGTGTCAATGAACTGCATAAAGGTTGCGAAAACAGGCATTTTACATCTATTAATGCTAAAACATCCTTAATAGATGTGTAATAGGTGATTATTACATACTGTAATATTACTCAAATATTCCTCAAAGTTATCTGGTTCACCATATAGCTTTAATAGTGGTGTAATGACTGTGATGGCTTGCAGGGCATTTATGTTGACATTGTGGCTGGAAAATCCAATACTTGTAAGGGTCTTCCCAGAAAAGGGAAGGGAGTGGATCTTATCACAATGCAAATTTGTAACTTATTGTAGAAAACAGGAAGTAATGTGTTGCTGACTCATAACTTGGTAAAAATCCAGAAATCGTCTATGTGAGACAAAGACACTGCATCCCTGTGCTTGTAAATATCCATTAAACATGACATGACATAAACATAGCTGTTAAGATAGCGAGGAGGTAAAATACCATGCCACACTGAAAACATTCAGCCTCATAGTGAAACTGAGATGCAGAGGATTATAGCTTAGCATGAAGTCTGGCTTGCATACAGTAGAAGTCGGTAGTTTACCTACACCTTAGCCAAATACATTAGAACTCAGTTTTTCACAATCCCTGACATTTAATCCTAGTAAATAATTCCCTGTTTTAGGTCAGTTAGGATCCCCACTTTATTTTAAGAATGTGAAATGTCAGAATAATAGTAGAGAGAATTATTTATTTCAGCTTTTATTTCTTTCATCACATTCCCAGTGGGTCAGAAGTTTACATACACTCAATTAGTATTTGGTAGCATTGCCTTTAAATTGTTTAACTTGGGTCAAACGTTTCAGGTAGCCTTCCACAAGCTTCCCACAATAAGTTGGGTGAATTTTGGGCCATTCCTGCTGACAGAGCGGGTGTAACTGAGTCAGGTTTGTAGGCCTCCTTGCTCGCACATGCTTTTTTAGTTCTGACCACAAATTTTCTATAGGATTGAGGTTAGGGGTTTGTGATGGCCACTCTAATACCTTGACTTTGTTGTCCTTAAGCCATTTTGAAACATCTTTGGAAGTATGCTTGGGGTCATTGTCCATTTGGAAGACTCATTTGTGACCAAGCTTTAACTTCCTGACTGATGTCTTGAAATGTTGCTTCAATATATCTACATAATTTTCCTGCCTCATGATGTCATCTATTTTGTGAAGTGCACCAGTCCCTCCTGCAGCAAAGCACCCCCACATGATGCTGCCACCCCCGTGCTTCACGGTTGGGATGGTGTTCTTCGGCATGCAAGCCTCCCCCTTTTTCCTCCAAACATAACGATGGTCATTATGGCCAAACAGTTCTGCTTTTGTTTCATCAGACATAAGGATATTTCTACAAAAAGTACAATCTTTGTCCCCATGTGCAGTTGCAAACTGTAGTCTGGCTTTTCTATGGCGGCTTTGGAGCAGTGGCTTCTTCCTTGCTGAGCAGCCTTTCAGATTATGTCGATATAGGACTCGTTTTACTGTGGATATAGATACCTTGTACCTGTTTCCTCCAGCATCTTCACAAGGTCCTTTGCTGTTGTTCTGGGATTGATTTGCACTTTTCGCACCAAAGTATGTTAATCTCTAGGAGACAGAATGCGTCTCCTTCCTGAGCGGTATGACGGCTGCGTGGTCCCATGGTGTTTATARTTGCGTACTATTGCTTGTACAGATGAACGTGGTACCTTCAGGCGTTTGGAAATTGCTCCCAAGGATGAACCAGACTTGTGGAGTTCTACAATTTTTTATATTTATTTATTTATTTTCCCATGATGTCAAGCAAAGAGGCACTGAGTTTGAAGGTAGGTCTTGAAATACATCCACAGGTACACCTCCAATTGACTCAAATTATGTCAATTAGCCTATCAGAAGCTTCTAAAGCCATGACATCATTTTCTGGAGTGTCTCAAGCTGTTTAAAGGCAGAGTCAGCTTAGTGTATGTAAACTGCTGACTCACTGGAATTGTGATACAGCAAACTATAAGTGAAATAATCTGTCTGTAAACAATTGTTGGATAAATTACTTGTGTCATGCACAAATTAGARGTTCTAACCGACTTGCCAAAACGATAATTTGTTAACAAGAAATTTGTGGAATGGTTGAAAAACAAGTTTTAATGACTCCAACCTAAGTGTATGTAAACTTCCGACTTCAACTGTATACCTGTTTAAGTAGGACTAAATGTCCAACGAAATCCCTATGATATGCTTGAATAGTTACACAGTGCCATAGGTAATGATAGTATGGCACAACTAAACAGACATGGAACAACATTACTTATTAATGTGGCCAAATGTATTCATTAGGTCTAGGTTAAGTATGTTGCCTTCAGCAGCTTGTTTAGAGAATATCTTAACAGTCTGAGTTCTCCTTGGAGGAGGAAGTCTTGGCAGGAAATCTGAGCGTCTCAGTTTCAGTCCTGACATGTTCCTTCAGGACAACCATTCCTCAACAACACCACTTTAGCAACGTTTTAACACCCGTTGCCCTGGGCTTTCGTCCTTTTCCCCATCCACTGTTAGATGGAAAGAGTCTGGTGAGTCAATGCTGACGTCATAGAGGAAGTTAAACCGGAAGTTGTTGTTTAGTCTTCTGAGACATTGCAAACACATTTGTTTTTTGATTCCTAACCGTATCCCGTAATTACTACTTATTGTAAACCACAGCTCTGACTGGAGCGCGTTACATAAAGAAACCAGTTTCATCTGAAGGGACTTGGAAAATCCCTCTCGTAAGGTCAGTTGTTTTTTTTAAACAGGTTGATGTGTAGATGATAAAGGAAGAGAAGTTTTCATGCCTCTTTATGGAAGTACGTTTTCGTGGCTTCGGTAGCCTCCCACTGTTAGATGTGGCTGACTGTATACCTCTTCAAGTCAGATGCCTAATCATAAGAAACTCACATACACTAACTCAAGAAAATATCAAGACCTATGGCTGGATTCAATCCGTATCGCTGATGTTCAGCGCTCTCGCACTATTGAAATGTAAAGGTCATTTTAGATTTGAGC
This sequence comes from Salvelinus sp. IW2-2015, assembly GCF_002910315.2. Lineage (NCBI taxonomy): Eukaryota > Metazoa > Chordata > Actinopteri > Salmoniformes > Salmonidae > Salvelinus > Salvelinus sp. IW2-2015. The sequence continues at coordinate 11,780,482 of NC_036841.1, read as the reverse complement.
CGACACGTGCAGCGTTTACCATGAACGCAGTCTCCGCTAGCGCGGGAACATTGCCTTTAACTTCTATCACCCTGTAGAGCAGCTCTTCAGTGCTACGGATTGAAACCAGACCCTAGTACATGCAATCCTACCTACACTTCTCCTTTGTCATTCATATGTAAGCCATTAACTCCGATGTTTACTTGGTCGATGCTTACATATTTGCTGAAAATTAAGTATAGGTTTTTCCAGACTTGATGGTCAAAGTTGTGACTGTAAATGCATTTTTGACATAGAAAAATAGAAAAAGTAACATATATGACCAAGTCTTTGACATACAGTCACCACCCACAAGGCACAGACGTGAATCCAACGTCTGTTCCACATCGGTTTAACATAAATCCATTGAAATGACGTGGAAGCAATGTTAATTGTGTCCAAAAGCCCCAAACAGGAAAAACCTGTGTAATTTACGATAGATACACAGTGTGACTCATTACAAAGGAACATTGTGGTTTCCCAGTACTATGATCAAGGGACAAATACCTTTGCTCAACATCAGATCTAAACCCATGTCCGCCACATGCTAGGTGCTACCACAAATACCCAATGATGTGGATGGGATTGTAGGGGCTTCTTCGGCCACATTGAGGACCTGTCTTTGAGAATGTGTTGAAACATTTACAGAAACGTTGAGACATCCAAATGAGAGCAACAAACATGAATATCAGTACTGTGCTGACTTGGTGCACCCAGACATGGGATATTATCCGGAGTGCAAGGAATGCCAGTGTATTGGATGAAGAACAGATGCTATTTACTCAGATATGTAGTGGTTACGGATGAGTAGATCATTCGTTTAGTAATTCAATCTGGCCCTTGGAGGAGGGCTGACTTGGAAAAGGGCCTAATCAGACCGGAAACATTTCTGGAAAGAAATAGATCACTGGAAGTCTGAGGCCGTTTTACAGTGACGTTAAACATGATGCAATGCTGATCAGTGGCCTTTCTTCTCTTTGAGGATTGTTTCATTCCTGCCTAATACATTATTCACACAACAACAATTAAGTGATTAGAAAAGCAGAAGGAAACGGGCTTTGCACGCTAGTTTGTCCTTTAGTGGAGAACAACCCATGCCACAGAAAGCTAGCCAGTGTTAAAACCAATGATGTGCGCATAAATCATTGGTTTAAACAGACTGAACCAAAACTATAGGAGCAACACAGCTTTTGCTGTCTCTCCCATTGGGTTCCAAACGTAACTCATTTATCCAATATTGTCTCTTCTTTGACCCAGTAGTATCCCACACTCAAGGCCTAAAGTTACATAAGTTGAGGGTCAATCACTTTCCGTAACGTCTCTTTTTCTCCAGGGCTTGATTCCTGTGGGGAAACAAGGGCATAACTCCACCCATAACTCCCCCCCCCCCCCCCCCATCTTCCAACACACACCTCCCGTTCTGCAGTAGGCCAGTGTGGTGGTGGGGAGGTGGGTTGGCAGTGACGGTGCTCCAGCAATTTGCGCAATTAGGGTCAGGGCAGGGCTGTCAGCCCCCAGCGCAGCGCGGGGAGAGTCCATGTCAGCCTGCTCCTCACTAATGAGCCGAGCGTCTTCCATTCAGACGCTCAGTAATTAAGAGCTGGTCCTATTCCAAGAAACGTTCTCCTCCCCCGCCATCTGTCAGCGTGGCAAGCAAGGAGCCCGCTCCGTATTGTTCTCTCCTCAGCTCTATTATGCATCAGTTTCTTTAACACTTTTTAAGCGCCAACTTCCAAATGAGAAGAGGAATCTCAGCCTGGCACTGAACCGTCCCCTCAGAGAGGGGGTAGCTGGGTTTGTACACGTCACAGTTATGTTAAGCACTTTGACTTTGAGGTGCGTTTGTGTTGAGGAAGGAGGAGTCGATTTATAATCCATCGTTTGGCACAGGGGAGAGAAACTTCTTCAAACTGGGAAATTAGTGTAACCAAGCAACCTTGCCCAACCCCCTCCCCAGCAGCGCCTCTCTCACAACCACTTCAAGGACTTTCCTCCTCTCCTTGCCTCCTCTCCTCTCACCTTTCTTCTCCTTTCCTCATCTCCCCTTTCTCTCTTCCTTTTCTCCTCTCTTCTCTCCTCCTCTCCTTCCCTCTCCTCTCTTCTTCTCTCCCCTCAGTGAGGGCCCTGTCTGTCACAGATGGGCCATGCTCCAGGGCATGTCTTGATTAAAAGGGCTTCCACAGTGTTCAACACCCAGGGTCCCAGTCCTGGGTCCTGGAGAGCCACCTCCCTGCCCACCTGGTGGCCCCAGCGCCCCTCTACCATTCCATTTAGCTCCCTTCTGTTAGATGAAACCTTAATCATTAGCTGAGGGAGGTGGGGCGGGGGGGGGTTGTCTCCTTACAAGCCCCAGGAACCCCCCGGCCTCAACTCGTGCCTCCCATGGCTGCCTTTTCATCTGGATGGCAATATTAATTAGCCAGAACTGCTCAGTGCATTGTGGGGACAGGGTGGTGTCTGATGGGCCTCAGGATGGTGGATGGGGTTTTGGATTTAGTTTGTTGTAAATTGTAGTTTAGATATGCTGTCCCGAGACAAGCTGGTGGATCGTTATGGTGTGTTATGGTTGTGGTTTTGGAGTGTGCTCCGTATCCTGGTGGCCCTGGAGTGTGGTTTGCATCCTGGTGGCCCTGGAGTGTAGTCTGTATCCTGGTGGCCTTGGAGTGTGGTCTGCATCCTGGTGGCCTTGGAGTGTGGTCTGTATCCTGGTGCCTGGAGTGTGCGTCTGTATCCTGGTGGCCTTGGAGTGTGCTCTGTACCTGGTGGCCTTGGAGTGTGCTCTGTATCCTGGTGGCCTTGGAGTGTCTCTGTATCCTGGTGCCTGGAGTTGCGGTCTGTATCCTGGTGGCCTTGGAGTGTGGTCTGTATCCTGGTGGCCTTGGAGTGTGGTCTGTATCCTGGTGGCCTTGGAGTGTGGTCTGTACCCTGGTGGCCTTGGAGTGCGGTCTGTATCCTGGTGGCCTTGGAGTGTGCTCTGTATCCTGGTGGCCTTGGAGTGTGCTCTGTATCCTGGTGGCCTTGGAGTGTACTCTGTATCCTGGTGACCTTGGAGTGTGGCCTCAAGTAAAGAAAGTAAAAGGGAATCTTGTTTAGACAAGGCCCTGATGTGTCTGAGGTGAGGTTTTGGAGATAGGTAGTTGTAGCAGAGCGTCACCCGCTCACTGTTATTTCCTGTGTCTGTCGCATTGAGTCTGGTCTCTCCTGCACTCCGCTGGCCCGGAATGTTCTCCCTTCATTATCAGCCTGCCCCAGCCCAGCAGGACACCCCTTCCTCAGCTCCAAGTCACTCCCCCACCCAGCCCCAGCCCCAGTCCCAGCCGCACAGACGAGGGGGGAGACAGACAGGTCAACAGACTCCCTCTCCAGCCACGGTTAATTGACCCAGTTTGCGGCTGAGCATACTTGAGACGTAGCGGGTGTCCCCTGCTCAAGTTGCATGGCGGGAGTTGGCCAAGGATGGCGCCTAGATGTGTGAGGGCACCAGCAAGGACCACCAACAGAGGGAAAGGATGTGGAGCACCCTGGTGGAGCGCCATCCTCTTGCATAATGCATTATTATTTACCCATATTAATATTGGCTATTGATTTTGGTTAATCAAGGGGTAGCCTGTAATTTAGACATATTGATTTTTAACTGTGAGGTATTTTTCTCATTGTTATTCAATTCTCAGGAAATGCAGGGGGTGTAAAGAAGACAACTGGCAGACAACCTGGTATGACACTAAACGTTGAACTGCGCTTCCTGTTTTTCCTGCATAATGTCTATGCTTAACCTGCCATGACATACAGGACAATTGAAAATGTTCTAGTTTTCCAGTTCAGACAGACTGAGAGGGCTCTCTGCCTGTGGTGCCTTTAGTTTGAGATGAATGGAACACGGTTGACCTTCCCATTCACTCAGACTGGGGATGGTGTTTACAAGTCTTTTATCATCCATGGCAGAGCGGGGTCAAAGTTCAAATAGCCAGCAAAGCTTCATTCTCACCCAATTGGCGCACTGCCCAACCAAGTCTCTGACATGCTTTCACTTTCATTGCTTGTGGCACCAAGGACAAAACCGCCCCGATAGAAAGTTTGTGGAAATTACTCAAAACGAGAGAGGTGGGCTTTCCTCAGTCCGCTTTTATCTTTTTATTTTTTTCACGGTCATGCTCTCTTGTTCTGTTAATCTGTTCTCTGCAGTTAGAAGTTGCTTTGGACAGACAGGTTCCAATCAAAGCCTGTCTTGTTGGTTATTCCTTGCCCATTAAAGAGCCATTCGTCTTAATTAATTTGAAGGTTAAACGCAACAAATGGCCAAACAAAGTTCCCCATGGGTGACTTCTAGACGGCTGGAATAAATTTGAATCTTTGTGTTGTGTCACCTTGTCAGTGACCCGTGGCACATGTCATGAAACGGAACCTAAGAGCCTAGATAGTTTCACTTCGCTGGCTGGTATCAGAAAGTGAGATTCAAAAGGTGTGGATTATAGGAAAGAAGAAATATAGAACAGAAATGAAAGACAAACATCGAATCATCTCCTATCATAGAATAAACATTGTGAAAGAATCTATAAATACGGTGGTAAACGACTATCAGCACAGAACAATGCATGCCTGTCAAGAGTCCAGACTGCTCAGTTTACTGTACTACAGCTAGGTCAACACAACTTTTCTTGATTCTGCAAAGTTATACTGAAGGCAACTCACTCCTTTGGCCGTTTGAAATACTCTTGATTTATTACTGTACATAGTTCAACATCTGATAGGGAGAGAAAAAAGTAATGGGGGCTCTGAGTTACTGGTCTCCATTAAGATAAACAAACTGTAAGTGGTGAAAAGGGAGATGTTATCTGGGAAAAATTCCAGCTCTTAAAAATGAAGAGCCTGCCATATGTAGAGGCTGCTTACTTGTGTAACAATAATAATAACATTTTTATAAGCCCAGGACTCAATCTGAGGCATGTTATACAGCAGCACACTGTGCTAAATTTGAGTCTGACTTCTTCTTTGTGCGTGCTTGTGTGTGTGTGTGTGTGTGCGTGCGTGTCTAGTCTGGAGGAGACAGACGTGTTAACATCTAGTGAACCACCCTGCATGTTCACCTCTGCCACCAATGAGGAATTGAACAAAGGAGAGGAAAAACACTAGCTTTCTCACTCTCGTTGAGCGGAGAGCACTGATTGGACCACTCTGTCACTCGTACTTCCTAACTCTCTGTAAATTCCGATATGGAAGGAATGTCCAGCTCCATCCAGTGTGTCTTAGTGCTGTGGCTCCTGAGTGAGTGACTCGCCACATATGGTGTATGTTAACAACTAACGATAGAACAAGACATGGGGAGCAGCTTGCTAATGTCTCTCTTTGGCACTTGGGTGTGTGATCATGAGGGCTGAGGTATTTTCTGTCTGGCTGCCTTGGCATGGAGCCCTGGGCTTGACAATCACATCTTGTCAGTCGTCCTGGTTACATCGCTCATATTTACTTGTGTTATTACTCTACTATTTGGTTGAATGAAGGTGACCTGAATTATTATACCAAACTATGTTTGGGGCATGACAGCAGCAGCGGAGTGGGTGGGTTTGACGTCTATTTCATGTGAGACACACCACATTGCATATCCAGCCCTATAAATGCCTTTCTTTTCCAGAAAAGCATGATTCAGCTACAAAGGACACATATTTATTTATGATAGATGTTTGTGGACAGAAAAAAGGCATTGATTTGTTTTGTTATTAGTGTTGACATTTGGTGTGAGTAGGCCTACTAAAATGTTCTTGTTGTTGMCAGCAATCTTTCTAGCCCACAAATGGTTCAAAAGTAAAGGTCAGCAAAGAGAATGATTCAAGTCTTGGGCTATTTAAATACATGAGCAAGGCAAGCATCACAGCTGCCAGTAATGTAAACAAATTAAAACTGTTGCTAACAAATGATCAGCTATTTTTATTTATCCTTTATTGAACTAGGCAAGACGACGCTGGGCCAATTGTGCGCCGCCCTATGAGACTCCCAATCACGGCCGGTTGTGATACAGCCTGGAATCAAACCAGGGTCTGTAGTGACACCTCTAGCACTGAGATGCAGTGCCTTAGACCGCTGCGCCACTCGGGAGCAAGAATCCAGAATGCACAAATTGTATGTTTTTGTTGATGAAGAGAAAGACCCTTAATTTTGTTGATGTGGAAACCTGTTGCCTAGAAGTTATATAAATATGAATAATTTTGAACACCATTGTAGATCGGGATTTTATAGCACCAGGTTCTCTCAGAAGGAACAGTTTTTGAGTCCCATGGACTATTATCTAATAACGGTTTTGAAAAAGTAGTATGCAGGAAATGCAGAGCAGTTCACTGACTCATGATACACAAACCAGCTTTCCAACTGATAGCTGACAACGGTCAGAGCTGACCCATACTATAACTAGACTACTCACAATGCACACGTTGTCCTACTAAGGAGTAGCATCTGTTTCCTTGCTATCTGAAAGGGATGGTGCCATCTAGTGTCAAAGGACCACTATAACAACGTCTGCAAAGCATGTTTGATTTGCATGTAATACATTGTATTGGACAGTATAGTGATGGTCAGGCTACTCAGGAGCATACAGGCTAGTAGCCTATTATAATCATTAGGTTAAAGATTCCATTATGTAATGGATTAGTGTTGGTAGCAAGCTATTAGGGATGATATAAGGGCTCCCGAGTGGCGCAGCGGTCTAATGTGCTGCATCTCAGTGCAAGAGGTGTCACTACAGACCCTGGTTTGATTCCAGGCTGTATCACAACCGGCCGTGATTGGGAGTCTCATAGGGCGGCGCACAATTGGCCAAGAACAAAGAATTTGTTCTTAACTGACTTGCCTAGTTAAATAAAGGTTACGTTTAAAATATATAGCTATAATGCAAATATATTAATCAAAGATCCACTTTGCTATATATAATGCTATCCATGTTGGATAGTATATCCAGGCTATTGATAAAATTCTATATCATTCTTGGAGATCTGTTGTAGGAACAGACTTTGACTTTGAATGTGTGTTCTTGAAAACATATAAATCACGACCCCATTGGTCATTTGAACCCCTTGGTTTAACTGCCGTTGGGTAGATATGATGTCTGTCATTAGCCCTGAACTGCCTGACTTGACGTTCAATAAACCCTTGCTCTAGTCGAGGATATTAACGTTTATTTCATAGCTACACTCGTTTATCATTTCTAAACAATAGGCAATGGGAAGTTAACAGGAAAATTTGAAGTTCCGGGACCTGACGTTTATTTATCGAGTGAAACAGATTTTGTTTTCTGTGGAAATGGGCTCGACAAACTCCACCCTGTCAAAAATTCCAAACGTCGAAGAATTAATGCAAGAAACGGGTTGTAAGTTCTCCGATGGGTAGGACTGTAATTTAGGCTACTATAAAAATTGTATTGAGATTGTCATGATTATACAATGACTTCATAGTTTATGCCAAATTCGAAGACAAATCTTTGAGTGGGCGTATAACGGATTTCATTATAGATGTTATTGTGACAGCTGTATGGAGCTCAGTTTTTCTTTTGCTTCTGTTGTATTTTTTCATCAAAGTTTTAAAGCGCAGATATGTTGAAATGTGTGCAAATTATTAATCGCTTTTGCAACCATATAATTGATGCTTGACAGGTGCGCAAACTGCGCGCGCAACTTTGGCTGACCAAAATACGTATGCGTCTTACCCAACCAAATACAGTATTGGATGTCTAAGCTTTGAACAGAGAGTTATATTGACAAATACATATGGCTTTGAGAAGTTGTAGGAAAATTCATAATTTGGCCTTTAGGCTACTTTTATAAATGCTTGAATAATTCATGGAGTGTTTGCTTGAGTGGTATCCAGAGCAATGAACTGGCCTCTATATGGTTATTGCATATATTGATTAAATTATTTGGTGTGCCACTGTCCTGCCCCATTACTAATAGCATGAATCTATGGTTCTCTTGTTTTCTCTTTATCATAGTCACCCCTGCACACATTGTTCGACTTTATGACCGTTTCGAAGCATTGGACAAGGAGAAGACCGGCCTTCTCCGGTAAGTGGTGGGACCATGTCAGCTTTATGGAGTTGACTAAAACAGTGCATTTCAGAATAACTTATGTCTGAATGTCTTGTCTTTGTTTTATCCCCATTACTGTGAAGCCCACAGGACTTTGGAGCCATTAATAGGTTGGCGATGAACCCCATTGGGGATCGGATCATTGGGGCTTTCTTCTCTCCAGGGTATAGAACAACATTTCTTGCAGGTTTGAGTAACATTACTGACTTGATAACCTCACTAATGAAATGGTAAGGTGAAGGTTAATGTCAATCTTCGCTGTAATAAAAAAGTCCATTCTTTTTGTAGGTCTCCTTAAAACAACAGAGAGCACAATCAACAAGACTAAATATTTATTCAAATTCAGTTGATTCTGTGCACCAATTTATTTATATTTTTATAAAATGTCCATGTACCCTGTACTTTTGGAATGTAAGCGGGTTCTGGTCTTAAAATAATATCTCTCTCAGACAGGAAACGGTGGACTTCCACTCCTTTGTGAGGATCCTGGCCCACTTCTGGCCTGCGGACAAAAAACGTCCCAAAGATCCCAGTATGCCTGAACCTGTCAACAGTAGGACCAGTAAAGTCAAGTGTGAGTCCTCTGGCAGATATTTTTTGTTGTTGTTGACTCAAAATAGATTTTAGCAATCAAATTCAACTCAGTCAGTTCTGCCCTGATTTTTCTCTTTCCTTTCAGTTGCTTTCCAACTATATGACCAGGACAAGGATGGCAAAATCTCCAGAGCAGAGCTTCTACAGGTCTGTAATAACTGTTGGCTTTACTGACAATTATACTCTGTATGGTGAGCAACACAATATACCACCAATGGTTAGTGATGCAAATTGTTTCTCTGTTGTAAACCAGGTCTTGTATGTCCCTGCAATTGATGGCTAAAATGCCTACACCCTATACCAAAGGTATTCAAATCTTACACTACGAGGTCCGGATCCTGCTGGTTTTCTGTTCTACCTGATAATGAATTGCACCCACCGGTTGTCCCAGGTCTAAATCAGTCCCTGATTAGAGGGGAACAATAAAACAAGCAGTGGAACTGGCTTCAAGGTCGGGATTTGAATTTGAGGGACCTATAGAATGAAGCCCATTCGTCAATGGGTTTGGGATGTACAGGTGCTGCGGTCCATGCTGGAGATGCAGGTGACGGAGGAGCAGCTTGAGAGCATTGCCGACCGCACCATCCAGGAGGCTGATCTGGACAAGGATGATGCCATCTCCTTTGAGGAGTTCCGCAAGGTACCACCGGGAAGCGCTCTAACAATGAGATATCAACATGGGCCATTGCAGCACAGTGCACCCAGAATACTAAGTCATACATATAGAAAATTATGTTGGCCATTTCTGTAGTCAAACGGCATACCGTACGTTGTACGATGACAGTATTTTGCGCCTCCTCTCATATTCAGTGGCTGCATAATGCTGTATTTGATTGTGATGTAATATACCAATTCCACCATTCGTCGGTCTATCTTTGGCTTTTCTTTTTCCCTACAGTCCCTGGAGAAGGTAAACATCGACCACAAGATGAGCATTCGCTTCCTGCGCTAGCTAGAGTGGTTGCATTAGGTCAACTGACCGTTCAGAGATGTAGCCCACTTTGTGTCTACTCATCCCTCCATGGTAAAAACAAGGCTTCTGCAGGGAAATATTACTGATTCTTTTATCTGGATGACTAAATACCTTAAATGACTGACTAATATGCTGTATCTTAATATGTTTACTGTATACTGGAGTATGGGGATCATGTTCCAAAGTATAACTGCACTATAGGCCTAATGTATAATTACATAGTAACTGCTTTTATATAATACAGTAAAATGTAATTTAATAATTTGTTGTTGTTGCAGAACCTACATTTTAAATTGGGTTCGTTTTTACAAGGGCAAACATAAGCTTTAATGAAGGGAAACTGATACTTGAAGGTCACTCTTCCTTGTAAGACTTGACTGTAATACGTCTCTAGATGTAGCAGTCGTTGATTAATTACACTGAACATGAGAACTATACATATGTCTATGAAAGTGATACAATATTTCTACAAATAAATATTTTTGTAAATGATATCATTAATATACTGAGTTGCTTATGAGGAGAAAAGGCCATGAAACTTAAGCTTGGCTATAATTGTGATTCAATAGATTTGATTTAGAGAGAATGATAGTCCAACAAAACTAATGTCTACATTTTGACCCTGAGTTATGAAAGGGTCTGATTGTGACTGACTGGATAGCATTGACCTAATGTGTGCCAAAATGTATTTCTCAAATCTATGCATTTTTTTGTCAGAAACATGGAATCTTAATGAAATAACSCTGTTGGTGGGTGGAGTATTGTTTTGCAACTGATTTTCATATTTCAAGCGTCAGTACATTTAGCTTTTTGATGTTACTGATTGAAATAGTCACACCTCTTGTTGCTATCTACGGCCATGTAACACAGGGATATTTCRAAAGCTTGTTCCCTGTGAAATGTTCCTTATAATTTCTCTGATTGAACACGGAGTGGCAGGAATAGATATTTTCAATGAGGTTAAGGGAATTAACACATGGGCGATAGAGGGAAATATTTCTTAAGTGGTTGACATTTACACACACTGACATTCAGGCTTTCCTTGAGACAGAGGCATAACGGAGAGATTTATTCTGTACAGAAATTGTACCATGACATTAGAAGAAGTTCAGAAAGTGGAATTGATTCAAACAATAAACACATGCATTAGCAGGGCTTCCTCATTTGCCCTTAGGCTGACAGGCACATAGAATCCAGAATAAGGAGTATCCAGTGCCTAAAAAGAACAGAAAGACACAATGATTAGAACATATGTGATACGGCATAGAAAACCAGCACCACAATACTCCAAATGTACAGAGTGCGTTGACGGAGGACTGTAACATGTACCTGCGAGGGTGATGGTCATTGTTAGACGGTAGAGAAGGACATCAGTGGTCCCTCCCTTGATGTGGACTGGCAAGCCGTTGTCCGCCTGCAACCAAAGTTAGGGTTCAAATACCTATTCATGATCATGAATCATTGGAGGCTTTTATTGTAAGCCAAAAATAACTTTGTGATATGTGATGATAAAACCAGACTGAATTGCATTCCAGACCATTAATCTGAAGAACTGAACACCCCTCTGAGGTGCCAACCAACAACGGTGGATCTCAGGCAATTCATCACGCTTGCAACAMGACACATACAGTAGATCCCAATCAGGTCAATGTTTCTCTAAAGTACTTGATTAAACATGTTCTGCAGACACTGATGAACGTTGTGCTGTCAAAATCACATCTTGTTGACTGCCAATAAAAATCTAAATTCACTGTTATTAAGACGCCTCTGGTTTTCTTAGTTTGGGATTGTTTCTCATCCAGGTGTCCTAACGATGTCATGCTCACCTGGAATATCTTCTGATGATCTGGCACCTTGTTCTTCATCTGTTTGGTTGTTGTGCTGAAAGCTCTGGTAGCCAGCCGGGGCAGCTTCTGAAAGGACCCCACAGTCACAAAATCACCCATGTTACCCCGTGCCAGCAAAGGATGTGAAAGCTAGATTGAAAATACAGGGTTTATACCAAAACATTCCTTTGCATCCCTTACGGCCAAATGTGCAAAACAAATTGGTTGGATTCTTGATGGGACATGCTGACTGAGCGGCTGAGGCTAGGTGCTGTTTTCATAGTGTTTCTAGTAGAATAAATCATTTGATAATAGCATTTACCTTTTCGATTCAACACCTGTTTTTCTCCTTTCACTTTAAGAGGGATGTGATACTAGCCTGTTGTTTCTTGTAAGAGGAAAGAGCTATGGAATAATCTTTGGGTTACTCTTACTTCCCTCTCTGTTGAAATAGTATACAGTCTTGGTTATGAGAGGAAGTACCCCCTTCTAACTGTTTTAGACATTTTGAGTGGTTTGCATACACCGAAAAATGAGACAGTCGCAAACGTTCCTTTTTCTTTTCTTTCAACAGCATGCAGGGGGAAAATTACACAGACTTTGAAGTGTGTATCACCTTCTTCACTATGTTTTAGACCTTCTGAGTGAATATACAATTTTGGCATCTTAGATACGCTTTCCGTCCAAAGTGATGCTAGACATCAAATATGCTTGATTAAATCAACATCCTCCAAGATACAAAAACCAACCAAAAGCCTTCTCTGTAAACAAGGTAGAGATTCAACTTCCTTTGACAGATAATCTGTCACTCCTAATGAAATATGAAATCAGACCGAAATTCTTTCGATATTCTGTAAAAGGACACTGTCAAGTGCATACCGGTATTTAACCATTATTGTCAAATAGATAATCTGTTGAAAATCAGGGTCAACCCATACCATTTGTTCCGACCCATTATGTTTATTCATTATAACAGGACTATTTCATCACTGGGGACATGTGTTCTGAAAGAAAGTCATCTCTTTTCAAGTTTTCAATCTATTGATCTTGGTATCACGTAAACATTCTCTGTGAGGTCAATCTCTTACTACTTTTTACTATCACAGGKAAAAACCTTTCCATTTCATTGAAGACCATTTCGTATACTTGTATTGACTTGGGTTCTGTCCCTTTAAGAAAACTGTGCCACAGTGTAATATCTACCAAGGTCAAATTGGGGGCCTGAACCAGCAGGGCGAGAACTGGCATTGCTGCCAGCCAATGACTGCCACTCAACCTGTGACATCAACCAATTAGATTACATATTTTGGAGGGAGAGAGGAACATTAAACCCTTCCCCTTGGACTGAATTCCATGTGTGTGTATACGTGTGTGCGTACGTATGTGGAAGCTATATGTGGACACGGCACAGTTTGCTTAGAGAAATCATAAAGGACCGATAGGAAATGTGAATCAATAAAAATATACAAGACTAATATACCATCGCATTTTTCCACCTCGCCGAGAAGTGAGAGGGATATGACCTCTCAGAAGGAGCCTGTAAACTACATATTTTAAAAGATCAATAAGACCCAGTTTGTATTACATTTTCATCTGAATGACAATATGAGTCCAATACGACCTCACAGAGAGATCATCTAGACAGATAGTAATATATCTCTGTAACTGCATTTCTCTAGAATGACATCAGAATCTTCTGGGACCACCCTTCTTGTTTAACTATCTAAAGTGGCTTATATGCTGGCCTTACTCTCAGTCGACCACCGGGGCAGAGACGAGGCCCGCAACAGGTTATTTGAGGCCATAGTCTGTCTAACTTATCCCCCACACATACTGGACTGTTTTTATTTATTTGATACTTAGCAACAAGTAATCAGGAAAACAGATATCACTACAGATTTTGCCTTCTACTCTCCACATTAATAAAAGGCTGTACAAAGGTCAGTCCAACTGTTCTCTTTCCAAATAAGATCCAAGAATCTATTAYTAATATTTTAACTCTTTATATGATTCAGATTACTACTGGCAGCAGAGAGAACAGAAACATTTGGAAAAATTGTTATTTTTTACCAGTAGGTGATTCATGGTGGAGGTTGTACTCAGTGTGAAGCCTCTTGCTGCTTGTCTAGCTGTGGCCTGTTCAAGGGCGCAGTCACATATTGCAGCATTTCTGAATGCCAGCCAAACTATGGTCACCAGGAGAGACCAAACTCTGCTCAAGCCTTCCCACCAATGGTCTACAATTGCTTCTTTGGTAGCCGTTGTTCACATTGATTTCTGCTCTCACACATCATTAAATATACATATGTTTATTTTAATTCAAATGAAATTCTTTATGGGCAAAATGTATGCTGCTCATTGACAGTTTGTACTTAGGTGATCTCATTCCTGTATTTGCATCATTCTAATGTATTCACTTGCTTTCAGTGCACACCATCCATCTTCCAGTTGTGTGAATAATATTCTAGAAGAGTCTCAAAACTAGACACTCTTAGTTTCATTTCTGTGTTGAGGTCCTCAGAAAGAGGAACAGAGTCTGTTGTCTCACCTCTCCCCAGCTGTGATCATGAGATCAGGCAAACAGAGAGTTTTGGTGTAGCATTTTTTATTAGCAGGGAACTGTCGTTATAGATCAGTCACACATGATCATCCACTCTCTCTGGTAAGTCTCAAAACACATTTGTTATAGTTGTTCTATAGGGCTTGTGCACATGTTGTTGGTGTTTATAGGCATACGTGTATGGCTCTAGCTGTACTTGTTTGTAGTTAGAGACGTAAACAAAGATAGTAAGATTTAGCAAAGTGTAGACAAGCCCTGACTCAACAGTAAGGCATGCACCTGTGAAATGTACGATACCTCTTCAACTGGCATCTAACACAAGATGTTAGCACATCATTTGTTATGACATTTCTGTGAATTGACTAGGTAGGCAGTTTCTTTAGTGTTTATGAGAACAACATACTTCACACTTTTTTTCACATGCAATTGTAGCCAATATATTTAGGTCACACACTCCTAGACTAGCATCAATATGCTTTCACCAGTGCTGCTCATGGTGGCCTTGCTGACTYTCCTTACCGTCACCATGGAGTCTGACCACTGGACAGCAGACCAGCAGGAAAAGTAAGATTGGGATCTTGCGTTGTAAATACTTCAATCCAACAGTTGAATGTAGATCGATCAAGTGCAGAAGTTGGACTTCTCCATTTAAGTTGAGTTATTTTCAACTTCTATAGTACATTGTTAATTTTTGACTATAATACTGTCTTTTGGGACAAGCATAGTTGCATGTCAATCAAATCAATTTATAAAGCCCTTCTTACATCAGCTGATGTCACAAAGTGCTGTACAGAAACCCAGCCTAAATGTGCCTCTATCGTGAGTGTGATGTACTGTTATGTTGAAATATTAAATAGTCTTGGGCATGAGAATACAGAATCCTTCTATCTCTCCCAGGTTCTGTACATGGCAGTGTTTGAAGTTTACTCTGCAGTGGCCTGGGAGTTTCTGTTTGGTGAGTTCAACCACTTCTCCATAGTACTTCATCATCCTCATCGTCGTCAATCACCCATTCTTGTTATTCTAACTCAATCTAACTCTGCACAGGGTCTAAAGAATTCATCACAATGCAGAATACCTCCAAACATCCAGACGTGGACTATCCATGGACTATGGTATAAATACAAACGTTTGGAGTTTAAATGAATTATATATACCCATTCATTTTTGTCATTCCCCATCAGAATAAAACCTTTTGACTGACCTTAATAAACTGAATGAGAATGACAATTCATATCTGATCATTTTTCAATTTTTGACCTAGGCCTTCGAAAGCTCATACATGTTGTTCCTGCTGGCCAATATTCCACTCTGACCTCAAGGTAAAACATGTCTCTGGTTACAGTCACCATCGAAGGACAATGAAGAATCTGTGTGTTCAGAAGACATTCCTCTTTCTTTCAGGAGCTGGACCCCGAACTCTCTCAACTTTGGCCATCCCTACTCAAGACCCAATCCAGTTTTCTCTTCTGGTAAGAGGCAGAATGGGGGTCAATTTTCAATGGAAGTACATTTTTCACATAAAAAGCTTCTCCTTTTCAGTTTATCGAGAAGTCATTAAAAAGAAATTGCCTTTTTTTAAATTATTGAATTGGAATGTCAGTTTCCTTCCTGAAATGACTGGCTTTAATTCAAACGTACCCCAAACCCAGGTAAAAGGTCTACTTACCAAATTTGTTTCTTCAACCTTTACACTACCTGTTCCACCATCTCTAATATACAGTGCATTCAGAAATGATTCAGACCCCTTCACTTTTTCCACATTTTGTTACGTTACACCCTTATTCTAAAATTGATTAAATTGTTCCCCTCCCCCTCATCAATCTACACACAATACCCCATAATGATAAAGCACTAACAGGTGTGTTAGTGTATTAAAAAAAAGAAAAAAAAGATCACATTTACATAAGTATTCAGACGCTTTACTCAGTACTTGGCTGAAGCACCTTTGGCAGCGATTACAGCCTCGAGTCTTCTTGGGTATGACGCTACAAGCTTGGCACACCTGTATTTGGGGAGTTTCCCCCATTCTTCTCTGCAAATCCTCTCAAGCTCTGTCAGGTTGGATGGGGAGTGTCGCTGCACAGCTATTTTCAGGTCTCTCCAGAGATATTAAATCGGTTCAGGTCCAGGCACTGGCTGGTCCACTCAAGGACATTCAGAGACTTGTCCCGATGCCACTCCTGCGTTGTCTTGGCTGTGTGCTCAGGGTCATTGTCCCATTGGAAGGTGAACCTTCACCCCAGTCTGAGGTCCTGAGCACTCTGGAGCAGGTTTTCATCAAGGATATCTCTGTACTTTGCTCTGTTCATCTTTCCCTCAATCCTGACTAGTCTCGCAGTCCCTGATAAACATCCGCCCAGCATGATGCTGCCATTACCATGCTTCACCGTAGGGATGGTGCCAGGTTTCCTCCAGATGTGACACTTGGCATTCAGGCCAAAGAATTCTATCTTGGTTTCATCATCAGAGAATCTTGTTTCTCATGGTCTGAGTCCTTTAGTGGCTTGTCTGACCACTCTACCCACCATAAAGCCCTGATTGGTGGAGTGCTGCAGAGATGGTTGGCCATCTGGAAAGTTCTCCCATCTCCACAGAGGAACTCTGGAGCTCTGTCAAAGTGACCATCGGGTTCTTGGTCACCTCCCTGACCAAGGCCCTTTTCACTCGATTGATCAGTTTGGCTGGGCGGCTAGCTCTAGGAAGAGTCTTGGTGGTTCCAAACTTCTTCAATTTAAGAATGATGGAGGCCACTGTGTTCTTGGGGACCTTCAATGCTGCATAAATGTTTTGGTGCCCTTCCCCAGATCTGTGCCTTGATACAATCCTGTCTCGGAGCTCTACGGACAATTCCTTCGACCTCATGGCTTGGTTTTTGCCCTGACATGCACTGTCAACTGTGGGACCTTATATAGACAGGTGTGTGTTTTTCCAAATCATGTCCAACCAATTGAATTTACCACAGGTGGACTCCAATCAAGTTGTTGAAACATCTCAAGGATGATCACTGGAAACAGGATGCACCTGAGCTCAATTTCGAGTCTCATAGCAAAAGGTCTGAATACTTATGTAAATAAGGTAAAAAAATAAAATAAATACATTTACAAAAATTGCTAAAATCATGTTTTCGCTTTGTCATTATCAGGTATTGTGTGTTGATTGAAGAGGGGGAAAATAATTTGATCCATTTTAGAATGAGGCTGTAACATAACAAAATGTGGAAAAAGTCAAGGGGTCTGAATACTTTCCAAATGTACTGTACAACATTATTTTCTCTGTTAGATTGACTGGAAAGGTTCAGAGGTCCCCACAGAATAAAAGTTATTACTGTATTCCGGTTTGCAGAATAAAATGTGTTACAGCTGCATAGCAGAGCGTGTCACTGAATGTCCCTGTGTTTCTCCAACAGGAAAGATGAATGGATCAAACATGGCTCTTGTGCTGCTTGTGTGGAGGGCATGAACTCTCCCTTGCGTTACTTCCAGATATGTCTGAAACTACGCGGGCGCTTCGATATTGACCGGTCAGCCCCACTGTTCACATTCACAAACCTAACCTGCCTGTTTCACCATTACACATAGTCAAACCTCTTGACGGCTTTTATCCTGGCTAAGCTACCTGTTCTCCACCTGTTATTCAGAGCCTTGGAGGACGCAGGCATAAAGCCCTCCTGTAACCAGTCTTATCCAGTAGGTAGTCACTATCACCTTGGGGAATTGTTAAGAGACAGCTATAGGCATGCATTGTGGTGTTTACAGAAGCTAAATTACAATGCTTTTCATGTGCCATTATTTGGATGTACAGACTGAGACACTACATCCAAATAAGGATATGAAGGCAATAATTCAATTATCTATTATTGTGTTTTTGCAGAATGGTTTTCAGTAGGATCTTATAAAATAGAACCACTTAAGTGAACTTGTTTGGTTGAGATCAGAAACAGAAACCCTGAGAACATGACAAATAATTTCCTATTTATGACAAAAAAGGCAATTAACATTGAACTTAAGTTTACATGGGGAAGTAGGATGAAACTTGAATTCAGTTACTGCATTGTTCTGCCATCTGTTCAGTACGATAAAGTCAACCATGCTCTGGCCCCAGTCATTGGAGATGACCCCGATGTCCAGATTCAGTGTATAAATGATGAAAAGGTAAGCTAAGAGCTCGGTAAGAATCCATAGCCTGTCTGCTCCATCATGCCAGCTCCTTGTCACTCAAGTGTCATGCCAAACTTTTTGGAGTAGGCAAGTGCAAAAACAAACCTGGGACCAAGCTAGAGTCACTGTAGTATTGTACCAAACCACACATTATCACCACTTGAGAGTTCTGTTTGCCTTTGGTGTAATTTGGCAGTGGCACTGATGCTTCCAAGATTTTGCAGATGTAGAGAAACTGTTTATTTGTGGGCATGTAAATGGAATCCCCCATCACTTCCCTCAGGGACGAGAAGTATTGGTCCAGGTGAAGATCCCTCTGTCTCAAAACCTCACCCTTGGATGTCATCACGAAGAGGACCAGGGAGCTGAACCAGAACCTACCCAGCTCTGGCACACCTTTCCTGGGCACCCCTGTCCACAGGACTCCCCTGTCTTCTACTTCCCTATAAACCACGACCGCCCACAACAGCCATGTGACTAGTGTTACGTCTGCCCTCAACACAGACGAGGCTGCCATGCCTGCTGGCTTAACCTAATAATAAACAAGTTCTTCAATTGCAGGGCTCACATCTTTGACACAGATTACATTTAAGGCACTCATGTAATATGCAGGCACTTTATGTCCTTTAAGTATTTTGGATTTGCAAACATGCTTTTGGTGAGTCCAAATATACATTTTGTTGGCAAAATAAATGAGTATTTTAAAGCACCTTATTGTTGCGTATATATAAAATGTTTATTTAAGACACCAAACAGTGCAACAGTTAAAATGTAATTGACATTGTACACATGTAACCAAAAGGTAGCTTCTATAACAAAAAAGTTAAGCATAGACAGAAATTACAACCATAGAACACTAAAAACCAAATGGGAGTTCACTAACAGCACAAGTTTGACTGGAAAAAAATTAAAACGGGCAATTTTAATCTTTGATAGTGAACATGGAGGCACATATTCTGCTTGTTTTGAGTGACGCTGCCTTGCAGTGAGGGCGTGAGGTTGAAGTGTGTTGGCTCAGAGCTCCAGCTTGCCCAGGAAGCGGAGGTTGAGAATCTTCAGCTGGTCATCCAGCTCCATCCTGACGATGCCGTCGTCCCCGTCAATACTCAGTAGGATCCCCGTGGCCTCGCGGTCCTCCCCTAGAATCACCTTCACCTGGAGAGAGGCACCACAGATGACACACCAAGAGCAGCCAGAGCCTTATGAACCCAAAGAACCATGCATCTGTCCACAGAGCTCTGAGTCCAGTGAAGAGGTGCTGTGGTGAGAAGCAGCCTTACCTTGTTGTTCTTAGTTGGGGTGACAGGCTCCAGGTGTTCACTGGAGATGCTCACCACCTTCTCTGTGTCCTGGAGGAAGACGGAGCACATGCCACCCTGAAGAAGGAGAAGACGCATTGGGTCAATGTTGGGAGTACTTGGTTCAGCACGTTCATGTTGTGTTTGACAGAACAAACTTGTCAACATAACACATAGGTAAGAATAGTAAAAGGGGGGAATAAGACAAGATCCCCTAAATGCAACAAAACTCCAACTTGGGGGGGGGGGGGGMGGGGGCTCTAATTTAACAATTCTATTGGTTTCTAGCATAATACAAATAATAAGCAATTTAGCAAAAACTTTTATCCAAAGCGACTTAATGCATACATACATTTTACGAATGGGTGGCCCCGGGAATCGAACCCACAACTTGTGGTGGTGCAAGCGCCATGCTCTACCAACTGAGCCATAAAATGCTATTTTGTCCTGCTACAGCGGTAAAAATATGAAAATATAAGCTTATTCCGAATGAAGCGAACTTCCCCACCTCTCCGTCATGGTTTAAACCAGTGACAGTTTCAGGTTGTTTCAGTCGCAGTAATCTCTTTACTCTGCCTCTCTCATGGTCTTGAGCTTTTGCTAGCAAACTCGGGAGACACAGATGGCTGTATTTCCGTCCCGTGTTTCAGCCCCTTTTCAGGTGTCGACTTTTCTTCTTACAAAAAAAAAGTCAATTTATCAGCATCAATTAATGCAAGTTACAAGAGTGTGTCATTACACTGATGTTTTGTAACATATTTTCTTTCTGTTCAATAAACGTTAGGTGCACTGTTTGGATACTGGAATTATTTTGGAATGGACGAACGTGTGCAGGTAGCCTACTTTTTGAAGTGATTTGTTTGACAGTCAGATGAAAACATGACAGGTTGTGTTCACGTCACATTAAAAAAAGGTAATATATTTTTACCGTTAAAATACATGTCATTACCATTAGGCCCATAAGGCATAAAAAAATCCCACCCCATTCTGTATGGTTTGTATTGGTTACATCAAATATTTTTTTATTTAACTAGGCAAGTCAGTTAAGAACAAATTCTTATTTTCAATGACGGCCTAGGAACAGCAGGTTAACTGCCTTGTTCAGGGGCAGAACGACAGATTTGTACCTTGTCAGCTCGGGGATTCGAACTTGCATCCTTTCGGTTACTAGTCCAACGATCTAACCACTAGGCTACCTGCCGCCCCATGAGGGATGATACAGCATATACCCCATATTTGGTATATCATTGGTCACGGACGTTACACATATGCAGTGCATTCAGAAAGTATTCAGACCGCTTGACTTTTTCCACATTGTTATGTTACAGCCTTATTCTAAAATTGATTCAATTGTTTTTGTTCCCCTCAATCTACCCAAGATACGACAAACGACAAATGTGTTGCTCCGTCTTGGCAGTGTCTCCTTTCTTCCATCAACAAGCCAAAATGGAGKCGTTACTGTCAGGAATCCAGAGTTCATTTCTACTCAAATGACTCATAGAAATGAACATTTCTATACAACTCTTTTTCCCTAAAAACCAAAGTAATGTTCCCTCCATTTCAATCCAGACAGGAAACTTGGGTAACAAAGTAGAATCTAATCCGTGACAGCCTTTCTTCCCCCCTGTAGCATCTAGGTACGTGGGGGAGTGGTGTGGTCTTTGCTACTCACCGTGACACTGCGGATGACGCCCGTCTGGTTAACCACCTGGCTATCCAGGAAGGTGTCCTTAACGCGCACCAGGATGTCGGTGGTGACCCAGTCGCAGGAGGTCTGGTCGATGTTGGAGCCGGGGGTGTGGGGGTTGTAGCCGCCAGGGGAGGGGGCGCCGGGGGTCATGGGGCTGTAGCCTACCGGGCTGGGGCTCGGACTGGCCTGGGGTGGGACAACAGGAGGAATCAAAAATCAGGGCGATGGAACTTAAAATTTGAAAGTGTCTCACCGATGCATCGTTCCGACAACAGCCAAAACACCACACAGAGAGAAGGTTCGTTGTTGAAGCATGTGTCTATACCAATGGGACAAAAAGGCAACGCTGCTCTCTGATCAGCACTCTCTTTTCAAATCTTACTTTAGACACCTTACCTTAACTTCTTATGGATAGAGGGCAGCATTTTCAGGTTTGGATGAAAAACATGCACAGAGTAAACTTCCTGCTACTCAGTCCCAGTTGCTAATATATGCATATTATTAGTATATTTGGATAGAAAACACTCTGAAGTTTCTAAAACTGTTTGAATGATGTCTGTGAGTATAACAGAACTCATATGGCAGGCAAAAACCCGAGAAAAAATCCAACCAGGAAGTGGGAAATCTGAGGTTGGTCGTTTTTCCAACTCATTCCCTATTGAAGATAGTGGGATATGGGTCATGTTGCACTTCCTAGGGCTTCCACTAGATGTCAACAGTCTTTAGAACCTTGTCTGATGCTTCTACTGTGAGGTGGGGCCGAATGAGAGGGGAATGAGTCAGAGGTCTGGCAGAATGCTTTGAGCTCGTGACACTCGTTCACGTGAGAGCGAGCTCTGTTCCATTTGCTTTTCTGAAGACAAAGGAATTCTCTGGTTGGAACATTACTGAAGATTTATGTTAAAAACATCCTAAAGATTGATTCTATACTTCGTTTGACATGTTTCTACGGACTGTAATATGACTTTGTCTGAACTTTTGCCTGGACCTGCCCGATTGTGTACTGAGTTATTTGGACATAATCGAACAAAAACAAACATTTATTGTGGAACTGGGATTCCTGGGAGTGCATTCTGATGAAGATCATCAAAGGTAAGTGAATGTTTATAATGTTATTTCTGACTTCTGTTAACTGCACAATATGGCGGATATCTTTTTGTCTTGATTGGGCTCTGAGCGCCATACTCCAATTATTGCATGGTTTGCTTTTTACGTAAAGCTTTTTTGAAATCTGACACAGCGGTTGCATTAAGGAGAAGTATATCTTTAAATCTGTGAATAACACTTGTATCTTTTATCAATGTTTATTATGAGTATTTCTGTGATTTGATGTGGCTCTGTGCAAATTCACAGGATGTTTTGGAGGCAAAGCCAAATGTTAACTGAGGTTTTTGGATATAAATATGAACTTGATCGAACAAAACATACATGTATTGTGTAACATGTTGTTCCGGGAGTGTCATCTGATGAAGAATATCAAAGGTTAGTGATGAATTTTATCAATATTTCTGCTTTTTTTGACTCCTCTCTTTGGTTGGAAAATCGATGTATGCTTTCTGTGACTAGTTGCTGACCAAACATAATGATATGTTCTGATTTCTGTTAATTGAATTTGGCGCCCTGCAATTTCATTGGCTGTTGGCGAGGAACCCCAGTCCTAGACAGGTTAAGGGAGTAATCAGGGTTAGTATTTGGTTACCTTCTTTCCTGTGGAGCCATAAACTGTAAAGAGGAGTGTCTTAAGTAGGATGTATATAAACTGTGATGTCTGACATGTTTAGCTGTCTGTTTTCAGCTGTACAGAACCCTTGGGAAGAATAAACTTGGTTAAAGCTTCTCTAGTGTCCGTGGGTTATTTACTCTGAAAAATAAGAACCTAACAGTGCCAAAGGGCAACAAAGCATCTGGACCACTACAATAGCTGAGGCAGTCAGTAAATAACGAGCATTTTTAAGAGCAACTTCAATAACAATGGTTATGAGAAGCAGCTCGGAGATTAACTTTGCGCCTACGGAGGTTCTGATGAATTTAGCAGATTAGCCTCCAAACGTGTTTCATTGTAAAACTTTTTTTCCCTCTGGCAAGACATGCCCATTGTATAAACCAACAGCACTAAGTCTTACTAGTATGAAAGAATGACAAGGCAACACTTGTCATCACACTGAAAGCTACAACAGCGTATTGCAGCACCCTTAAAGAGAAAGACATATGTCTGGGAAATAATATGAAGTGTGTGGCAGGGCTCGACATTAACGCTTGTCCAGAACATGTACTTTTTTATTTATTTTATAAATAAAATGGACAAGAATATACACTAAGTATACCCAACATTAGGAACACCTTCCTAATATTGAGTTGCGCACCCCCACCTTTAATCTGAGCAGATGCAGTCAGCATTTACAAACTATTTAACCACAAACTGAATTTTTAAAAACCTGTTGTGTCATTTTATGACGCATGTCTTGTTTCAAAGAAGCTTAGCCTAACCAAAACACGACCATAGAAATGTTGAGGGAATTATTTTAGAAACTATTCATGTGTCATTGAAACCAGCATCTCTTATGGTTCTATTGGTGGTTCCACAACTTTTTATAGTCCCGTACCCTTTCAAACATTCAACCTCCAGCAACGTACCCCCTCTAGCACCCATCTTAAATGTTGTTTTTTGCACTCATTGTAAGCCTGCCACACACACTATACAATACATTTATTAAACATAAGAATGAGTGAGTTTGTCCTGGCTCGAGGGAAGAAAAAAAGAGCTCTTATAGGACCAGAGTACAAATAATATAATAATCAATCATTTTGCTCTTTATTTAACCATCTTACATATAAAACCTTATTTGTTCATTGAAATTGTGATTAACTCACCACAGGTTAATGAGAAGGGTGTGCTTGAAAGGATGCACATAACTTTGCAATGTTGGGTTGTATTGGAGTCTGTCATATCATTTTCCACACACAGTCTGTGCCTGTATTTAGTTTTCATGCTAGTGAGGGCCGAGAATCCACTCTTACATAGGTACGTGGTTACAAAGGGTAGTGCTACTACTGCTGGTAGTAGTAGTACTACCAGTAGAGCTGGTATGTGTCGCTTACTGTTTTTGACCATTTATCAATTTTCCAGCAAACGGAATGAGCAGCAGCTACGTTTGGCTACATATGGACCATTAGTGGAATTCCCGCAAGAGAGTAACGGTAATGTGATTGGATGTTAATTATTTGACATGGTGTTGTTATTTCGCTGAACACTAGATGGTTTAATTTTATTTTTGGCAGTGAAATGAGGCTACGCAAGCGAGAAAAAAACCTCACGCAAATGTATATTCCCGTTGGAAAATATAAATGGACTGTTTGAAAATAATATATATATTAGTATTATTTAAATGTGAATCACATTTGTATTTGGCGTACCCATGACGGCATTGCGTACCCCAGTTTGGGAATACCCGTTTCCAATTTAACTTATTTTATTGTCTAGCAGCCAAAGGCACAATCCTGGTGATATTAGTAACCCATGCTAGTTGATGCATCTTTAGATCTCCCCTCTTCATTTCTAACAGATATTTTCCTCTGTCACATGAAAGTTCTTCGGAGTGCGGTGTGCTTTTGAGAGCGGTGTTTTCACACTAATTGATTTTTTTTGGGACAAGTGACTTGAGCTATCAGACAAGCAAAATTTTAAATCAACATTAGTCCTACTAAGTGGCAAAAAATGTATGTCAAGCATGGCGGGTTTTACCTGGTATGCCATGGGTGAGGGGGTGGGGTGGTAGCTGGCTGGTGAGTGTGTGTTCTGGTAGCCCACTGGGCTGGGGGCCACCTGATGGTAGCTCTGGGGACTGGGGCTGGGCTGGTACGAGCCCTGTGGGGAGGGGGCAGTGTACGGCGAGTACTGTTCAGTGTTGTACCTGAGGAACACACAGTCAGTGGACTTGGCTAGGACGGAGGGAATCAAACCCACCTTGAGCAGTTGGTCGTCACTGTAAAAGGGGCCTAGAGACATTGAAAAAGACAGCAAACAGACAATGGAAAACCGTGTGTGTGTGTGAGAGACTCACATGGCTGGGGTGCCTGGGGTCTGGGGGTTGTACTGGGGATTGACCTGGGGTGAGGGCACCTCTGGGTAGCCAGGGGTCTGGGGGTTAGGCGTGCCCCCGTAGCCSTGAGGGGACGGCGAGGGCTCGTCATCATAACCAAACTCAAAGTCATCMTCCGCCCTGAAACAAGAGGAACAGGTTAAAGGCCGTTTCCAAAAAGTTATCCTATTAGGGAAACCTATTTTCAGGATCTGTAGAAAGTACAGAAAAATAGCTGTATTAACTTTGACAACTCTTGACCAGGCAAAGACGAACAAACCCTTATCAACCATAGAATGCTGAGGCACTTTCCCACATTTCGTTTTTCCCCCACATGTAGCCTACCTGGACGGTGTGTTGGGGTTGTTGGGGTCCCATGCTCCGCTCTGCCCCGGCGTCCTGCTCCCATCATGTAGCGGAGTCTGCGAGCCGTAGTGAGGTGTACGGCTCCCTGTGGGGAACAAGGATCACCACAATAAGAATAGTTATATTGCAGGTCATAGATATATATTCTGATTGAGGGCCATAGAGGTATTTCCTTGGTGGGGTGTCTCGCTCACCATCATGTAAGGGGGTCTGAGAGCCATACATGGGGGTACGGGAGCCTGTCCCGTACATGGGGGTCTGGGAACCGTACATGGGAGTGCGTCCGTGGGTGGAAGTCATTCCTCCATGCCTCTTGGCTCCCCTGAATGTAACAAAAACAAGTCAACAGTAATTAACACTCTAAAAAGGTGAACTATTGCATTAATATCACTGTGTTCACAATATATCATTGTAATAGATCCCTGATGATGTGAACGAACATTGTGGTGAGACGCTGTCGGTCCACAGAGATGATCTGGCCTGTCGAGTGCAGCTCTATTCTGGCTGTCGACTCGGTGGCATCCTTCACCACTCCAATGTACCCTGGGAAATAATGGCAAGAACAAAAGATTCCCTATTGAGAATGATCCAAGTGTTGAAAGTACAACACCCATGGTGCAACAGCATCTTCTGCTAAATGTGTTTATTGTCCATTCTATGGCAGAGGACAACCCTATCTGGTTCACATGTGACCTGGTTTGGTCCTTTTTCTGCGTTCATAGCAAGTGGGGAAACTCAGAAAATCCTACTTGTGTGCATTCGCATGCCTTGAACTCATTGAGAACGCAGATTGGCTAATGGCAAACAAGCTGGGTTAACAATAAACTAAAAATACAGCTATTAAAGTTGCAAAAAAATTATAGTGTTCAAAAACAGATGTTTCTTTGTAAATAATGTTTTGCTGTTGCATTTAAGTGTCAAAAATGGTGTTATTGAGATCATTTCAATAGTATACGACATCAGATTTTAGCATGTGAGAGAAGTAAGAGCTTGGAGATGATAGATGAGTTTCCCACTAGTAATTACCAGCTGGAGGAGCATTCAAGTAGATTTCTCCCAGTCGTATGCTGATATTTACACATTTCTGAGATGTTATGAACGCAGCATTACCCTTGTATGGTCCCTGGGAGATGCGGACGGTCTGTCCAATCAGGTCGTTGTCCCTCCTGCCCCGGCCACGCCCCATTTGTCCACCTCCTCCACCTCCCCTCTGCTGCTGGCCTGAAGGAGAGGATAGGAGTTGTGTAATGCCTGTGGTCTGATAATTGTTATTTAGTGTTGCATCCTGCACTAAGCAACTGTTCGCTAATGTCTAAAAATCAACAAAAGGCAGTGTAATACACAGTTTATATTGAGAGTGGGATTATGACCACATGCTCTCTGTGAGCTGTACTCCACTCACCACCACCACCTGGATGCATGGGGCTGCTGATACTTGGACTCCTAGGAGCGAAGCCTCCCACGGTGAAGTTGGTGACGTCTCGAGGCTATAGCCAAAGAATGGAAGAATAAAAATGTCAACAACAGCTCTGATGGTTCCCACTGGAGAAGGTTAAGAGGTGATGGCATAGATGGAAGACTTGAAAGTGATGTGATGAGAGCTAAATGGGAGACTGACCTTGGAGCCCCCGGCTAGCACCACGTGGCGTGTCTTGCAGACGAACATGCCCCCGTTCTCCACCAGCTTTTTACAGTGCAGGAAGGCAAAGCCGCGGAAAATGTGGTGGATCTCTCCCTCACGCCCCTGGCAAACAAACCACACATATGCTAACAACCTATACATTCTTATCGCACCTTTGGCAAACAGAAAAACAGCTAGAGATAAGCAATATGGCCTAAAACTCAACACAGTCCCATTTTGTGCATGAAAATAAAGTAACAGTCCAAAGTTTGGACACACTTACACATTCAAGGGTTTTTCTTTATTTTTTACATTGTAGAATAATAGTGAAGACATCAAAACTATGAACACATACGGAATCATGTAGTAACCAAAAGTGTTAAATTAAAATATATTTTAGCGATGCACCGGRGTTAAACTAGACATCGGGCCGATACCGATGTTGGCARTTTTAGCTAATGTCAGCCGATTCCGATATGTTCACCGATATATCATGTATCCCTAATACACTGCTCAAAAAAATAAAGGGAACACTAAAATAACACATCCTAGATCTGAATGAATGAACTATTCTTATTAAATACTTTTTTCTTTACATAGTTGAATGTGCTGACAACAAAAATCACACAAAAATTATCAATGGAAATCAAATTTATCAACCCATGGAGGTCTGGATTTGGAGTCACACTCAAAATTAAAGTGGAAAACCACACTACAGGCTGATCCAACTTTGATGTAATGTCCTTAAAACAAGTCAAAATGAGGCTCAGTAGTGTGTGTGGCCTCCACGTGCCTGTATGACCTCCCTACAACGCCTGGGCATGCTCCTGATGAGGTGGCGGATGGTCTCCTGAGGGATCTCCTCCCAGACCTGGACTAAAGCATCCGCCAACTCCTGGACAGTCTGTGGTGCAACGTGGCGTTGGTGGATGGAGCGAGACATGATGTCCCAGATGTGCTCAATTGGATTCAGGTCTGGGGAACGGGCGGGCCAGTCCATAGCATCAATGCCTTCCTCTTGCAGGAACTGCTGACACACTCCAGCCACATGAGGTCTAGCATTGTCTTGCATTAGGAGGAACCCAGGGCCAACCGCACCAGCATATGGTCTCACAAGMGGTCTGAGGATCTCATCTCGGTACCTAATGGCAGTCAGGCTACCTCGGGCTGTGCGGCCCCCCAAAGAAATGCCACCCCACACCATGACTGACCCACCGCCAAACCGGTCATGCTGGAGGATGTTGCAGGCAGCAGAACGTTCTCCATGGCGTCTCCAGACTGTCACATGTTCTCAGTGTGAACCTGCTTTCATCTGTGTGAGGGGCACAGGGCGCCAGTGGCGAATTTGCCAATCTTGGTGTTCTCTGGCAAATGCCAAACGTCCTGCACGGTGTTGGGCTGTAAGCACAACCCCCACCTGTGGACATCGGGCCCTCATACCACCCTCATGGAGTCTGTTTCTGACCGTTTGAGCAGACACATGCACATTTGTGGCCTGCTGGAGGTCATTTTGCAGGGCTCTGGCAGTGCTCCTCCTGCTCCTTCTTGCACAAAGGCGGAGGTAGCGGTCCTGCTGCTGGGTTGTTGCCCTCCTCCACGTCTCCTGATGTACTGGCCTGTCTCCTGGTAGCGCCTCCATGCTCTGGACACTACGCTGACAGACACAGCAAACCTTCTTGCCACAGCTCGCATTGATGTTCCATCCTGGATGAGCTGCACTACCTGAGCCACTTGTGTGGGTTGTAGACTCTGTCTCATGCTACCACTAGAGTGAAAGCACCGCCAGCATTCAAAAGTGACCAAAACATCAGCCAGGAAGCATAGGAACTGAGAAGTGGTCTGTGGTCACCACCTGCAGAACCACTCCTTTATTGGGGGTGTCTTGCTAATTGCCTATAATTTCCACCTGTTGTCTATTCCATTTGCACAACAGCATGTGAAATTTATTGTCAATCAGTGTTGCTTCCTAAGTAGACAGTTTGATTTCACAGAAGTGTGATTGACTTGGAGTTACATTGTGTTGTTTAAGTGTTCCCTTTATTTTTTTGAGCAGTGTATATTTGAGATTCTTCAAAGTAGCCACCCTTTGCCTTGATGACAGCTTTGCACACTCTTGGCATTCTCGCACCCCCCACCAAAAAAACCTAGAATGAGTAGGTGTGCCCAAACTTTTGACTGGTACTGTACGTCAAAGCTCTTCAAGCCGACTTACCAATTTTGTCAATGAGGACTCGAGTCCAGACACTGGCTTTGAAAGTAGTCACCAAACCTAGATGGAGGCCTATAGTAGAGCCCTAGACAATTGTTTTGTTTGTTGCCTAATTCCATTTACTTTTCCTTCAACGTTTAGTTTTTCCTGGTTTCAGATGCCATTTTTGTCTCAAAATCCCTTTAAAAACAACATTGTAATGTTCTAAGTCCACAACAAGGCTTAAATGAAATCAGGAGACCACGTTTGAGGTCTGGGAAAAATCTAAGGAATTTTCATTTTTGGGTGTAGATCCCCTTAAAATTTAAGTGTATACCAGCAAGAGACTTGTTCGGTTAGCAGTGTTTCAATAGCGCAAATGTGATTGCAGAGTTTGCTAAACAAATCGCCACTGGATTGATGCAAATCATGATAATCATGATTATTCTGCTAGGTAGGCTACTTTGTAGTTAACATTTAAATTGAGAAGGTTTTTTGGAAAGCCTTTCCATCTACCAGAAGATAGCGATGATGCCTAACGGCTACACGAAGTGGTAGACAAATGCGCACACAGCCCGAGGCAATTCCACGTTGTCTCTTCAGAAAGTTGAAGGAAACTAAGAATCACTTATGCATTTTGTTCTTGATTATGATCATCTTAGGCAAATGAATAAATGATCTAATAAGTTCAACACATTTAGTTGATTTCCGATTAAATGTAATACATTTTTGAATATTGTTTAATTCCGTGATTCCTGTCCACATAGCAGATTTTATAGGGTCCTACTAAAGCTGGAGTTGAGAAATACATTTATGAGTTTAGACCTATAGAAAGCAGAACTGTGGTGAATCTTACRGAGTGTTGCCCGTCGATGACCTTGACGATGTCTTTGACGTGAATGTTGTTCTGCTCAGAGTCCAGCGCCACAGCAAAGCGGTTGTCTTTCCGCCGATTCACTGCCTGGTGACGCACCGTCAGCACCTTGCCGTGCATGTTGAGGACCTGGGGAGAAGAMGAATACACGTGAGCACTATAGGAATGCTCAGGGATTTACTGCCACAATTTAATAGACATTACACTATGCGCCAATTTTAAAATTTAGCAAAATCACTCAAGTTCCCATTTCAAGAACAGATGGCAGACAAAACATCTCTCCAGCAGGAACACAACCACGACTCCAAGCCCACACCCAATATCTTATAAAATAACATTTATTTTGTCCTGATCTGAACCTGATCATTTAAGTGGAAATGTATTTTGCAGAAGAGTAATATGAGTACCAACCTGGAATGTCTCTCTCTCCAGCCTGACAATAACTCCCACGGTCTGGGGGTCCAGTTGGACCAGCTCCCCCCATTCGTGCTGGCCCCCGGCATCTACCCCTGACGCCGTCTCAGAGCACAGCTGCAAGTCCCGGGGCAGGACCTTCAACTGCAGAGCACACACACACACACACACACACACACACACACACACACACACACACACCCCGTAACATCGATAATGGTTCACTGAAGTTAGGTAGGAATTATGCAAAATATCATTTAAAAAAAGAAAAAATTATTGATGTCCCAGTTGAATAATGTGACGTTGCTTACCTCGTGCATGGTGAGGTCAGAGAAGAGGATGACAAAGTTATCCTCCACGCGTACGATGAGGCCTGTGTCGCCCTCGTAGCGGCCTGCTATCACCTTGACGTGGTCACCCATACGGAAGTACTTCCTCAATTCATGGGCCGGGAACTCCAGTGGATCCTGCACACAGACCAGACATCAATAGCAAACCATTATTTTGTATCAGTGCCAATGAGAAAGAACAAACACAGTGGGAATGTCTGGCCGCCTCATGTGAACGTTTTGATCCCGTAATTCTATCCGTCCCACATTTTTGGGAAGCTCAATTTCTTCATCATGCTGTAATGGGAGTTAGTTCTATAAATTCCAGTTTTTGTGGCTTGACTAATAACTAACCACATTATTCCTACGCAAACAAGAATCTGGTTTGTGATCGCTTGACCCCGGGTCATTCAGTGTCTATGGGTTGTATTCTACCACTCCCATATTTTTTGGGAAGTATTGAAAGGGACAATCCCACATTTTTGGGAAGCATGATTAAGTAGTCTATTCATGACTACACACAGCCCGATGCTTTCTTCATGCTGTGATGAATCGTGTTCCATTTGCAGGCTATTTGACTTGGCTGAGCCAGAATCTGGCTTGACAGCCAATTAAATTCAGCCTGCGGTGGATTTAGTAAAAGATAAAGAGCTTGTCTATAGTCAACTGAATGCACCGCTTAGCACATAGAACTGCAGTTACACAAGTAACATCCGATGTCCGCTATTAGCAGATTTTGGCTCTAGCTTTTGAAAGGTTGGAGGAACTCGGGAAGACATGCGTTTGGTTTTCCTCTACGACACAAGCCGCGCAGGACACTTTAGAAGGGACTGTGACAAAACTGCAATTGAAAGCAATGCAGATTACCTTTTTATACACACAGTTATTACCTGATGAGCTTCCATAATGTTTTGCTGAAATTTGCTAAATCTTTGATGCTTTTCAGTCACTTTGAGATGCAAATAAAAACGTACACCTTTCCAATATTAAAGTCATTTCACATATGTTCTTATTATCTGTATAAACAGAAACGTGGCTGCAGTTTGTAATCAGTGCTAGAACGGCTATAAAGGCCATAAAATGGAAAATAAAAAAATGATCCACATTGGTACATCTCTATAAATGATAATTTTGGATTGAAAACCAAATCCAGGCTACACTTGAACGTCTAAAACCAGATCGAACGCCTAAAACCAGATCGAAAGTATGCAGAAATAACAGAAACAATGGAAATAACTGCCCTTTTTCTGGCCCGCAAATTGATGCACCGATTTTGATAAATATCATTCCAAAAACACACACAAAATAAAATCATCCCTATGTTGATTGCCCACCCCTGGTTTACTGGTAGTTCTCATTGAAATTCCAATTTGTTTGGCTAGACAAATAAATAACAACACGTCATTCCAATGCAAACAAGAATCTGGTTCGTAACGGCTTGACCCAGGGTCAATGTCTTTGGCTTGTTTTTAACAACAAGTAGACGGAATATCTTACTTTAGGGCCTGAGAATATCTGAACAAAATTCTACCGAAAACCAGCAGAACATTATGTACCGTTTTGACAATTCTAACCTGTGTGAACCTGTTTCCACACAATTTGACTTTAGGCCCAACTCTAGTAGGACAAATCTGAAATGTCCTCCCAAATGTCTGCTTCGCGCTTGTAATTACCTTCAGGTCCTCATGCTTGGGCATGATGGTGATCTTGTTGCCATCCACACTCAGGATCTTGCCCTGCAAGTTGATCAGCTCCCCTTCACACACCTCCACATTGTCCCCGGCCTGGAGGTTGTGCTCACGCTCCTTACCTGTGGTCACACAACAAGACATGCCTCTTACAAAAGCAGATACACGTAAATGAAAACCAGAAAGTAAATACCAAATCTCATATATCCTGAGTATGCTTTAGAAGTGGCTGTTACCTGCGGTTTCAGTCACCACCTCCAGATCAATGCCTTCTGGCTGGTCCTCAAACTTCTCCAGCTCTGACAGAGTGGGTTTCACGCCTTCAGTGATCTATAGATCACAATAAAGAGACTGAGCCATGGGTACAGATAACTAAGAACACTTTTCAGCCCCGTTTTTCACGATAGGGCTTTCAACAAATGGTTAATAAAAACAGTGGTATTGAGGCAACGTGGTCGTCTTACCACAGCCGACATGGCAAAGCTCTTGAAGAGGAACCCTTTACGGCTGTAGCGGTTAGCTTCAAATATCATGAAGTCTCCATCGTGGCTGACATCCCCACCAAGTGACCTGGAAGAAAACACCATCAGGTAGTAATTGAGGCTGCGATCTTATCTATTTAGGACAGTGTAATCAAATCCCCAATAATGATAGTCTTCAGGACATGTTTCATTGTACCTGATCTTTTCTGCATCGAAGAGTCTCTGGGCTGGTCTCTTGAACTTCTTCCGCTTTGCAAACCAGTCTTTCTGGGAGACAGACAACAGGAAGAGTGTCAGGGGATATCAAAGTTGAGGGTGGTGAGTAGCCCATGACAACAGAGTGCTGCCGTTGCTTACCATGCTCATGCGGGCCTTAATTCTGTCCAAATCTATCCTGGGAATCATCTTCAGTGATATCGTGTTCTGACTGGGCTCCACATAGTCCACCTAAAGGAGGAGAATACATGTACGTTCCAAGAATATGGTAAGGATATTTACCTTTGTCTTCAAAATACATTTTAATCAGTCTTCACAAGTGTTGATTTCCACAATGTGTTTCAAGCATACCTGGGCAATGTCATCTTTGTAGAGGCCTCTCTTGAGTCGGACCCAGGACTTGGGCTTGAGGTTGGTCACCTCTTTGACCACCTTGAGGACGTCTGTCATCTCCTTGATGGGAACCATCTGCTGGTTCCAGAAGCCCATCCTCAGGTTGCCTATTCCGTCAATTGCAGCCTTGACGTGAGTCTGCTTGTACGACTCCACATAGATGTAACCTTTGACATGTTCGGGAGCCACTACCGACTTGATTTGGAGGGGCTGTGTAGAAATGGTGTATAGGAAAATGTTTCACAGGTTGTCAAAGCACCTTAATTTTTTTTTTTTACATATATAATCGCCAAGAGATATACAGGCTAGCAAGAGATCCATCATATAAAACACTAAATGCAAACATTAGCATCTTATTACATAGAACATTTCAAATCAAATCTTATTAGGTCACATGCACCGAATACAACAGGTGTAGACCTTACATACTTACGAGCCCCTAACCAACAGTGGAGTTTCAAAAAATACGGATAAGAATAAGAGATAAAAGTAACAAGTAATTAAAAATAACAATATATATACACAGGGGGGTGCCTGTACAGAGTTAATGTGCGGGGGCACCGGTTAGTTGAGGTAGCATGTACATGTAGGTCTGGGTAGCAATTTGACTAGACGTTCAGGAGTCTTATGGCTTGGGGGTAGAAGCTGTGAATGCAGAAAATGAGGGCGGGGACCTACCGTGTCTGTGAATTGATAGGCAATGAATTTCCTCATTAATGCAATGGCAGTTGCTCTCTCTTCTCCAATCTGTAATGACAAAATGCATGACATAGGCAAAATTACTTTTTTGAACTGTTTTTATTGTGTGCTGAACTTTAGGATGTCTACACAAAAATATAAGCTCCATACCTTACACTTGACCGTCCATAGATTAGGATCCCTTTCAAAAAGAAAATACAATACCAAGAACATTGAGAATATGTTCTATATATATATATATATATATATATATATATTATTGGATTGTTGTAGTGCACTAAAAATGCACTAAAAATCCATTCCCCATCTTGGTGAAGGTGATACATACTTGACGCCAGGGAGTAGCTGCTGCTGGGTGATGTCATCAGACAGTTCCTCAGAACCCCCAGGAAAACTAGAGGGAAATCAAAAACCAAAATTTCAGTCAAAGGGATAACCGGTAAAATCAATGTTGAAACTAAAATTAACAGATTACTACTGTGAAAATACTCACTCATTTCCTGATTGCTTGGCATATTTCCTCATGTAATATTCACCCAAGGCCTCTTCTCTGGAATCTCTGAAATATCCAAACATTCAAAAGTCAGACTTCAAGAACACAGCTTTGCATAGTAACAACTGGAATATTAATGGAAAGAAGCCTAGCCACTCTTAGCCCATAAGAACACATTACCTCCAGAGGTTCTGCAGCCTGCGGGAGCCAGAGTTGTCCTCATCCAGGACCACATGGTCAATGTTGGACACTGAAGAGTAAAGCAGACTCAGTAAGCACAGTACAGTCACACAAAAAACTATTTAATGTATAAGATTGAATGTAAAAGTTATCAGTTCAAACAAGTGGTCCTTTAAAGAACCTATCTGTGTACACCTATGTCTAGCCCCAAGTGGTAGGTAGGTCTTTTTCATATTGGAAGAAGTAAAACACTTACCCTCAGCTTCCTCTGCTCCGGGCCAGGCAGGTTAAGGTAGAGGGAGGAAGACACATTAAGAGCCAAATGAGATTGTCATACACACACAGCAAAGAGTGGCAGGGGCACAGACAGGAACAAATGAAAGGGAAAAAAGTAACATTAATGATGGTAAAAAACCCAATGGCTCATGAGACCATGGATGATTGTAATGTGGGTAATTGTAATGTGGATGCTTATGAGTCTTTGTGATATGGCTGATTGATGTGCCAAAAAAAGCTTAAACAATATCAGTTAGCTAAATCACACATATTAGCCTTCTTCTAGCGGGTAGCATTTCAGGCAAATGGTCACACTTGGTTCACGTAAGTGCCTAGAATCCCATGGTCTGATTATTTACTACAGATAAGGTTGTATATTTCGGGGAATACTCAGAGGTGGAAACTTTCCGTGGGAATTAACAGGAATATATGAAAATGAATATTAATTCAATTTAAATGTAGATGTTTTTTGCATTGGATATATTTACCATATGGAGACAGAAACAAACATTTTACCTTATCATAAGTAGACAAATTGCAAATAATGAAATCCTTCCAATAGAAATAAAAACTATTTAGTTATGAATTGAACTTTAATTAAATGAGTTGACTCATCACATGAGATGATTTTACTGAAGAACAAAAGAGAATATTGAATGAATCATCGGATCTCTGTAAAATTATAGTTTCTAGACTAAAGCTTTGGTTTTCTTCCTCTCAGGCTTCCATGTCTTCTCCCCGGACCTCATCAAAGTCCACCTCTTGAAGATCAGACTCTTGAGGCCTCATCTTCACTGTCACTTTCCAACCGTGTTGAGGATGGCTCGTTGTCAGGCTCAAAAAGCCTCAAATTTGCCCAGGTGGGCACCAATTTTTCAACCCTTGCATTGGTCAACATGTTGTGTGTTCCCAAACAAGAACCAGTTGCGCTGAGGCGGCTGATGTTGGTGGGATTTGGAGGATGATGGAGGCAACAGGGGAAAGAGCCTCAGATACACAAAGTCCCTTCCACCAGGTGGCTGATGAGATATGTTGGCACAACGGCCATATTGCATCTCCATCCCAAAGCCCTTGCTTGGACGTGTACTTCGCCAGACTGCCAAGAACCTTGCCCTCATCTAGGCCAAGGTGGCGAGACATGGTAGTGATGAGACCATAGGCCTTGTTGATCTCTGCGTCAGACAGGATGCTCTTGCCAGCATACTTGGGGTCCAACATATACGCTACAGCATGCATGGGCTTCAGGCAGAAGTCTTCATGCTTTTTGATGCATTTCAGAACTGCAGTTTCCTCTGCTTGGAGCAACAGTGAAGTGGGCAGGGCAGTACGAATTTCTTCTCTTACATCTGCAAGCGGAGTCTTAACATCAGACAGGATGGCATTGTCTCCCTCAATCTGTGCAATGGCTACTGCTATAGGTGTCAGGAGTTTCAGGCTGCTTACCACTCTCTCCCAAAAAAAAAAAAGGATCCAGGAGGATCCTCTTGATGGGGCAGTCCATATCGGCAGACTATGATATGGCCATTTCTTGGGAGACTTTTTCCCCTCCAGAAGACTGTCAAACATGACAACACCACCCCAACGGGTGTTGCTGGGCAGCTTCAATGTGATGCTCTTATTCTTCTCACTTTGCTTGGTGAGGTAGATTGCTGCTATAACTTGTTGACCCTTCACATACCCAACAATTTCCTTGGCTCTCTTGTAGAGTGTATCCATTGTTTTCAGTGCCATGATGTCCTTGAGGAGCAGATTCAATGCATGTCTGTCACCAGTGCAAATACCTTCTGTGGTCCAAGGTCATTGATGACTGCCTTCAGCTCATCTGCAATGTAGAGACCGGTGTGTCTGTTGTCCATTGTGTCTGTGCTCTTGTAAAATACTGGTTGAGGGGTGGAGATGTAGTTAATTATTACTTGCCCATGAACATTCGACCACCAACCAGAGATGATTGCAATACAGTCTGCGTTCTCTATGATTTGCTTGACCTTCACTTGACCTCTGTAGAACTCTGTATCCAGCAAAAGAGTAGATAAAGCATGTCTAGTTGAAGGGGTGTATGCTGGGTGAAGAACATTCAGAAATGTCTTGCAATACACATTGCCTGTGAGCAGAGATGAACCAGTTGCATACACAGCTCGAGCAAGACATTCATCAGCATTTCTCTACCTACGTTCCTCCATTGAGTCAAAAAAACATTTGATTCCAGGAGGACCATGAGCTGTTGCTATCGATATGGTGTCTGATTCATCATTTTCACCTTGAATAGAAGTAGAGGGACTTTTGTCAGAGGTTGCTTGTTGTGAGCACTGAGGGAACTTTAGGCATTTGGCCAGATGATTCTGCATCTTTGTTGCATTCTTCACATTTGATTTGGCACAGTATTTGCAAATGTACACAGCTTTTACTTCTACATTGGCTGCAGTGAAATGTCATCACACATCAGATAGTGCCCGTGGCATTTTCCTGTAAAGATTAGAAAACAAATGAGTAAAAAGATTGGGCCCTGTTGTTGGGCCCTGTTGGATCGGAGTGTGAGGGCTAGGGCCATTTAAGCAAAAATCCCAGGCTTAACTTCCCATGGAAAATTTCCGACCCTTTGCATCCCTACTGCTAAGTCATAACTCTGCCGGTGTCAGGTTAACATACCATTCAACAACATTTCTACAATATTTTCCTGACTAGTAAATAGGTCACAGCTGTCAAATACAATATACTAATATATTACCTCATACAGGTAGCCTCAGTTATTATAGGAGATCCCAATAATGTATTTGCCATCAGTGCTCCTTTAGATAGAAGTGGAGCAGTATGAAAATGTGGGTGGAGTTATAACAGAATGTGACTTATTGAATGAGAGATAACCAATCCATTTAATTAGATGCAAGGAAAACAGACAGCAGAAAATCTGGAATTGATTTACCGTTAACTGAAGGAGGCATGCACAAGAAAAGGAATTATTAGCACAGGAAGAACACAGTCAACACTCACATATACTCATTTTGGCTTAGATTTGTTGATTGTATTTGTAATGCTTCCCATCCCTTCCTGAAACCAAACAATACTACAGACAAATCCATCATGCCTAAGCATCTGCACACCACCCATAGGAAAGTCATTTTCTAATAATTAAAAATTCAACAAAGTTCATGAACTCAGTCCTCATCAACAGACAACTGCCCCAACATTGTTCATATAGAACTCCCTCTCAGGTATTAGATATCCTCAAACATGGCCCCATGTGTGACCTTACCTTTCTCCAAAATATCCTCAGCGCCTTCCTCCCACGGGTCTTCYTCTTCATACTCATCATCCACATCTAAACAAAACCAGAGGGATAAGTAAAGTTTCTTTCAGATACATTAAAACTAAAACGTTTTGGTGAGCAAGAACATGTTGACAACTATTCTACACTGCAATGGTATTATTAGAGTCTAGATTTGTCTTACCAGCTTCATCTAAGATGAAACCTCCATGCCTTGGTTTCTTTCTGGGACGGTCATCATCATCCTCTTCCTCCTCTTCATCATACTCCTCATCTGCCAAGTCTTCCCCTTCCTCTTCTGCTGCCTTATCACTGCCAGATAAACTTGCCTGCCCATCTTCCTATATAGGGGAAAACATTCAAACCACTCACAAGTTATGTCAATGCAGTAAAACGTGCAATGTCAATTTGGAGCCAGTCTAGGTTTGTTAGCATCAATTCTGATACAGTAGCAAATTGAGGGCCATGCATGCACAGGTGCATCTGTTCCACCACCTACCCATTCACACAGTGCAAGGTTTTATGTTGTTAGTTAGCATGCAGACATTAGCCAGAGCCTTGTTAGGTAGCTTACCTCTGCCTCATTTTTATCCACCTCCTCGGCTTCGCTGCTTTGTTCACTCTGGTTGTCAGAGAAGTCGCTGTCCTCACTGTCCGACATTCTTGGAGCCGAGGTCTCCTCCAAAGAGACTGAGTTGAAAAGCACAATGATTTTAGTTTTCTAACTAACGTTAACTGTTAACTTAGTTCAGACATTCCTTGCTTGGGTGAGACTGAAAACTAAATGCTATCTAACACTGACTGTATTACTAGRTACAGTAGCTACCCAAAAAGCTGGAGAGAATATGTTTCAGCATAATACGCTGAGCTACGTTATTCTCTAACAATGTACATTAGTTAGTTGGCTTATTACGATAATGTAACCACCGAAACCATGCCGAGAATGTACAATGTTGATAGCTAAAAGCGAAGGCAATGCCTAGTATAGTAAGTTAGTAGCCTCAGGATCACGCGAGCCAGCTAGGAAGCTAACGTTAAGCTAGCAAACAACCCGAATTTACAATAATATTTTGATAAATACATTCCAAGCATAGCTAACGGTATATCTTACCTTTCTAAAACACGTGTCTTGGTTTAGACTTAACTAAAAGTTTAAAAAAATATATGCTAAATATTTGTTTTGTCACTTCCACTTCCTTCGATACACAGAATAACGAAAGCAAAGAACCACATTCTCGCGATGGTTTGAAATAATTGTTAAAGTGGTGCAGTCTCATTAAATATGTTTATATCTGTGGTCTCATWTCCCAAACCATGTCCATAACAGCACACATGATTTCTGGCTGTAATAATAATGGCGAAGATGGCGGCCCCCATATACTTACCATAAACGCCTCATTTGCTAAATTCGCCATTTGTACAGTGCTCTCCTGAACTTTTTTTGTATTGTCATTATAATTCACCTGATCCCAATTCTAGCTCCAATATTGCATCAATTTGAAAAAAACTAAAAAGTAGATTGTGRTGATTTATAGGTACATTGAACCATAGTT
This sequence comes from Salvelinus sp. IW2-2015, assembly GCF_002910315.2. Lineage (NCBI taxonomy): Eukaryota > Metazoa > Chordata > Actinopteri > Salmoniformes > Salmonidae > Salvelinus > Salvelinus sp. IW2-2015. Next base: position 11,740,181 of record NC_036841.1, on the reverse strand, counting down.
TAAGTATGTGTATTGATAGTGCTCAAAGGAATAAATCATATCGGAATTCCTCCATRTTTATGCACCATAGCGACTTGAGATACTAGTATTTGACTCTATGCTTACCAACTGTTTAAAAAAACGTTTTTGTGGTATCATGTTGTTGTTTTCTTTTTTCCACATAGCCTAGTGATACTATATAAAAAGAGGTACACCAAACATTAGGTAGTCTAGGCCTACTACTAGTGATGGGGGAAAAATCGATATTACAATGTTTTATTTATTTTAAATTCTTGCTAGGTAGCTTTAGCTAGCACCAGTCGGCTGTACCTGCACCCAAACTCTGGTATTTTTTGTCCTATAGCTTGTTCTCCATCTTCTTTTTAAATAGTGAACCAACATGATTTCAGCACTTTTATTTCCATGACTAGCTAGTTTCCTTCCAATTGTTGACAGATTTTCATGCAAGTATTCAAAAATCTGCATAAAGAAAATATACGCATTTTCCCCACCAGTGGTGTTTCCACCAAGACTTGTTGCAGAGAAAAATCTGTAGATAAATCATTGAGTGATGATATTGTGCACACAAAATGTACTTTTTCGCTTCAATGTGTTTCCATCACATTTTCAACTCCACTGACAGTTTTGTTTAAAAGACAGTTGCATTAAATAGCAAATGTGCCTACTCTGGTCTTGGGACATAAACCATAGCAACAACTCGCAGATACAGTGTGGTTAGGCTCTGCTGGTAGGCTATATAAATCTACATGATGAGATTATTATGGATAAGAGCAAAATAAATAAAATAATTGTCAACATGATGAGATTATTATAGAGAAGAGCAAAAATATTTATATTTGTCAAACGGTAGTAAAGCATCGATCATCATGTCACCAGAATAAGACCCTCGATATTCACCACCCTGTGAAGTATATCATCATGTATAACTTATTATAGCCTAATAAACAAAAAGATCCCTCCATGTCAAACGAACAAAGGCATTTATAAAATTGTCCCTTAAATCCRTGTTTCCATCACAGGTGTCAATATTTTATTTTCATACAGTATGACTTAACTCAAGCATAAAAACTGTGGATGGAAACGTGGTTAGTGAGCGAGATCYTTTTTATTTGTCAAATGGCAGTCAAGCATCGATCATCATGTCACCAGAATAAGACCCTGTGAAGTTCATCATAACATAGGGCCTCTTTCATCTGTATCCTAATCTGTATCCTAACTGCATGCTTTCACAAGTCATAGCGAAAGGACCACACAACATATCATATGCGACTCCCAAGTTTACTTCAATATGAGGGTTATTATAGCAATATTGTGCATAAAGGCTTTTCCGGGTTCTATTGACATTTTTCGAATAACACAGCAAACATATAGTTAGCAAAATGTTTGGAACATCAAATTACAATACAATCTCAGTATTAAATCGCAATACATGTAGCATCGTGAGAATCGCAATACATATCATCAGTGGCGATTTTTGCATGTAAATATTGGTGGGGCAAACTCCCAATTTTTGGGGGTTGATGCATGTCAGCAAAGCCACTACAGAACACAACACAACACTAAACAATACATTAATTGAACTATAACGGTGACAAACGGTGCCCACAAACTGTTTGGCCCTACATAAAGCTGTGAATCCTTACCACTGCTACACCTGGCTATCAGCGGAACCTTGTCTGGCAGCGACACAGTTCATTCAGCCTCATTTACTTCCTTCAAAAAAACTTAGCTGATATGGCTGACTTGCTTAAACAAATGTGGTTTCTACTCACAATTAAGATGTACAAACTATGGCATTCGTGGACGACTAGCAGATAAGAGGCAATCCGTCATTTTGATTAAGATATTAATGAGCGAGCTAGGATGGACGTAGTCAATATAACCATTTGTTCAGCAGTTTTGAAAAGTACAGTGACAGAATTCAGAACATGGGCCAGTATTTTCCCTGTACACCAAGTCAGAACCATAGGATAAATAAAGGGGGTATATAAGCAGACAATAAAAGCACTTACAATAATCTATGATTACATTTCTCGAAAACAGGCTATAGGCTACATGTGCACCACCAAGTCAGAACAGTAGGCTAAGTTATGAGGGAGAAAGGAGCCAAATTATTAGGGTGAGGCACATGGGCTACTAACAGCTTACTACACAACATACACTTAGTATTACTTTCTTAGCTACAGTATACATATCTCCCTGGCATATTACATAATTTATGCAGCAGCACCGTATCCGCCTATGTCAGCCTTCCGCATCAGTGGTGGAAGGTGGCCGAGCTACAACAGTGTTTGTCAGACCATGAGACATCCCGAAAATTGGTCTTCTCAGGAAAATGTCTGTAGCGTCTGAACAGTTTTGCCTACCAACTATGACCACTCTATGAAAAGGGGAGACTCTCACAAACACGATGGTGCTCTCCGTTTTGCTCTACCTCCCTCACAAGTCTCACGGGGCTCGTCTGAAGGTAACCCATACAAATTAATGGAAGTATGGAGATAGTTCTGTGCCAACAAGAGTAAGGGCTTAAATATGTGTAAAAAAAACTAAAATATTTCCTGAGAGTCCTTATATCTCCTAGATATAAGACAAACACTTCAAAACCTGTATTTCTTTTGCCATTTATGAACGTGTTATTRAATGCTGGGTTTTTATTATACCTAAAAGGGTTCTAAAATTTCAAATCAAATAAAAAATATACAAATAAAGACCTTACTCTCGAGCAATATACACAACATATGATACACTGTATTTAAACACTGGTGTGTACCTTGTGCATCAATGTACAAAATGTATCAGACCGACTATTAAGTGAAGGAGATGATGCCATCCTCTGCCAAATTCAAGGACGTCCTGCAACTTCTGTCCCCTGCAGATCAACAGCTACCCCGAAAGAAAGATAAAGGTGGTCTGGTACATTACAATACATACACTACCGTTCAAAAGTTTGGGGTCACTTAGAAATGTCCTTGTTTTTTAAGGAAAAGCACATTTTTCGTACATTAAAATAACATCAAATTGATCAGAAATACAGTGTAGACATTGTTAATGTTGTAAATGACCATTGTAGCTGGAAACGGCTGATTCTTTAAATGGAATATCTACATAGGCGTACAGAGGCCCATTATCAGCAACCATCACTCCTGTGTTCCAATGGCACGTTGTGTTAGCTAATCCAAGTTTATCATTTTAAAAGGCTAATTGATCATTCTAAAACCCTTTTGCAATTATGTTAGCACAGCTGAAAACTGTTGTATCTGATTAAAGAAGCAATAAAACTGGCCTTCTTTAGACTAGTTGAGTATCTAGAGAATAAGCATTTGTTGCTTCGATTACAGGTTCAAAATGGCTAGAAACAAATAACTTTCTCCTGAAACTCGTCAGTCTATTCTTCTTCTGAGAAATGAAGGCTATTCCATGCGAGAAATTGCAAAGAAACTGAAGATCTCGTACAACGCTGTGTACTACTCCGGTTACAGAGCAGCGCAAACTCAAATCAAATCAAATCAAAGTTTATTTGTCACGTGCGCCGAATGCAACAGGTGTAGACCTTACAGTGAAATGCTTACTTACAGGCTCTAACCAACAGTGCAATTTCTATGTAAAAAAAAAGGTATTAGGTGAGCCAAAGATAAGTAAAGAAATAAAAACAACAGTAAAAAGACAGTGAAAAATAACAGTAGCGAGGCTTTATACAGTAGCGAGGCTATATACAGGCACCGGTTAGTCGGGGCTGATTGAGGTAGTATGTACATGTAGGTATGGTTAAAGTGAGTATGCATATATGATAAACAGAGAGTAGCAGAAGCATAAAAGATGAGTTTGGGGGGTGGGGCACACAAAGCAAATGCTCCGAGTAGCCATTTGATTACCTGTTCAGGAGTCTTATGGCTTGGGGATAAAAACTGTTGAGAAGCCTTTTGGTCCTAGACTTGGTTCTCCGGTACCACTTGCCATGCGGTAGCAGAGAGACCAGTCTATGACTGGGGTGGCTGGGGTCTTTGACAATTTTTAGGGCCTTCCTCTGACACCACCTGGTATAGAGGTCCTGGATGGCAGGCAGCTTAGCCCCAGTGATGTACTGGGCCATACGCACTACCCTCTGTAGTGCTTTGCGGTCGGAGGCCGAGCAGTTCCCGTACCAGGCAGTGATGCAACCAGTCAGGATGCTCTCAATGTTGCAGCTGTAGAACATTTTGAGGATCTGAGGACCCATGACAAATCTTTTTAGTTTTCTGAGGGGGAATAGGCTTTGTCGTGCCCTCTTCACGACTGTCTTGGTGTGTTTGGACCATTCTAGTTTGTTGGTGATGTGGACACCAAGGAACTTGAAGCTCTCAACCTACTCCACTACAGCCCCGTCGATGAGAATGGGGATGTGCTCAGTCCTCCTTTTCCTGTAGTCCACAATCATCTCCTTAGTCTTGGTGACGTTGAGGGATAGGTTGTTATTCTGGCACCACCCGGTCAGGTCTCTGACCTCCTCCCTATAGGCTGTCTCGTCATTGTCGGTGATCGGGCCTACCACCGTTGTGTCGTCTGCAAACTTCATGATGGTGTTGGAGTCGTGCCTGGCCATGCGGTCACGGGTGACAGGGAGTGCAGGAGGGGACTGAGCAAACACCCCTAAGGGGCTTCTGTGTTGGGGATCAGCGTGGCAGATGTGTTGCTACCTACCCTCACCACCTGGGGGCGGCCTGTCAGGAAGTCCAGGATCCAGTTGCAGAGGGAGGTGTTTAGTCCCAGGATCCTTAGCTCAGTGATGAGCTTTGAGGGTACTATGGTGTTGAACGCTGAGCTGTAGTCAATGAATAGCATTCTCACGTGGATGTTCCTTTTGTCCAGGTGGGAAAGGGCAGTGTGGAGGGCAATAGAGATGGCATCATCTGTGGATCTGTTGGGGCAATTTGCAAATTGGAGTGGGTCTAGGGTTTCTGGGATAATGGTGTTGATGTGAGCCATTACCAGCCTTTAAAAGTACTTCATGGCTACGTACGTGAGTGCTATGGGTCTATAGTCATTTAGGCAGGTTGCCTTAACTTGGGCACAGGGACTACGGTGGTCTGCTTGAAACATGTTGGTATTACAGACTCAATCAGGGACATGTTGAAAATGTCAGTGAAGGCACCTGCCAGTTGGTCAGCACATGCCCAGAGCACACGTTCTGGTAATCCGTCTGGCCCCGCGGCCTTGTGAATGTTGACCTGTTAAATAGTCTTACTCACGTCAGCTACGGAGAGCGTGAACACACAGTCGTCCAGAACAGCTGATGCTCTCATCATGCATGCCTCAGTATTTCTTGCCTCGAAGCGAGCATAGAAGTGATTTAACTCGTCTGGTAGGCTCGTGTCACTGGGCAGCTCGCGGCTGTGCTTCCTTTTGTAGCCTGTAATAGTTTGCAAGCCCTGCCACATAAGACGAGCYTCGGATCCAGTGTAGTACGATTCAATCTTAACCCTGTATTGATGCTTTGCCTGTTTGATGGTTCTTCGGAGGGCATAGCAAGATTTCTTATAAGCTTCCTGGTTAGAGTCCCACACCTTGAAAGTGGCAGCTCTACCCTTTAGCTCAGTGCGAATGTTGCCTGTAATCCATGGCTTCTGGTTGGGGTATGTACATACAGTCACTGTGGGGACGACATCCTCGATGCACTTATTGATAAAGCCAGTGACTAATGTGGTGTACTCCTCAATGCCATCGGAAGAATCCCTAGAACATGTTCCAGTCTGTGATAGCAAAACAGTCCTGTAGTTTAGCATCTGCTTCATCTGACCACTTTTTTATAGACCGAGTCACTGGTGCTTCCTGCTTTAATTTTTGCTTGTAAGCAGGAATCAGGAGGATAGAATTGTGGTCAGATTTACCAAATGGAGGGCGAGGGAGAGCTTTGTACGCGACTCTGTGTGTGGAGTACAGGTGAACTAGAATTTCTTTCCCTCTGGTTGCACATTTAACATGCTGACAGAAATTAGGTAGAACTGATTTAAGTTTCCCTGCAATAAAGTTTCCGGCCACTAGGAGTGCCACCTCTGGGTGAGCGGTTTCCTGTTTGCTTATTTCCTTATACAGCTGACTGAGTGCGGTCTTCGTGCCAGCATCCGTCTGTGGTGGTAAATAAACAGCCACGAAAAGTAAAGATGAAAACTCTCTTGGCAAATAGTGTGGTCTGCAGTTTATCATAAGATACTCTACTTCAGGTGAGCAAAATCTAGAGACTTCCTTAGATTTCGTGCACCAGCTGTTGTTTACAAATATGCACAGACCGCCCCCACCCCCTTGTCTTACCGGAGCTGTTCTACCTAGCCGATGCAGCGTATATCCCGCTCACTGAATATCCATGTCATCATTCAGCCACAATTCCGTGAAACATAAGATGTTACAGTTTTTGATGTCCCGTTGGTAGGATATTTGTGATCGTACCTCGTCTAATTTCTTGTCTAATGATTGCACGTTGGCGAGTAATATTGACGGTAACGGCAGCTTTCCCACTCGCCTTCTGCGGATCCTTACGAGGCACCCCGCCCTGTGTTCTCTGTACCTGCGTCTCTTCCGCTTGCCAATACCGGGGCTGTTGGCCTTGTCAGGTATTCGGAGTATGTCCTGTGCGTCCGGCTTGTTGAAGAAAWWWTRTTAGTCTAATCCGAGGTAAGTGATRACTGACCTGATATCCAGAAGCTCTTTTTTGCCGTAAGATATGGTGGCAGAAACATTATGTACAAAATAAGTTACAAATAACGCGAAAAACCACGTAATAGCACATTGGTTGGGCACCCGTAAAACTGCTGCCATTTCTTCCGGCTCTAACCAGAGTAGAAAGAGGAGTGGGAGGCCCCGGTGCACAACTGAGCAAGAGGACAAGTTCATTAGAGTGTCTAGTTTGAGAAACAGACACCTCACAAGTCCTCAACTGGCAGCTTCATTAAATAGTACCCACAAAACACCAGTCTCAACGTCAACAGTGAAGAGGTGACTCTGGAATGCTGGCCTTCTAGGCAGAGTTGCAAAGAAAAAGTCATATCTCAGACTGGCCAATAGAAAGAAAAGATTAAGATGGGCAAAAGAACACAGACACTGGACAGAGGAACTCTGCCTAGAAGAAGAACATCCCGGAGTCGCCTCTTCACTGTTGACGTTGAGACTGGTGTTTTGCGGGTTGGAACACAGGAGTGATGGTTGCTGATAATGGGCCTCTGTACGCCTATGTAGATATTCCATAAAAAAATATGCTGTTTCCAGCTACAATAGTCATTTACAACATTAACAATGTCTACACTTTATTTCTGATCAATTTGATGTTATTTTAATGGACAAAACATTTGCTTTTCTTTCAAAAACAAGGACATTTCTAAGTGACCCCAAACTTTTGAACGGTAGTGTATATAGTATTTTGCTACATCTAGCAATTGTTCATGTAGCTTTCTGCTCTTATGTGAGTCCTTGGATGTCCCTGGCTATGGGTGTGTACATCTCAGTGGCTGGCTGGCTACTGAGACCCCTGATTGTTCATCCACTCCAGAATTCCTAGTAATGTTGTTAAGAAATCATTTGCTGCCTGTTCTCTGTGGACCTCACAGTGGGGACAGTTGGCACCATCCATCTGCAATACAAAGAGAAAAACACTCACAACATAGGTATTCATAGTAAAAAAATAATGTTAATATTTTYAGTACTAGTTGGAATACACAGAAAGAGAGATAGCCAGTGAGATCAGACTATACTGATAGTAACATAATGGTCGATGTCAATGAACTGACAGTTAAATATTCACAACAATCCACCAGTGTCTATCATTTACACTTATGCAAATGGTCTCTACATTAGGCATGTGAGACGCTGCTAGGGCAGTTTAAATTATTTCACTGTTTGAATACTTATCTTAAATGATTATCAAGTACTCACAAAAAAATACTGTGTTGAGAATATCTAATGCAGGCACATTTATGTTAATTTGCTTAACGCCAGCCATGACATTTTTTGTTGGTCTTTTTAACCATTAACTAAGGTTGCCAACTTCATACTTGAGTCAACAATGAAAAGAAGTGCGATTTGAAATGAGTTTATTGAACAGGCATGTCATCAAAGCTTTTGCGAAGTGGTGTTATGCATAACTTCTTTGGTCTAAATCTGAATATCAGTTATGAAAAAATATAGCTACAAGCAGCAATTCCAGGGGGCCAAGAACACCATGGCCACATTTAAGTCACCATCTGGTCAATCATTACGCAAAGTTTGGTGACAAAAGACCAGGCGGTCATGTAGTGTCACCAAATCATATAGGAAGAAAGAGCAGCAGCATTTTATTACAAAAATGTATTGTATTGGAAAAAAAGTATAATTTGCAGAAAATCTAATAGGCAGAGTTTAATGGGCCTTTTTTTGGTAACAAATATGGGAAACAAACATTCAAGTTAACTACCAGTCAAAAGTTTGGACACACCTACTCATTGAAGGGTTTTRCTRTATTTGTTCAACTTTATACATTGTAGAATAATAGTGAAGACATCAAAACTATGAAATAACACATATGGAATCATGTAGTAACCAAAAAAGTGTTAAACAAATATATTAAATATTAAAATATATATATTTTTTTGCCTTGATGACAGCTTTGCACACTCTTGGCATTCTCTCAACCAGCTTCACTTGGAATGCTTTTCCAACAGTCTTGAAGGAGTTCCCACATATGCTGAGTACTTGTTGTTGGCAGCTTTTGCTTCACCATCTCAATTGGGTTGAGGTTGTGTGATTGTGGAGGCCGGTCATCTGATGCAGCACTCCATCACTCTCCTTTTTGGTCAAATAGCCCTTACAGGGCCTGGAGGTGTGTTGGGTCATTGTTCTGTTGAAAAACAAGTGATAGTCCCACTAAGCGCAAACCAGATGGGATGGCGTATCGCTGCAGAATGCTGTGGTAGCCATGCTGGTTAAGTGTGCCTTGAATTCTAAATAAATCAAAGACAGTGTCAACAACAAAGCACCCCCACACCATCACACCTCCTCCTCCATGCTTCACTGTGGGAATCACACATGCGGAGATCATCCGTTCACCTACTCTGCGTCTCACAAATACACATCAATTGGAACCAAAAATCTCAAATTTGGACTCATCAGACCAAAGGACAGATTTCCACCGGTTTAATGTGCATTGCTCGTGGTTTTTGGCCCAAGCAAGTCTCTTCTTATTATTGATGTCCTTTAGTAGTGGTTTCTTTGCAGCAATTCGACCATGAAGGCCTGATTCACGTAGCCTCCTCTGAAAAGTTGATGTTGAGATGTATCTGTTACTTGAACTCTGTGAAGCATTTATTTGAGCTTAATTTCTGAGGATGGTAACTTTAATTAATTTATCCTCTGCAGCAGAGGTAACTCTGGGTCTTCCTTTCCTGTGGCCATCCCATCTGGTTTGAACTTAGTGGGACTATCATTTGTTTTTCAACAGGACAATGACCCAACACACCTCCAGGCCCTGTAAGGGCTATTTGACCAAGAAGGAGAGGGATGGAGTGCTGCACCCGATGACCGGCCTCAACCCAATTGAGATGGTGAAGCAAAAGCAGCCAACAAATGCTCAGCATATGTGGGAACTCCTTCAAGACTGTTGGAAAAGCATTCCAGGTGAAGCTGGTTGAGAGAATGCCAAGAGTGTGCAAAGCTGTCATCAAGGCAAACTTTGCTACTTTGAGAAATCTGTTTAACACTTCTTTGGTTACTATATGATTCCATATGTGTTATTTCATAGTTTTGATGTCTCCACTATTATTCTACAATGTAAAAAATAGTACAAATAAATAAAAACGCTGGAATGATTAGGTGTGTCCAAACTTTTGACTGGTACTGTATATACAAAATGACATGGGCTGCAGATCAAACGGGCAGGAGATATGCTCGTTCAAAGTTTGATGTGGGACAAAAAGTATAATTTGCGGAAATTTTCATAGGCATAGGTCCTCATGGGAAACTTGTTGCTCATGAGGGGCTGCATGTATGTACAAAATTAAAATGCCATGACTGTAGATCAAACGGGACAGGATATACAGTGCATTCGGGAAAGTGTTCAGACCACTTGACTTTTTCCACATTTTGTTACGTTACAGCCTTATTACAAAATTGATTAAATTGTTTTGTTTCTCCTCATCAATCTAAACACAATACGTAATGACAAAGCAAAAACAGCTTTTTAGAAATGTATGTGCACATTTATAAAAAATACAAAACTGAATAATCAAATTGACATGTATTCAGACCCTTTACTCAGTACTTTGTTGAAGAACCTTTGGCAGCGACTAAAGCCTCGATTATTCTTGTTTCTCATGGTCTGTGAGCCTTTAGGTGCCTTTTGGCAAACTCCAAGCAGGCTGTCATAAGCCTTTTACTGAGGAGTGGCTTCCGTCTGGCCACTCTACCATAAAGGCCTGATTGGTGGAGTGCTGCAGAGATGGTTGTCCTTCTGGAAGGTTCTCCCATCTCCACAGAGAAACTGTGGAGCTCTTTCAGAGTGAGCATCGGGTTCTTGGTCACCTTCCTGACCAAGGCCATTCTCCCAATTGCTCAGTTTGGCCGGGCGGCCGGCTGTAGGAAGAGTCTTGGAGGTTCCAAACTTCTTCCATTTAAGAATGATGGAGGCCACTGTGTTCTTAGGGACCTTCAATYCTGCAGAAATGTTTTGGTATCCTTCCCCAGATCTGTGCCTCGACACACTCCTATCTCGAAGCTCTACAGACAATTCCTTTGACCTCATGGCTTAGTTTTTGCCCTGCCATGCACTGTCAAATCAATTGAATTTACCACAGGTGGACACCAATGAAGTTGTAGAAACATGATCAATGATGATCAATGGAAACAGGATGCATCTGAGCTKAATTTCAAGTCTCATAGCAAAGGGTCTGAATACTTATGTAAATAAGGTATTTCAGTTTTTTACTTTTAATAAATTGGCATACACTTAAAAAAAATCTGTTTTCGCTTTGTCATTATGGGGCATTGTGTGTAGATTGAAAAACCTMTATTTAATCCATTTTAGAATAAGGCTGTAKCGTAACAAAAATATGGAAAAAGTCAATGGGTCTGAATACTTTCCGAATGCACTGTATGCTTGTTCAAAGTTTGGAATTTCAGTTGATTAGTATATTTATTAGAGAAAGGGGCCAGCAACCGGAGGCTTGTCGGTTCGAATCCCAGTGCTAATTGGTCTTTTGAACAATCCGACCAGCTATTTTGCCAATAATGGGCAAAAGATCAGAAATGGGCTGCCTGTGTAAACGCAGCCTTAGTAGCGCTAGAATTTCTAAACTATTCCATTGAGATTGTTTTTATCTTAAAATAACCATGCTATCAGTCAATGGTGACATGAGGCTTATGTTTCTCTTATAAACACAGATTTAAAATGTTAAACAAATGTGTGAGAACTGTCTGAGAATAACAATAGCATAAGGAAACAGTAACAAATCAGCTATTCAGACTCTCTCCATCATTTTCACCTAGACAACAATATGCTCTATAGCTGGAATTAGCTATACTCAGACAGCCAAAGGACAAGGTAGAATCAAAAACATCCCATTGCACCTCAAATGCAGCTGGCCTGTGTCTCCCTCACACTGATTGGCTTACCTGTTTTATTAAGGACGTCAATRTAGTCAGTCGTTTGGTTAGTCTTTTCTGGTGTAAGGATGAGGAACGTTTCCCATATTCTAACATCAGGACTTTCACTTCTGCCGTAAAGCATGTGAGTGTGGACCTGGGGCATTTCTGCTGAGYAGATGAGGGGATAATATGAAACTCAAACAATGGATGTAAAACATCTGAAAAATCCAGACAATATTTAACAGATCCAAATATGTATCTTTCTTTGGTGGTGAGAGACGAGCGTTACCTTCATGTAATGTAAAATGCTTTGAGTTATGAGCCCATTATATAAATGAAAATAAATAATCKGATTTGTGCATGGACAAAACAGTTCAGTTAACTAACCCAGGATGATAAATTCCAACAATTATAATTCAATATTGTGTCTAATTGTCTAACCTTCAGRGCAGTGAGTGTCATTTACTACGTCTCCATAATTTTGTCCTATACAATGCCTAGTGAAAGCCTACACACCCCTTGCACAGTCTTCACATTTTGCTGCCTTAAAATTTWACTGGATTRTTTCCTACAGATTTACACAACCTACTCCACATTTTCAAAGTGAAAGACAATTATAGAACATTTCCCAAATTCATTCATATTTTTTTTTAAATGAAGATGTCTTGATTGCGTATGTCTTTACACCCCAGAGTTAATACTTGYTGGAAGCAACTTTGGCAGCCACTACAGCCATAAATAATTCTGAATAAGATTCTACCAACTTTGTACAGCTCTTGGGGCAACATACAGTGCCTTCAGAAAGTATTCYCACCCTGTCATGGACCGGCACTGCTGCTCATTCTGTTCACCATTTCCGGTGGTCGACATCACTGGCCTTCTAGGCTGCACTGAACTGTGTCATTAAGCACACCTGGTTTCAATTCCTCACTGATTGTGTTTGTATAAATGTGCCCTTTGTTTCTGCATTGGGCTGTTGATTATTGGTCCAATGTCCATTGGTAATGTGAGTACCTGTGCTGTGTTTTGGCTTTCGTGCCACTTGTATTGCGCAGATGATTGCAGGTCTCATCCCGTGTGGTATCATTTTGCGCTTGTGTATTTATTCGAGGTACTCCTTGCTCTTTTGTTTGGGGCTCAACCCTGTGTTTTGTATACATGTTTGTTTGGTGTTTATCCCCGTGCCTTTACATGGCACYCTGTAACTTAGGGAAATAAAAACCCTGCGCCTGTCTCCCGATCCCTTTATACCAACGTGACACACCCCTTGACCTTCTCCGCATTTTGTTGTGTTACAAAGTGGGATTAAAAGGGAATTAATTCTCTTTTTTTTGTCAATGTTCTACACAAAATACTCTAATGTCAAAGTGGAAGAGAAATTGTAACATTTGTAAAGAAATATATGAAAAATAAAACATATCTCTTGATTAGATAAGTATTCAACACCCTGAGTCAATACATGTTAGAATCACCTTTGGCAACGATTACAGCTGTGAGTCTTTCTGGGTAAGTTTCTATGAGCTTTCCACACCTGGATTGTGCAAAATTTGCTGATTTATTATTTTCAAAATCCTTCAAGATCTGTCAAATTGGTTGCTGATCATTGRTAGACAACCAACCATTTCAGGTCTTGCCATTTTCAAGCTCAGCCACTCTGGAACATTCACTGTCGTCTTGATWAGCAACTCCAGTGTAGATTTSGCCTTGTGTATTAGGTTGTTGTCCTGCTGAAAGGTGAATTCGTCTCCCAGTGTCTGGTGGAAAGCAGACTGAACCAGGTTATCCTCTAGGATTTTGCCTGTGTTTAGCTCAATTCCCGTTTAATTTTCATCCTGAAAAACTCCCCAGTTCTTAACGATTCCAAGCATACCCATAACCACCTCTTCTAGCCTCTCAAGGACTGTATGCCTAGGTTAAATCACCTTGCTTCAACCGTCTCTAGACTCCTCTAACAGGCTGTAAATCCTAAAGGTTAAGTCACCTAGCTATCCGCTCTAGACTGCTCTAAAAGGCTGAGCCCAAAGGTTTAAGTCACCTAGCTCAACCCTCTCTAGACTGCTCTAAGGCTGTATCCTAAAGGTTAAAGTCACCTAGCTAGGTAAGAGGACGAGAGGGGCGGTTAAATCAAAACACTCAGGGCTGGTCTGAACCTAACACAGGGGAGGTAAGAGGAGAGGGGCGTTATTAAAACACTCAGGGCTGTCTGAACTAACACAGGGGAGGCTAGCAGCGCAGAGAGGCGGACGAGGGGAGTTATTAACACTCAGGGCTGTCTGAACTAGACACAGGGGAGGTAAGAGGAGAGGGGCGTTATTAAAACACTCAGGCGCTGTGCCTGAACTAACACAGGCGCAGGTAAGACAGGAGAGGGCCGTTCATTAAAACCACTCCAGGGCTGGTCCCTGAACTAACACAGGGGAGGTAAGAGGAGAGACAGGGCCGATTTTATTCAAAACACTCCAGGGCCTGTCTGAACTAACACTCCGGGGAGGTAAGAGGAGAAGGGGGCGTTTTTAAAACACTCAGGGCTGTCTGAACACAGGGGAGGTAAAGAGGAGAGGGGCTCTGTTACATTAAAACACCAGGGCTGTCTGACACCTAACACTCCGCTTTTTTTGAATTTCTTTATTTCACCTTTAATTTAAGATCGCACAGGTAGCGCACACTCTAATGAGCACATTCGAAAAGATTATCGTGCATAGTAGTGCATATAGAGACGATGCTGCTTTTTAGGCTCGAAAGAATTATAAGGCCCACTCCCACGAGACAGATTAGATGAAAATGAACAAATCAGGACAAAGAGTTAACAAGATGGCACTATTGGACGTTATATGCCACACCATTTAACTTAATGTTTGGAGAGTAGACAGTTAGTGTATGAAAAAACAAGCTTATGAATGTGCATATTGGTACGAACTGTGTGACAACAAAGGCTCGCATTGATTGTGTAGAATATTTTCATAATTATGACATAGGATCAAATTAGGTTTTAAGTAATATTGAAGATGAGAATTAGACTGACAGAATTTGATTAGACTATTGGAGATCGCTCGATATCAACTTAAATGTTTCATGTATATGTCATCCATGAGCGCAATGTAATGAGACTAATCTGCTGTGAGGGAAAGTAGTTCTAAAAAGTCACACCTAATTATAGAGACAGTTCTAGTGATGGTGAGGAGAGGGTATGTAGTTGATATGAGTGTGTATTAAATGAATCTGAGTAGGGAATGGGGAGAATCACGAGATATGTTAGTAGTATAGGAAGATACTACTCGCTATCAGCTCAAGACTGGCGAGCGATCGGGATATTCAATTAGGTCTGCTTCGCTGTTTTATATGTCTTTATTATTTTTATATCTGACCTTGTCATCTACAAGAGGTGCCCTCGCGGTGCCGAGGAGTGACATAATGGACAAGAGTCTCCATCTCTTCCACTGGTCATTGAGATGTTGGCAAGTTACATCTGTTGTTTTGAAATTCACCCTTTACAGTTCATTGTATTGCTGAGGCAGGTCAGGAAGACGTGAGTGAGAGAAAAGGTCATGCCGCTCCAAAAATATGAGCAAGCTTTATAGCTTCATATATGTGTATGTAGATCCTGTATGTCATGTGAGTATAACACGTGCTGGACGAACGTTATGTCTATGTCGGGTTCGGTGAGTGTAAAGCCATTGCATTTAGTGTGAGGCCAGTTGGAACCTGCATAATACAAAGGGAGTTGACGGACTATTTATTAGACCATAGGCATATGTCATATGGTCATGGTTGTATGAATGACATTTGTGAGTCACTATGTTTGGGTTCTGACGATATGAATCATTTGAACGCACCCGAAGGAGCTTCTAGTCTCGTCGACATATAGGGCCATCAACAGGTCGCAGATAGGTGGTTGTAGTTCGGTATATAGGTCCTGCCTATTAGTACAGATAGCAACACTCCGCATGATACGTGTGCTACTAGGATGGATAAACGGGGCATATTCCCGCAGTGATGCTCAGTCCGCGAGTCAGCAGCCTGATATATGAGGAAGACTCCATGTATTACATCTGCTCTACTCTATTGCTCAGAATGCACCATTCTATGGCTGCACGAAGTCGAGGATCGGTAGGCCCTAGTCAGTTTTTAAACTAGGGTAAGTTTGACGGCGTGAGTGAAGGGAGGCTTTGTGCGGAATAGAAAAAGGCCGATTCCTTGATTTTGATTTTGGATTGGAGAATGTTCTGATATGAGTCTGGAAGGAGATGTTTGCAGTTCTAGCCAGACACTAGGTTACTTACTAGATGTCCACAATATTCTAGGTCGGACCGTCCAGGGTGGTGATGCTAGTCGGCGTGCGGGTGCAGGCAGCGAACGGTTGAAAAGCATGCATTTGGTTTTTACTAGCGTTTAGAGCAAGTTGGAGGCCACGGAAGAGTGTTGTATGGCATATGAAGCTCGTTTTGGAGGTTAGATAGCACAGTGCCTTGCCTAAGGAATGTGTCTGTCCGAGAAGTATACCTGCCAAACTAAGAATCGCGTCGCTCGTCTAGCGGTTGAGAGCGTCCGGTATCATAAGGGAATCGCCCGCAGCAAGACTCAACCATTCCACTTGATGTTCATCACATGCTACGTAAACTAGCAGTCTCGCGCTCTGTGTGTCGCCTCGAGAGATTTACTTGAGTAGGGCGGCAGACCATGCAGTGTGTGTGACCTCGAGTCAGAGCAGATCCCCACCAGCTGCAACCTGTTCCATAATCAAGACCTCTACAAATACTCAGCCCTGCCCACATTTACCGCAGACGTGTCCAGCAGGGACCTGGTGAGACAACCATTGCCTCCGCCTGATTTTTCGAGGACTCCAGAGCTGTAGCAGCCCTATCTGGGAGACGTCTATAGTGCTGATGATGAGCCGCAATGCTCTCATCGGATAGTAGTGCTCAGGCTCACGTTTGATATAAACCTCGCACCTGTGCTAGCCTCATGACGAGTCTGCGGATATAGTTTAAATCATCCGCTGTGACGATTATGATCCACGCAGCCTGCACGAAGTCCTGAGGTGGGTCCCTGAGGTGTCTGACAAGAAGACCGCGCTCGCACCGTCCATGCTGTAACATGGTCTCCTGCCATTATCCTGAGCCCTGACGAGATTACTACCCGCCCATTGCTCACCTGTCTAGTACTCTTGTAGGAGCTTGCTCGCGCTCAGAGCCGAGATGACACATCCTTCTCTGAAGACCCGAGACCCTCGGACACACCAGCGTGATCTCGCGCATCGCCTGCGGAGACGAAGGCTGCATGACGAGTGACGTGGATTCCGTAGAAACTGCGCCTGCCAGCAATGGATTCCCTGGTGTCTCGGCTATCGACTTCCCATCCTTCCCTGGCTTTGTCAAATAATAGACCTTGGTTGGCTTATCGTAAGACTATTCACGCACATAAGGTCTCAGGCCGTCACGTGTGCATTGTGGACTAGTTCATGTGCTCTCGTAGGGATCTCAAGTTCTTGGGTCTCCAGGGTCGTCTCTCCGCCGTTATGACAAGACGGGCTGATGAGCCCGAGAGCGCCACACTGGGGCATGCTTGTCCAATTCCTTGAGCGATGCGTCAGAGGGCACTACGAAGGAGAGCACGGCTATTCGCAGATGTCGCGGTGAGAATCACTGGGTAGGCGATGTGCGTATGACAGGAGGCGAAGCTGCCACTCGAGTTGCAGAATAAGTGGCGTCGCGCCACATTGCTCTCAAAGCACGCAAGGCTTGTCACTGTTTGTAAGAGGCGTCCACATGGGGATCAATGTACTATCCGCCCGCTTGCATACGAGACCAATAGCCTCTCCCTAAATCCTGGATTTGGCGTATACCACAGGGAAGCTTGGCGTGTGGAGGGGCTTAGGAGTCGATGTAGGCTAAGCCGGCTGGGGCGCCGGGGCGTCTGTGCTGGAGCACCACTAGCGGCTTGGGATCTGAGCTGTGCACGTGTAGGAGAGGCAGGTGCCAGCGGACCACGCACTCTTGTAAGAAATCATGCTCTGATGATATGTCCTTCGAAGATATTGTATTAAATAACACGTGACAATATAATAATCGCGCTCGAGTGACCACAGTTGTTCAACTGCTCGGTATAAGACACATCGAGTGCTAAGTATGTGTCGAGACGTGTGAATGGGAGCGTAGTGTGGTCTCACACTAGATTCTCATCAACTCAAGGACGTCATTACAGTTAAACTTGAGATTATGTAATTTGGAAGTTGGGAGAGAGCACTTACCAGAATTGAGTCGATACTTCTTATCGCAACTGACACACAACGCCTGCGCCTCTCCCTGGCTCTAATCATACAGAAAGACGGGCGGATGGGAGTAGGTATGAGTTCGAGGCATGAGATAATCCTACCTCTGGAGACTATCGCAATGATTGCTACAATACCATAAGTCTGTGTAGGGCTTGCACGCTATCATTTCTGTGAGATGCCAAAGTTATTGAGAGCCAATGTTCGACTTCTATCTCACGCAGCGCAGGTGAATTATTTGTTTGTTGGCATAGTGTTTGTTTGTGAACGCCTATCAGTGTCTTGAGAAGTGAAAAACCCAATTGAGAGACGTACTTAGCTTTGTTTTCCACTACCAGCGTTTCACAGAGAGCACATCTTGTGGTGTATAGAGTCCGGACGCACTAAGGGCTCTGGTGCTACAGCATGACGCTCGTGGCGAAGACTCTGAGGGCAGTGTTAGAACGACTTATGACCAAGGGTGCATGCCTCACAACATGAACTGGGGATGAGCGTCACACCTATGCTCGGTCGGAGGTACCCGGGGCCAGGTTTACGAGGGGATGTAGGAATATTGTGGCCTTGTCGCTTCTGGCGCGAGATATGTACTTGTCGCTTATTATTTGGGAGCTCGTTTGACAGTGATGAGGGGTGGTCGTTTGCCGCGGAGCCCCGTGGCGGATCGGCATGAGGCAGTGATCGCTGGATCTTGATTCGTTAAGACAGCAGGGTGTATTGGAGGGCAGGGGTTGGTCAGGAATAATGTCTATAGGGTGCCACTGTTTGTACAGGATCTTTAAGGTGTTTGTTACGTGGTGGTCTGGGGTTAACTTGAGGATGTTGTGTGAGATGAGGGCATAAGCTTTGGTTGTCCAAGACTGCCCCGGGGGTGTTAAGCATAATCCGAGTCTTGTCAGGTGCATCTGCTACAGAACAAACTCTGTAGCTAGATGGGGAAGCGATCAATTCACAGATGTGGTGTCCCAGGGCACAGAGGGCAGAGCTCGAGGGGGGTGGTAGCAAGGCGGCAACAGTGGATTAGATCTCTGAGTTTTCTCAGACGGAGATTTAATTTTTAAAATTGAAGTTCGAACACAGGGGAGGTAAGAGGAGAGGGGCGTTATTAAAACATCAGCGGCTAGCTGTAGGTCTGAAACTATGATCACATGTCTGGACACGAGTAAGCAAGAGCAGTATTGGGGGCGTTGCGAGTTAAAACAACTTCAGGGGCCTGTCTGAACTAAACTTACAGGGGGTGAGCGTACAAGGATGGGTAAGAGAAGCGGCGATTATTAAAACACTCAGGGTGTCCCTGAACTGAACGACAAGGGGACGTGTAAGTGAGCGCTATTGAAGAGCGAGAGGGGTGGTTTCTGTTATTAAAACGACAGCTCAGGGACGTCGGTACCTGATGACTACACAGGGTGAGGTAAGCAGCGCAGCAGGGGTAGGTTATTAAACACACGTAACAGGGCCTGTCTGAACTAACACAGGGGAAGGGTAAGAGGAAGAAGCGGTGTTATTAAAAACACTTCAGGGGCTGGAGCTTGTTGTGAACAGTCAGTAAATTGTCCGTAGTTCCCTTTGTAGATTTGTATAGAGTCATTCAGGGGAGCGCAAACATTCACACTTACCCTTCACTTTGGCCCTCTTCAGCTTCATAAGACTGTTTCAACTTCTCCTTTTAGGGGCTTGATTGTAACTCTCATGTCCCAGATATTATGAGGTTGGTGTGTGCCGTGTGTGTTGTGTGTGTGTGCTGTAGAGTGTGTGTGGTGATATGAATGGGTGAGTGTGTGTGTGTGTGTTTGTGGTGGTGTGTGTTGTGTGTGTGGTGGTGTGTGTGTGTGGTGTGTGTGTGGTGGGCGATAGGTGGGTGTGATGTGTGTGGATGGTGCTTGTTGGTGTGGTGGTGGTGGTCGCTGGTGTGTGTGTGTGGTGTGGTTTGGTTCGGAGTGCGTACGTGGTGTGTAAAAAAACGCTATAGACAGTCTGGAGCTTTGCCCTCCACCCTCGGACTCTTGTTCACGCAGTTTCGCTGTGATGCCAGACAGGCCCGCGTGAAACCTCTTGACCTCCTGACCTCTGACCTCTTGACCTCGCCCTGAGGATGAGGCGTAGACACAGATTGGGTCTCAGAGATTTTAAGTCACTGTGTAGTAGGATGTGCCCATACACACACAACTGAGTGTGATTTCCTCCTGGGGCAGGTACAGGAGTAAGTGGGGATAGAAATGTTCTCAAATTTGGGACACAAGATAAAGAGTGCAGGCCATCTGTTGACTACGCGATGGAGGTGGTCTGGAGCTGATAGGGGTGACGCTGGTCCAGACCACAAGACAGAACACAAGCCTGCTGACTGCTCTTCCGCTGTAGGCCTGCGAGACTGGGAAGGGGAGAGTGAGGGGGACGCTCTGTCCAGACCAGACCAGACACATCCTCTGACTGCTCTCGATTAAGGGCTTGGAAGGCTGAGGGGGATGACGCGTGGGGGGGCCGCTGTCCCTCAGACCAGAGCCAGAACACATCGGCTCACCATGGACTGCTCTCTGATGGCCCGCTGGAGCACTGAGGGGTGAGGGGGGACACTGTCCAGACCAGCAACCAGACACAGTCCTTCTGACTCGCTAGCAAGCCGGTTAGGACCTGGCACGCTGAAGGGGCTGGGGGGACACGTGAGAGCTTCCAGAACCAAGACGCAGACACAGTCTCATCTGACTGGCTCTCCGCTTAGGCGGGAGCTGAGGGCGTAGAGAGGGAACGACATCTGTCCAAGCCAGTCCACGAGTAGCCACAATTCCTCGTGACTGTCCATCTTAATAGGGGCCTGGGAAGCTGAGAGAGCCTGAGGGGGACACTGTCACCAGTCGAAGGACACACAACATCTCACCTCGAGACTGCTCTCCTTAGGGGACACATGCGACTGAGGGGGTGAGGGGGGAACGTGCTCATCTCAGACATGGAAGACTCAAGACCAGTCCCGACCATGACACAGGACCAGTCCAGAATCAGTCCAGCACCAGTCCAGTCCAGTTCAAGATACCGGACGTCCAGACATTCTCAGAACCAAGTCCAGAACAGGCTCACCAGTCGCAGACACAAGTCCACCACGCACAAGATCAGTCCATGAACGAGATACCAGATCCGCAACCGGTCCAGACCAGAATCAGTTCCAGAACCAAGGAGTCCAGAGCCAGACAAGTCAGAACAGTTCCAGAACCAGATCCAGATCAGATCCATGACTTCGAGTCCAGACCGACTACAGTCGCAGCACCATGCCAGACCATGATCAGGGAATCGCAGACGGCAGTGCCAGATCAGGTCGCAGATCACAGTCAGGGACCGAGGCAGACAAGCTATCAGTCCAGACCAGTGCAGATCAGGTCAGATTCAAGTTTGGTCCTAGACCAAGTACCAGTCCGGAAGACGCAGTCCAGACAGATCGAAGGTCCAGACCAGTCCAGCACCCAGTTACGCAAGTTCCAGAAGCAGTCCATGACCAGCAGTGGCACCAGATCAGTACCAGAAATCAGTGCAGATGAGTCCAGAACCAGCTCACAAGAACAGTCCAGACCAGACCATCCAGAACCGTCCCAGACCAGTCCAATCCCGACCAGAGATCAAGTCAGACCAGTCCAGATCAGTCCAGAACCAGTTCCAGACCAGTCCAGACCAGTCCAGTCCAGTTCAGAAACCAACGCTGCTACTGGCCGTGTGACCCCTTTGTCCCTTGTCCTTTTAAACTCCTGGCCTTTACACCCCCCCCCCCACTCTGTTCTCTTCTCTGTCCTGTTGTGACGCTTTGGGTTTGTACTCTCGTCAGCAACACCTACAGTGGCTGGTGAGCGCCACAGCCCTGTGGACAAGTCCTAATCAGGCATTCCTTGCAATGTCTTGTTCTCTCGGCGCCAGGGCAGTTTCATCTAGAAGGTTTTAATAAACGCTAACGCTGAAGAAACAGATAACAACTATAACATATACATCCTATCCCACACAAGTCACCACCTGTTCCCTATAATGGGAAGCCTGTTAATAGCGCCGACTGCATGGTGCTAAAGTAGTGCAAGCTAGATGGTAGGAGAATTAGGGAGTACGTGGATGCTAGAAAGGTAAGTGCACTATAGTACCGGAAATAAGGCTCGTCTGGGATCTAAAGTAGATTGCACTATATAGGGAAATAGTGTGCTCGGGTCCTAGGAAGTAAGGGGGCACTATTAGGAGAGTGGGAGTGCCATTTGGATGCTACCAAAGCCTCCTAGTCAGCAGGGTATTATTAGCCATCATTAAATCCCTCAGACCCCTCCCTCCTGGGTCTGACGAGTCTCCTCGTGTGCTTAACGCCTAGTAGCTGGGTCGGTGCAGTGGTTTCTTTCCCAATACTGTGTTGACAGACAACTAATGTAAGCTGTCTATCAGTCTGCACGTCTGCATGGTAACCTAGTAGCTGGTGCTAACAGTGGGGTCTCGCGTCTGTGTTAGACCCCTAGGGTTGAGGTGGGTCTACAGGCAGTGGAGCCGCGAGAGTCATCCCTCTGTGTTTAACCACTAGTAGATCAGGTCTACAGGGTCATCAGTGGGGTCTGTCTCTTCCTGGTGTTAAGCACACTAGTGAGCTGGTCTTACAGTGGTCTCATGTGTTAACTCACCTAGTGCGAGTAAGGGCTACGAGACTCCTGCAACCTATGGAGCCGTAACGCATCTCCCTACGACCGTACAGCGAAGAGTTCTTCTTGCCACTGCTGAATTGGGACATGTGTTACAACTCACTACCAACTTGATCTATTCAAAGTCAAGAAATTCGGGTGGCAACGAAATTGACAAAATGAATTATAAACTAAATCAAAACCTCGGTATACCTGCATTGTGCTTGTCTAACGTGTCCAACTAGTAGACATGAAGTACGTATTCACCACTCATTGGTTAGTGGGTCTCCTCTGTGTTAAGCCACTAGATGACCTGCTGGTCTAAATAAGTTCAGAAATAATAATTTGCTTAACAAGTCACATAAATTGCGTAGTTGATTTTTGGGATGACTATTTCTCTCTTCTGTACCCCACATATACAATTAACTGTACAGTGGGAGGTCGAGATTTCTCAAACTGATGTAACCCTTAGTAGCGGTCTACACAGTGGAGTTCTTCACACTGTGTTACACCACAAAGACCATCCAAGTAGCTAGGGTCTAGGAGATTCAGTTCTCTCTCTCCTAAGTGTGTTACAAAACCCTAGTAGCTTGGTCTATCGCACAGTCTCCTCTGTGTTTACCCTAGTAGCTGGTCCTAAGAAGCAGGGCACTCCTCCTATTGTTGTTAGTAGAACCTTGGGATAAAAAAAAGATAAGAAAAAAGACCAGTGGGTCTAACATTGGAAATATCCCTTTGAGCATGGGTTATTAAAACACTTTCAGTGTGGGTGTTCCTTCCTGTCAATCCCTCTGTGTTATCCCTAGTAGCTGGTCACTGTCTCCCTCTGGTCTGATGTAACCCTAATTCCATGTAGTGGTCTACAGTGGGTAACGTTTCTCATAACTAATTCTCATCCTGTGGTAACCATAAGTGCCAACTGCTGTAGTAGCGACTTGGTTCTTAAAAAACAGTCACAGATTGTAATCTGTGATAGATAAACTGAGGATCAGTGGGGGGATCACGATCCTTCAATACCTGGTGTTAATAGCTAGTTCTTAAGCTTAGCTGTCTACCTCTACTCAGTCTCCTCTGTGTTAACCTAGTACTGGTAACTCTAATGACAGAGGCGACTGTCTCATAAAAAATATTCAAAACATTGCAGCTCGCTTGGTTTTATTGCAACCAAGGCACCTAGTAGCTGGATCTAACTAAAAGTCTAAGTTTAGCGTAGTCTCCTCTGTGCATTAACAAAAACCTAATGGTTGGCAAGACAGAATGCTACTGGTCTTATTTTGGTCCCTGATCAGTGGTTCTCTCACATTTCTTAAGTAGTTATTTACGGTTGGGCATAATCGGAATAAAACACATCTAGTTACTAGCTGGTCTACAGTCTCCTCTGTGTTAACCCTAAGTAGCACGATGGGTCTATACCACTACTCCATATTTTCAAACATAGTGGGTGGCGCATCATGTTATGGCGAGTGATTGGGGGCTTTTTGTCGACTATCTCCACCGTTAAAGTGTGTAAAACATCGGCCTGAGTTTAGGGCTGGATGCTATTTTCAAGGATGAAATAAACGGAATTGAGCTAACAAAGTACGGAAGGCATCTGAACTCCTCGCTCATGGTAGGGAATATACAACCTGGTCAGTCTGCTTTCCTAAGTCCAGAAGCCAGCTGTCTAGGGAGAACAGTGGACAGAATGTCTCCTTCCACGTGTCTTTACCACACGTCCAGGATAGACTAAGCTGTGTAACTAAACCAGTCCTCCTCGCTAATACATGTTCAAGGCCCCCAAATCTACACTGCTAAGTTGCTGTAATAGCTGGTCACTAGCATATCCTCACTGGTGTTAACCACAGTCCCAATTGTATTCCGTATAGCTGGTCTAGAGGTGGCTGAGCTTGAAAATGGCAGACCTGAAATGGTTGGTTGTCTAAATGATCAAGCAACCAGTGCTTAATTTGGATCCTCAGATCTTCTCTTGTTAAGCAAGGATTAAATAATAAAATCACAGCCTAAGTATATGCTTTGCATGGCAATCTTACCAGGTGTGGAAAGGCTCATAGAAACCTTACCAGTGGGCTCTCCAGTCTGTGTTAACAACTAGTAGCTGGTATACACCGATCATCACAGCTGTAATCAGTCGTTTCGTCCCTCTGTGTTAAACAGGGTGATTCTAACTGTATCCTTAGACGTAGTCTCGTCTACAGGGTGTTGGAATACTTATATTCCACAGTCTGCTACTAGAGAATGTTTTTTATTTTCATTATATCTTGTTGCTTATTACTACCCATAAATGTTGCATAGATCTTCTTGGTCTACCATTCAGTGGTGGCTGAATATCAGACTCGTTAGTTTTGGGTGTTGTAAGACCCTAAGATCAGATTCGATCGGAGTAAACTAAAAGGTATTAGCTAGAGTGTTTTCTAACTTTCCCTTTAATTCTCTGTGTTAAACCCTAGTAGCTGGTCTACAGTGGGTCCTCCCCTACTCTGTGTTTTAATCGGAACACACCTAGTAGCGTGGTCTATGCAGTGGGGTCTCCTCTGACTGATTAAACATGCGGCAGAAAGGCTTACAAGGGTAAGTCGTTGGTTCTCACACGTTGGTCAGATTCTACCTCAATGTGTAGGAGACTCTCGAGTGAAGAGCTGGTCCTAACACAGGTGGCTCCGCGTCTGTGCTTAAAGCGGTCCTCTTTAGTTTATTTCCCTAAGAGCTTATGGTCTTACAGTGGTCATCTCGTGTGCCCATTGTTAAACTGTGTTGAGACCCACGGGGATCAACACCCCTAAAGAAGCAACATGGTCGTTAAACATGTATACAAAACACAGGGTTGAAGCCCCGTAAGGATTCTCCAAAGAGCAAGGAGTACTCTCTGTGGTTACCTAGTAGCTGGTCTACAGTCTCCTCTGTGTTACCTTAGTAGCTGTCTAACAGTCTCCCCTGTGTAACCCGAACTCCTAGTAGCTGGTCTACTAGTGGTTCTCCTCTGTGTTAACGACCCTAGTAGCTGGTTCTACAGTGGAGTTCTCCCTCTGTGTTAAACTAGTTCGCTTGGTCTAATGTA
Source organism: Salvelinus sp. IW2-2015 (assembly GCF_002910315.2). Classification (NCBI taxonomy): domain Eukaryota; kingdom Metazoa; phylum Chordata; class Actinopteri; order Salmoniformes; family Salmonidae; genus Salvelinus; species Salvelinus sp. IW2-2015. The sequence goes on along the minus strand of NC_036841.1, from coordinate 11,714,656 downwards.
TTTGTGTTACAGTCTCTCTCTGTGTTAACTGCGCCTAGTAGCTGTCCTAAATCAGTGGAGTCTCCTCTGTGTTACCCAGTAGCTTGGTCTTACAGTGGAGTCTTCCTGCTCTGTGTTAAACCTCTAGTAGCTGGTCTAAACTAGTAGTCATGCCTCTGTGTTACCCTAGTAGCTGGTCTATATTACTAGTCTCCTCTGTGTTAACCCTAAGTAGCTGGTCTA
>NC_036841.1:11654167-11714409 GCF_002910315.2 Salvelinus sp. IW2-2015 | reverse complement strand
GGGCGGAGACAGGTGTGCTGGAGTCAGAGCAGATCCCCACCAGCTGCAACCTGTTCCATAATCAAGACCTCTACAAATACTCAGCCCTGCCACTTCCACGCTGCCAGATTGTAGCCTCTGCTCATTCAGTCTGCGTTTGAGCCATGGCTCATGCATAGAGCCTGTTTCCATGTTGTGCCCGTTTTCCCTTGCATGACGCCGTTTTCTCTCCGCTACAGTTCCGTCCGCTCTGAGTGGTCCCTGTCTCCAGCCCCACGTCTCGTCAGTCCTGCCACCCTGCCCAGAACACCCACTCCACTGCTTCTTTGGATTCCGCTACGGAACTACTTAACCAGCCCCAACTCCCCTCGCTCCAGCCTCAGAACCTGGCTTCTTGCAACCCGCCCAAGCTTCCCCTGGCCTGCACCCCATCTTTCCCCTGCTTTTCAATAAATAACCTTGGATACCTTATCCCAATCTCCTCGTCTGCGTCTGCTCTTGGGTTCACCTGCTCCGCTCCGCGTAACACCCTGCCAAGCCACACTGCTCGCTTAACCTGGAAGCCAGCCGCACAAATGTGTCGGAGGAAACACTGTACAGCTGGTGACCGAAATCAGTGTGCATGCGCCCGGCCTGCCACAAGGAGTCGTTAGAGCGCAATGGGACAAGTACATCCCGGCAAGCCAAACCCTCCCCTAACCCGACCGATGCTGGGCCAATTGTGTGCCGCCTGATGGGTCTCCCAGTCGCGGCCGTCTGCGACACAGCCTGGGATCGAACCCGGGTCTGTAGTGGTAGTGGAAAGCAGCTTTTCATTTTTTATTAATTTGTAAAAAAATTCAAAAAACATAATTCCACTGTGGAAAAAGTAAATGGCTGTGAATACTTTGTCAAAATTGCTCAAGCATTCTAAATTTGGTTGAATCATTGGGAACCATTGATAGTCACTTATATACAGATTATTTCACTTAATTCACTGTATCACAATTCCAGTAGGTTAGAAGTTTACATACACRAAGTTGACTGTGCCTTTTAACAGCTTGGAAAATTCCAGAAAATCATGTCATGCTATTTGACATCATTTGAGTCAATTGGAGGTTTACCTGTGGATGTATTTCAAGGCCTACCTTAAAACTCAGTGCCTCTTTGCTTGAACCAACTGGGAAAATTAAAAGAAATCAGCCAAGACCTCAAGAAAAAAATTGTAGACCTCCACAATTCTGGTTAATCCTTGGGAGAAATTTCCAAATGCCTGAAGGTACGCACGTTCATCTGTACAAACAATAGTACCAAGTATAAACACCATGGACCACGCAGCCGTCATACCGCTTCAGGATGGAAACACGTTCTGTCTCCTAGAGATGAATGTACTTTAAGTGTGAAAAGTGCAAATCAATCCAGAACAACAGCAAAGGACCTTGTGAAGATGCTGAGGAAACAGGTACAAAAGTATCTATATCCACAGTAAAACAAGTCCTATATCTCGACATAACCTTGAAAGGCCGCTCAGCAAGGAAGAAGCCACTGCTCCAAACTTACATAGAAAATGCCAGACTATGTTTGCAACTGCACATGGGACAAATATTGTACTTTTTGGAGAAATTCCTCTGGTCTGATGAAACAAAAACAGAACTATTTGGCCATAATGACCATTGTTATGTTTGGGAAAAAAAGGGGAGGCTTGCACGAATCGAAGACACACCGGTACCCGTGAAGCACGGGTGGCAGCATCATGTTGTGGGGGTGCTTTGCTGCAGGAGGGACTGGTGCACTTCACAAAAATAGATGGAATCATGAGGCAGTAGAAAATTTGGTGGATATATTGAAGCAAAATCTCAAGACATCAGACAGGAAGTTAAAGCTTGGTCGGCAATGGGTCTTCCAAATGGCCAATGACCCAAGCATACTTCCAAGTTTGTGGCAAAATGGCTTAAGGACAACAAAGTCAAGGTATTGGAGTGGCCATCACAAAGCCCTGACCTCAATCCTATAGACAATTTGTGGGCGGAACTGAAAAGCTTATCGAGCAAGGAGGCCTCAAAACCTGACTCGGTTCACCAGCTCTGTCAGGAGAGAATGGCCAAAATTCACACAACTTACTGTGGGAAGCTTGTGGAAGGCTACCTGAAACGTTTGACCACAAGTTAAAACAATTTAAAGGCAATGCTACCAAATACTAATTGAGTGTTATGTAAACTTCTGACCCACTGGGAATGTGTGAAAGAAATAAAAGCTGAAATAAATAATTCTTTTCTACTATTATTCTGACATCCTAAACCTGCCTAAGACAGGGAATTTTTACAAGGATTAAATGTATTCCAACTTCAACTGTATGTCTCAGGTCTGATAAAGCCTGAATATCACATTTTATTGGTCACATACACATAGTTAGCAGATGTTGTTGCGAGTGTAGCGAAATGCTTCTAGTTCCGACAGTGCAGCAATATCTAACATGTAATCTAACAATTCCACGACAACTACCTAATACACACAAATCTAATAAKGGAATGGAATAAGAATATATACAAATAAATATATGGATGGGCAATGACAGAGCGGCACAGGCAAGATGCAATAGATGGCATAAAATACAGTACACACATATGAGATGAGTAATGCAAGATATGTAAACATTATTAAAGTTACTAGTAATCCTTTTTTAAAGTGGCGGATGATTTCAAGTCTGTTTGTAGGCAGCAGCCTCTCTGTTAGTGATGGCTGTTTAACAGTCTGATGGCCTTGAGATAGAAGCTGTTTTTTCAGTCTCTCGGRCCCAGCTTTGATGCACCTGTACTGACCTCACCTTCTGGATGGTAGTGGGGTTAACAGGCAGTGGCTTGGGTGGTTGTTGTTCTTGATGATCTTTTTGGCCTTCCTGTGACATCAGGTGCTGTAGGTGTCCTGGAGGGCAGGTAGTTTGCCCCCGGTGATGCATGGGCAGACCGCACCACCCCCTGGAGAGCCTTGCGGTTGTGGGCGGTGCAGTTGCCTTACCAGGCTGTGATACAGCCCGACAGGAATCTCTCAATTGTGCATCTGTAAAAGTTTGTGAGGGTTTTAGGTGACAAGACAAATTTCTTCAGCGTCCTGAGGTTGAAGAAGTGCTGTTGAGCCTTCACCACACTGTCTGTGTGGGTGGACCATTTCAGTTTGTCCATGGTGTGTACGCCGAGGAACTTAAAACTTTCCACCTTCTCCACTGCTGTCCCTTCGATGTGGATAGGGTGGTGCTCCCTCTGCTGTTTCCTGAAGTCCACGATCATCTCCATTGTTTTGTTGACGCCACGTGAMAGGTTGTTTTGCTGACACCACACTCTGAGTGCCCTCACCTCCTCCCTGTAGGCTGTCTCGTCATTGTTGGTAATCAAGCCTACTACTACTGTGTCATCTGCAAACTTGATGATTGAGTTGGAGGTGTGCATGACTATGCAGTCATTGGTGAACAGGGAGTACAGGAGGGGGCTGATCATGCACCCTTGTGGGGCCCCTGTGTTGAGGATCAGCGAAGTGGAGATGTTGTATCCTACCTTCACCACCTGGGGGCGGCCCGTCAGGAAGTCCAGGACCCAATTGCACAGGGCAGGGTTAAGACCCAGGGCCTCAAGCTTAATGATGAGTTTGGAGGGTACTATGGTGTTGAATGCTAAGCTGTAGTCAATGAACAGCATTCTTACATAGGCATTCCTCTTGTCCAGATGGGATATGGCAGTGTGCAGTGTTATGGTGATTGCATTGTCTGTGGACCTATTGGGTCGGTAAGCAAATTGAAGTAGGTCTATGGTGACAGGTAAGGTGGAGGTGATCCTTGACTAGCCTATCAAAGCACTTCATGATGACAGAAGTGAGTGCTACGGGGAGATAGTCATTTAGTTCAGTTGCCTTTGCCTTCTTGGGTACAAGAACAATGGTGGCAACCTTGAAGCATGTGGGGAAAACAGAATGGGATAGGGAGAGACTGAATATGTCTGTGAACACTCCAGCCAGCTGGTCTGCGCATGCTCTGAGGCTAGGGATGCCGTCTGGGCCAGCAGCCTTGCGAGGGTTAACACGTTTAAATGTCTTACTTACGTTGGCCATGGAGAAGGAGAGCCCACAGTCCTTGGTAGCGGGCTGCGTCGGTSGCACTGTATTATCCTCAAAGCGGGCAAAGAAGGTGTTTAGATTGTCTGGAAGCAAGACGTCGGTGTCCGTGACGTGGATGGTTTTCTTTTTTGTAGTCCGTGATTGTCTGTAGACCCTGCCACGTGTCTGAGCCGTTGAATTGCGACTCCACTTTGTCTCTATGCTGACATTTTGCTTGTTTAATTGCCTTGCGGAGGGAATAACTACACTGTTTGTATTCCGCCATATTCCCAGTCACCTTTTCATGGTTAAATGCGGTGACTTGTGCTTTCAGTTTTGCTCGAATGCCGKCATCTATCCACAGTTTCTGGTTAGGGTAGGTTTTAATAGTCTTCTCCTATGCACTTCCTTATAAACTCACTCACCGAATCAGCGTATACGTCAATATTATTCTCTGAGGCTACCCAGAACATGTCCCAGTCTGCGAGATCAAAACAATCTTGAAGCGTGGATTCCGATTGGTCAGACCAGCGTTGAATATTTCTTAGCAAGGGTACATCCTGTTTGAGTTTCTGCCTATAGACAAGATGTGGTGTATGTTTAACCGAGATAGAGAGAGCCTGGAGGAGCAGAACAAATGCCTCAGTATTCCTAATTATCCTGGCATCTGGGAGACAACACCAGAGGCTGATGACCAGAGGATGAACCCAAAGTGGGTGCCCTCCAATTTATATGGTAGGGTTTGAACCAGCCATGACTGAGCATTCTTGGTATCAGCTATATAAGAAACAGCATGGTCTGTAAAGGGTAGGCTGCTGGGCTGACTAGTCTCAATTATAGCAATAATTAATCAATATTAAATAAAGATGATTGTTTGAAGAAATGACAAAGTCTCTCTCAGTACTGAATTTCCACGACAAGGCTGGGACAGCGGGAGGGGGGTCGGACACTGTGGCCCCGTCCGACGATACCCCCGGACAGGGCTGACCAGGCAGGATATAACCCCACCCACTTTGCCAAAGCACAGTCCCCACACCACTAGAGGGGCATCAACAGACCAATTTACTACCCTGAGACAAGGCTGAGTATAGCCCACGAAGAACTCCTCCACCGCCCGAGGGGACATAAAACCGGACAGGAACATCACGTCGTTGACTCAACCCACTCAAGTCACGCACCCCTCAGAGGTATGGCATGGAAGAGCACTAGTAAGCCAGTGACTCAGCCCCCGCAATAGGGTCAGAGGCAGAGAATCCCAGTGGAGAGATGGGAGTTGGAGTGTGGCTCCAGTACCTTGCCGTTCACATTCGCACCCCTGGGCCAGACTACACTCAATCATAGGACCTACTGAAGAGATGAGTCTTCAGTAAAGACTTAAAGCTCAAGACCAAGTCTGCAGAATTTTTACTAGGATTAATTGTCAGGAAATGTGAAAAACTGAGTTTAAATTATTTGGCTAAGGTGTATGTAAACTTCCGACTTCTGTATGCACGACAGGACCAAATCTGAGGGATAGGTAGGAGCAAGCCAATGTAATTATTTGTAGGTTAGCAGTAAAACCTTGAAATCAGCCCTAGCCTTAACATGAAGCCAGGCTAGCACTGGAGTAATACGATCCAATTTTTGGGGTTCTAGTCAAGATTCTAGCAGCCATGTTTAGCACTAACTGAAGTTTATTTAGTGCCTTATCCAGGTAGCCGGAGAGTAGAGCATTGCCTAGTCTAATCTTGAAGTGACAAAAGCATGGATTAGCTTTTCTGCATCGTTTTTGGAAAAAGTTTCTGATTTTTGCAARGTTATGGAAAAAAGCTGMCCTTGAAATATTCTTGATATGTTTGTCAAAAGAGAGATCAGGGTCCAGAGTAACGCTGAGGTCCTTCACAGTTTTATTTGAGACGACTCTACAACCATCAAGATTAATTTTCAGATCCAACAGCAGATTTCTTTGTTTCTTGGGACCTAGAACTAGCATCGCTGTTTTGTCCCGAGTTTAAAAGTAAAACATTTGCCGCCATCCACTTCTTTATGTCTGAAACATAGGCTTCCAGGGTAGGCAATTTTGGAGCTTCACCATGTTTCAGCTAAATGTACAGCTGTGTGTCGTCCGCATAACAGTGAAAGTTGACATTGTGTTTCCAAGTGACATCACCAAGAGGTAGAATATATTGTGAAAACAATAGTGGTCCTAAAACGGAATCTTGAGGTATGTCGAAACATGCAATTGATTTGTCAGAGGACAAACCATCTACAGAGACAAACTGATATCTTTCCGACAGATAAGATCTAAACCAGGCAAGAACTTGTKKGTGTAGTCCAATTAGGGTTTCCAATCTATCCAAAAGAATGCTGTGATCGATGGTGTCAAAAGAAGCACTAAGGTCCAGGAGCACGAGGACAGATGCAGAGCCTTGGTCTGACGCCATTAAAAAGGTAATTTATCACCTTCACGAGTGCAGTCTCAGTGCTATGATGGGGTCTAAAACCACACTGAAGCGTCTTGTATACATTATTTGTCTTCAGGAAGGCAGTGAGTTGCTACGCAACAGTTTTTTCTAAAATGTTTGAGAGGAATAGGAGATTCGATATAGGCCGATCGTTTTTACATTMTCCGGGTCAAGGTTTGGCTTTTTCAAGAGAGGCTTTATGACTGCCACTTTTAGTGAGTTTTGGAGAAATACGCAGATTGAAAAAGGAGTCCGTAATTTGCTTTCTAATGATCATGATCTTTTCTTCGAAGAAGTTCATTAATTCATCACTGCTGAAGTGAAAGCCARCCTCTCTTGGGGAATGCTGCTTTTTAGTTAGCTTTGCGACAGTATCAAAAAGAAATGTGGGATTGTTCTTATTCTCCTCAATTAGGTTGGAAAAATAGGATGATCAAGCACAAGTGAGGGCTCTTCGATATTCCACGGTACTGTTTTTCCAAGCTAATCGGAAGACTTCCAGTTTGGTGGAGCACCATTTCCGTTCCAATTTTCTGGAAGCTTGCTTCAGGGCTCGGATATTTTCTGTATACCAGGGAGAACATTTCTTGTGACAAATGTTTTTTGTTTTTAGGGGTGCGACTGCATTTGAGGTATCACGCAAGATTAGATTTAGATCCTCAGTTAGGTGGTTAACCAATTGTTGTACTTTYATGTCCTTGGGTAGGTGGAGGGAGTCTGGAAGGGCATCTAGGAATCTTTGAGTTGTCCAGGAATTTATAGCACAGCTTTTGATGATACTTAGTTGGGGTTTGAGCAGATTATTTGCTGCGATTGCAAACYTAATAAGATGGTMGTCTGATAGTCCAGGATTATYAGGAAAAACATGAATATCTAAAATATTTATTTCACAGMACAAAAAGATCCAGGGTATGACTGTGGCAATGAGTAGGTCCGGAYACCCACTAAGTCGATGATGGCTCTGAAAGCCTTTTGAAGTGGGTCTGTGGACTTTTCCATGTGAATATTAAAGTCATCAAAAATGTGAATATTATCTGCCTACAAGGTCCGATAGGAATTCAGGGAACTCAGTGAGGAACACTGTATAAGGCCAAGGAGGCCTGTAAACAGTATCTATTAAAAAATGATTGAGTAGGGTGCATAGAAGCTCAAAAGATGAAAACGCAGTCTTTTTTTATTATTGAAATTTGCTGTCGTAAATGTTAGCAACACCTCTGCCTTTGCGGGATGCGCGGTGGATATGGTCACTAGTGTAACCAGGAGAGGCCTCATTTAACACAGTAAATTAATCAGGCTTGAGCCATGTTTCAGTCAGGCCAATCACATCAAGATTATGGTCAGTGATTAGTTCATTGACTAAGACTGCCTTGGAAGTGAGGGATCTAACATTAAGATTTTCCGACAAGATAGATTGCGGTGTTGCAATCTACTGCAGAGATAGCCTGCAGAGTTCTGTCTTACTATCCAGGTCTATACCCAAACAATTTGAGCTTCTACTTTGAAAAATCCACCTTTCCAGAAACAAGTCTCTCACCGTTGCCGCTTGCTATAGACCACCCTCTGCCCCCAGTTGTGCCCTGGACACCATATGTGAATTTATTGCCCCCCCCTATCTTCAGAGCCTGTGCTGCTAGGTGACCTAAACTGGGACATGCTTAACACCCCAGCCATCCTACAATCTAAGCTTGATGCCCTCAAGCTCACACAAATTATCAATGAACCCACCAGGTACAACCCCAAATCRGTAAACACAGGCACCCTCATAGATATCATCCTAACCAACTTGCCCTCCAAATACAACTCTGCTGTTCTCAACCAAGATCTCAGCGATCACTGCCTCATTGCCTGAATCCGTAATGGGTCTGCGGTCAAACGACCACCCCGCATCACTGTCAAACGCTCCCTAAAACACTTCAGCGAGCAGGCCTTTCTAATCAACCTAGCCCGGGTATCCTGGAAGGATATTGACCTCATCCCGTCAGTAGAGGATGCCTGGTTATTCTTTAAAAGTGCCTTCCTCACCATCTTAAATAAGCATGCCCCATTCAAAAAATGTAGAACCAGGAACAGATATAGCCCTTGGTTCTCTCCAGACCTGACTGCCCTTGACCAGCACAAAAAAACCCTGTGGCGTTTTGCATTAGCATCGATTAGCCCCTGTGATATGCAACTTTTCAGGGACGTTAGGAACCAATATACACAGGCAGTTAGGAAGCTAAAAGCTAGCTTTTTCAAGCAGAAATTTGCACCCTGTAGCACAAACTCAAAAAGGTTTTGGGACACTAAAGTCCATGGAGAGTAAGAGGACCTCCTCCCAGCTGCCTACTGCACTGAGGCTAGGAAACACTGTCACCACCGAAAAATCCACTATAATTGAGAATTTCAATAAGCGTTTTTCTACGGCTGGCCATGCTTTCCACCTGGCTACCCCTACCCCGATCAACAGCCCTGCACGCCCCCACAGCAACTCGTCCAAGCTCCCCCATTTCTCCTTCACCCAAATCAGATAACTGATGTTCGAAAGAGCTGCAAAATCTGACCCTACAAATCAGCCGGGCTAGACATCTGGACCCTCTCTTTCTAAAATTATCTGCCGAAATTGTTGCAACCCTTAACTAGCCTGTTCAACCTCTCTTTCGTATCATCTGAGATTCCCAAAGATTGGAAAGCTGCCGCGGTCATCCCCTCTTCAAAGGGGGTGACACTCTAGACCCAAACTGCTACAGACCTATATCTATCCTACCCTGCCTTTCGAAGGTCTTCGAAAGCCAAGTTAACAAACAGATTACCGACCATTTTGAATCCCACCGTACCTATGCAATCTGGTTTCAGAGCTAGTCATGGGTGCACCTCAGCCACGCTCAAGGTCCTAAACGATATCATAACCGCCATCGATAAGAGACATTACTGTGCGCCGTATTCATCGACCTGGCCAAGGCTTTCGACTCTGTCAATTACCACATTCTTGTCGGCAGACTTAACAGCCTTGGTTTCTCAAATGATTGCTTCGCCTGGTTCACCAACTACTTCTCTGATAAAGTTCAGTGTGTCAAATCGGAGGGCCTGTTATCCGGACCTCTGCAGTCTCTATGGGGGTGCCACATGGTTCAATTCTTGGGCCGACTCTCTTCTCTGTATACATCAATGATGTCGCTCTCGCTGCTGTTGATTCTCTGATCCACCTCTAGCAGATGACACCATTCTGTATACCTCTGGCCCTTCTTTGGACATTGTTATTAACCTTCTGAACCACCCATCCCGGATCCGGATAATTGTCATCAGAAACGCTGACTAGCATAGCCTAGCCTAGCGCCACAGGTATATAATAAAATATAATTTCATGAAATCACAAGTGCAAATTGCAAAACACAGTTTAGCCTTTTGTTAATCCATCTGTCGTCTCAGATTTTGAAATTATGCTTTACAGCGAAAGCAATACAAGCGTTTGTGTAAGTTTATCGATCGCTCGACAAAACAATAAGTACACCTAGCATCAGGTAACTTGGTCACGAAAATCAGAAAAGCAATCAAATTAATCGTTTACCTTGTATGATCTTCGGATGTTTTCACTCACGAGACTCCCAGTTAGACAGCAAATGTTCCTTTTGTTCCATAAAGATATTTTTTATATCCAAATACCTCCGTTAGTTTGATGCGTATGCCCAGGAATCCACCGAAAGAGCGGTGCCGACAAAATTGCCGACAAAAATTCCAAATTATATCCATAATGTCCACAGAAACATGTCAAACGTTTTTTATAATCCATCCTCAGGGTGTTTTTCAAATATCTATTCGATAATATATCAACCGGGACAGTTGGCTTTTCACTAGGACCGTAGTAACAATGGCTGCCTTTCTCTTTTTGCGCACAAGTCACCTTGAGAGCCCCCACCTATCCACTTATGCAATGTGGTCGTTCACGCTCATTCTTCAAAATAAAATCCTGAAACTATGTCTAAAGGCTGTTGACACCTTAGGGAGCCATAGAAAAAGAAGTCTGGTTATATCCCTTTATATGGGCAATAGGGATGCATAGGAACAGAGAGGTCTCAAGAACAGGCGCACTTCCTGGTTGGATTTTCCTCAGGTTTTAGCCTGCAATATCAGTTCTGTTTAACTCACAGACAATTTTGGAAACTTCAGATGTTTTCTATCCTAATCTGACTATTATATGCATATTCTAGTTTCGGGGGCTGAGAAATAGGCAGTTTCAAATGGTACGCCTTTTTAGCCAAAAGCGAAAATATCGCCCCTAGTCTTAAGAAGAATATAGCCCCTAGTCTAACCTCCAGACGAGCTTCAATGCCATACAATTCTCCTTCCGTGGCCTCCAACTGCTCTTAAATGCAAGTAAAACTAAATGCATGCTTTTCAACCGATCGCTGCCCGCACCTGCCCGCCCGTCAAGCATCACTACTCTACAAATACCTAAGTGTCTGGTTAGACTGTAAACTCTCCTTCCAGACTCACATTAAACATCTCCAATCCAAAATTAAATCTAAAATCGGCTTCCTTCGCAACAAAGCATCCTTCACTCATGCTGCCAAACATACCTCGTAAAACTGACCATCCTACCGATCCTCGACTTCGGCGATGTCATTTACAAAATAGCCCCCAACACTCTACTCAACAAATTGGATGCAGTCTATCACAGTGCCATCCGTTTTGTCACTAAAGCCCCATATACCACCCACCACTGCGACCTGTACGCTCTCGTTAGCTGCGCCCTTGCTTCATACTCGTCGCCAAACCCACTGGCTCCAGGTCACTACAAGTCTCTGCTAGGTAAAGCCCCGCCTTATCTCAGCTCACTGGTCACTAGCAGCCCTCACCCGTAGCACGCGCTCCAGCAGGTATATCTCACTGGTCACCCCCAAAGCCAATTCTTCCTTTGGCCGCCTTCCCTTCCAGTTCTCTGCTGCCAATGACTGGAATGAACTGCAAAAATCACTGAAGCTGGAGACTCATATCTCCCCCACTAGCTTTAACTTCTTTGGGTAGGGGCAGTATTTTCACATCCGGATGAAAAGCGTGCCCAGAGTAAACTGCCTGCTACTCAGGCCAGATGCAAGGATATGCATATTATTAGTAGATTTGGATAGAAAACACTCTGAAGTTTCTAAAACTGTTTGAATGATGTCTGTGAGTATAACAGAACTCATAAAAACCTGAGAAAATCCAACCAGGAAGTGGGAAATCTGAGGTTTTTGTTTTTCAACTCTGCTTCCAAGATACAGTGGAAATGGGGTCATGTTGCACTGCCTAAGCTTCCACTAGATGTCAACAGTCTTTAGAACCTTGTTTGATGCTTCTACTGTGAAGTGGGGAGAATGAGAGGGGATTGAGTAAGGTCTCTCCCAGAGTGCCACGAGCTGACCATCTGCGTTCATGTGAGAGTTAGTTGAGTCTATTGCATTTCTGAAGACAAAGGAATTCTCCGGTTGGAACATTATTGAACATTTATGTTAAAAACATCCTAAAGATTTATTCTATACTTCGTTTGACATGTTTCTACAGACTGTAATATAACCTTTTGGATTTCGTCCACACTTTCCGCTGGACTTGCACGTGCTCGTGAATTTAGATTGTGTACTGAACGCGCGAACAACAAGGAGGAATTTGGACATAAATGATGGACATTATCGAACAAAACAAACATTTATTGTGGAACTGGGATTCCTGGGAGTGCATTCTGATGAATCATCAAAGTAAGTGAATATTTATAATGCTATTTCTGACGTCTGTTGACTCCAACATGGCGGATATCTCTTTTATTTTTTTGAAATCTGACACAGCGGTTGCATTAAGGAGAAGTATATCTTTAATCTGTGAATACACTTGTATCTTTTATCAATGTTTATTATGAGTATTTCTGTAAATTGATGTGGCTCTCTGCAAAATCACCGATGTTTTGGAACTATTGAACATAACGCGCCAATGTAAACTCAGATTTTGGATATAAATATGAACTTTACCAAAACATAACATACATGTATTGTGTAACATGAAGTCCTATGAGTGTCATCTGATGAAGATCATCAAGAGTTAGTGATTCATTTTATCTATATTTCTGCTTTTTGTGACTCTCTCTTTGGCTGGAAAAATGCCTGTGTTTTTCTGTGACTTGGCTCTGACCTAACATAATCTTTTGGTTTGCTTTCGTCGTAAAGCCTTTTTGAAATCGGACACTGTGGCTGGATTTACAACAAGTGTATCTTAAAAAAGGTGTAAAATCATGTATGTTTGAGGAATTTTAATTATGGGATTTCTGTTGTTTTGAATTTGGCGCCTGCAGTTTCACTGGCTGTTGACGAGGTGAGACGCTACCGTCCCACATACACTAGAGAGGTTAGCACCAGCTGTCAGAGCAGCTCACAGATCACTGCACCTGTACATAGCCCATCTGTAAATAGCCATCAACAACTCCTCATGCCTCATACTGTATTTATTTATTTATCTTGCTCCTTTGCACCCCAGTATCTCTACTTGCACATTCATCTTCTGCACCCCTCCAGCTAGGATGGAGTCCGTCACTCCTCAGCAGACCAGGAAGAGGGCCAATTATCTACAAATTCTATCTTTCGGGAGGGGCAGAAAACAGTTTTCAACCAGTAATTGAGTTGTAAGACTCTGCTGTAGAGCTCATCACTCCCCCTAAGGGGGCCAGAGACAATTACTTGATGCCGACAATTTGAGTAATTGACCCACTGCAAAATTAAACTATCCCAGGGTTAGGTATTCAGACGTCTGAYGCGGGCTTTCCTTMAACTTTTTACCTGGGCTTTGCTTCTTTCATATTTATTTTGATCCTGACAAACTCCCCAGTCCTTGCCGGTGATAAGCATACCAATAACATGATGCTGCCACCACAATACTTTACAATACATAGGGTTCACTCTTTGTTGTGTTGTATTGGATTTGACCCAAAACTATKATTTTTAACTCAGGCCAAAAAGTTATTTTCTGTGTTGTGGGATAGGAAAATTAAATAATTACCTGATTTTGTTTGAAATTAATAGTTAACGATTATATATTTAATTAAGAGTAAAGACTGGCCTGCTTTTATGGTGTCCACTCTAGCTTCCTGCAGCTAGTCTGGGTGTCGAGTACATGGGTTTTACTAGAGATAGCTTGAAGCTGACAATTGATTGATGTCTCTGTGATAAAAAACCAAACAGCCACATTTCATTCTAGGATTAGTGGTGCGTGTGAGACATATGTCTCCGGTCTGTTGGATGGACGACCTCAATACTGCAATAATTTATCGATATTAAATAAAGATGATTGTTTGAAGAAATGACCAAGTCTCTCTCAGTACGGAATTTCCATGACAGTTGTCTTGCAGTATTACCTAACGACCTTGTTGCAAACAGAATGGATGATTTTGACCTAACATAATCGTTTGTAGTGCTTTCGCTGAAAAGCATATTTGAAATCGGACACTTTGGTGGGATTAACAACAAGATGACCTTTAAAATGGTATAAGAWACATGTATGTCTGAGGAATTGTAATTATGAGATTTCTGTTGTTTTGAATTTGGCGCCCTGCACTTTCACTGGCTGTTGTCATATCATCCCGTTACCGGGATTGCAGKCATAAGAAGTTTTAACACAGGCTTCCTTCTTTTCAGTTTGTCATACAGGCCTGTAATGTTAAGTGAATGCAATATTGTTGATCCTCTGTATTTTCAAGTATTATGATGGCAGCATCGTGGTATGGGTATGATTGTTTATTCCAAAGACACACCAGAATGGCTTTAAACCAGTGTTTATGACTGGTTTAGTCTCAGACCTGGCTTAAATTTTCTTGAAAATCTGAGAAAAGGTTTGAGTACAGCTGTCTGTCAACAATTCCCAACCAAATGTACTTATATTATCTTGAGTAATTTGGACAAAAACAATGGATATATGTTGCCCTAAGAGTTGTGCATGGTTAGTTGAATTTTATTCTAAATTATTCAATGCTGTAATYGCTGCCAATGGTGCTTCCACCAATTATTAACTCTGGGATGTGAAGACATACGCAATCAATACATTTTCTTTTTTTTATGATTAATTAATTTGGGAAATGTTCTATACTTTTCTTACACTTTGAAAATGTGGAGTAGGTTGTGTAAATCTGTAGGAAAAAATCCAGTTGAATCCCTTTTTAGATAAAATGTTTAAGACAGCAAAATATGAAGACTGCAAGGGGTGTGTAGGCTTTCACTAGCGACTGTATTAGGTATGCAGAAATAACACATAAAAAGATACCACATACCTTATAATCAGCTAAAGTTGGGGTGTACAGTCTGCAATCAAATGATTCCTGGTATAACAGAAAATAACAGGCTTCAACACAGATAATGTAAACATAAAAACAAACAGTCAAAAAGTATTGAAAATTAGTGCTGTAACAGATGGATGTTGATTGTACAGTGACTTCAATGTATTCCATCATACACTGAGTGTACATAACATTAGGAACACCTGCTCTTTCCATGACATAGACTGACTCTGTGAATCCAGGTGAAAGCTATGATCCCTTATTAATATCACTTGTTAAATACACTTCAATCATGGTAGTAGGCTCCAGCCGCATCGATTTGAGTATGTCAACTTGCAACGCTGTCGGGTTTTTCACGCTCAACAGTTTCCCGTGTGTATCAAGAATGGTCCACCACCCAAAGGACATCCAGCCAACTTGACACAAKTGTGYGAAGCATTGGAGTCAACATGGGRCAGCATCCCTGTGAAACGCTTTCGACACCTTGTAGAGTCCATGCACAGACAAATTGAGGCTGTTCTGAGAGCAWAAAATGGCCCCACTCAAGATTAGGAAAGTGTTCCTAATATTTCGTACACACAGTGTATATTTCATGAGGTAATATGATTTTTTTTTATACTAAAAACATCTTGGATACCATCTTGTGAACTTCCTCCTTAATAAATGTTTGCACAATTTGGTGAATTTCTGGAGTGCTAATGGATTGTCCATAAGCCTGTGTCATTGTCATGTCAATGAAGAAGAGAAACCACAGCAAAACGTTTAGAAGAGAGTCAGTCCTCTGTCTCCTCAACATGGCATGGGCCCACTCTGTCACAGGAGCTTCAGATCAGTGGGAAAGTCGCTTAAATGAGGAGAATTAGTTTAAAATCCTCCATTGTTTWGGGGTTCAGCCTCTTGTCCATGTCATCTGCAGCCTTCTTTGTGACACAGTATATCCCCTGTGTGTAGTAGTAGCAGTAGTAGAGATGAGTCAAGACTCCAGCTATATGCCTCCTCCTTAGCCAGTAGGCTCCCCACTTTTGGAAGAAGGGTAAAACGTCCTATCTTCTATCTTCCTGGTGACTTATTATGCAGCATCTTTCTTGTGTGTACTGGAACGCAGCAGAAGAAATGAGTCAAGTCTTCAGCATCTGCCTCCTTTTTCTTGGATAGGCTCCTCACTGTTGAGAGAGAGAAAGAGTAACTGTTTAAGTGAACAATGCTTATGAAGAGAATATTGCTGACATTTATGAAAGAGAAGTCATACATKATTTATCACTGATTATAAAAGGTACAACATTTACATTGTTATCTATGTTATCTACTTGAAAAAAATAAATCACATTTCAAAGGAGAACAAGGCTGCCATGGAAATTTGAATGTTCTTGAYAAATGACATTTGTTTTATATGAATAACATTCTTCACTATGTGTAATACTTTTCTAATAATAAGGCTATAATATATATATATTTTTATATATATTATTTAACTAGGCAAGTCAATTAAAAAGAAAATTCTTATTTACAATGAAAAAACCCGGACGACGCTGGGCCAATTGTGCGCCGCCCTATGGGACTCCCAATCACGGCCGGATGTGATACAGCCTGGATTCAAACCAGGGACTGTAGTGACGCCTCTTGCACTGAGATGCAGTGCCTTAGACCACTGCGCCACTCGGGAGCCCCGTAGTTTATTTAGAGGTATGGAATGGAGACATGACACATTGGACACTGGACAAAGACATGACTCAAATGAGCATATAAATGACATAATGAGGAATAGGCCTAATATATTTTGAATCCACCGTTGGCAACTTATGTGACCATAAAAGTCTGTGCGCGACCATGCACAGTAAAACTATTTGGTTGCAAAAGTTACTGTCCTGCCATACAGCTTAAGGCAGGTTTTCAGTTTGTCTATCGACATGTCTGTCGACATGCAGTGACATCATAAACATTCTATTGTCATCCGTCATCATACTTATCGTTGTCGTTATGAAAATAAACACAAATATTACCGGCTGCATGACATCAGCAGCCTGGTGGTCCAAAATAGCATAACTGCTGTATTTTAACACCAATAAACCCATCCTTTTAAAAATAAATGAAGTTTATGTCAATTTAGCAAACCAGGCAACTAAAAGCAACTGTCTAAACAATGTTTTGGTTATTTTCTAGCTTGTTAGCTAGCCAGTTCAAATAATGACCATATCATAGCTGACAACAGCTTTGTATTTATTATTACAGGAAAATAAACTTACAACAAGATCATTATTTACAAGTTAATGGTGAGCTAATTACAGAAAATAGCTTGCAGTTGTGTGTGTGACGAAACAAAAACAGGGCATTCTAACAGAATTTTCAAACTTGTGCATAAGTGGTGGGGAGTCCCATTTCTGGGTGTGAAGCTTCGATTCTGTTAGGAATCGACTCCTCGACTCCTAAGATTCACTACTTTTGCAACATTGGAAACTACACTACATGTCTAAAAGTATGTGGACACTCGCTTGTCGAACATCTCATTCCAAATCATGGACATGAATATGGAGTTGGTTCCGCCTTCGCTGCTATAACAGCCTCCACTGTTCTGGGAAGGCTTTCCTTTAGATGTTGGAACATTGCTGCGGGGCATTGCTTCCATTCAGCCACAAGAGCATTAGTGAGGTCGGGTACTGATGTTTGGCGATAAGGCCTGGCTCACGGTCTGCGTTCCATTTCATCCATTTCAAAGGTGTTCGATGGGGTTGAGGTCAGGGCTCTGTGCAGGCCAGTCAAGTTCTTCCACAGCGATCTCAACGAACCATTTGTGTATGGACATCMCTTTGTGCACAGGGGCATTGTCATGCTGAAACAGGAAATGGCCATCCCCAAACTGTTGCTACAAAGTTGTGTTTGATTCTAGCTTGAAATACTTGCTATACTAGAAGTTAATGATTACATGTACAAGGAATGTATATGACGGGATCAATGGAGAGTGAAAAAGCACTAGGGATATGGAAAGTTACTGAGTGAGGAAAACTGCAGACACTTGATTGCGGTCACTGATAAAGTTGAATAGCCGTGGATTAGGGAGGAGTGAGGAATTTGGGCTGAGGTCAGGTCAGATACAGTTTTATTACACACACCACTTAAGTTCCTGRCTAGCAACAGAGATGTATTGGCTATCAAGATGTGCAAGGAGTTGTCTCCACCAAAATTGAGTGTATAAATACTTGTGRTGGTGGAAACATGTCTTTATCTTTTCAGCTGTTTGACCCATTGGGTGAACTTGGTTGGAGCTTTACTAGTTGTCCTGAGTTTTACTCTGTTTGTTCTGAACCTTACATTTGAAAGCACAGAATCGTCTAGAGCGTCATTGTATGCTGTAGTGTTAAGATTTCCCTTCCCTGGAACTAAGTGGCCTAGCCCGAACCATGAAAAACAGCCCCAGACCAAACTGTACAGTTGTCCCTGTGCATTGCGGCAGGTAGCGTTCTCCTGGCATCCACCAAACCCAGATTTGTCCGTCGGACTGCCAGGTGGTGAAGTGTGATTCATCACTCCAGAGAACGAGTTTCCACTGCTCCAGAGTTCAATGGCGGTGAGCTTTACACCACTCCAGCCGAAATCCATTTCATGAAGCTCCCGACGAATAGTTCTTGTGCTGACTTTGCTTCCAGAGACAGTTTGGAGTGAGTGTTGCAACCGAGGACAGACAATTTTTACGTGCMACACGCTTCAGAACTCGGTGGTCCAGTTCTGTGAGCTTGTGTGGCCTACCACTTCATGGCTGAGCCGTTGTTGCTCCTAGACGTTTCCACTTCACAATAACAGCACTTACAGTTGACCGGGGCAGCTCTAGCAGGGCAGAAATATTACTAAATAACTTGTTGGAAAGGTGGCATCCTATGACGGTTTTGGTGAAAGTCACTGAGCTCTTCAGTAAGGCCAATCTATTGCCAATGTTTGTCTATGGAGATTGCTTGGCTGTGTGCTCGATTTGATATACCTGTCAACAACGGGTGTGGCTCAAATTTTCAAATCAACTAATTTGAAGGGGTGTCCACGTACTTTTGTATATATAGTGTATCATGGATGTAGGTGACGGGTAGCTTGGGAGAAGCTAGGCTGCTCCTATTGTTGTGTTCTGTATGACTGGTAGTTTGTTTTTGAGTCCAAGGGAGGAGTACTTGAAGACACACGAGCCGATAGTCGATGTGAGTAAGCCAACGTGAGTTAAACAGGTCAACATTCACAAGGCCGCAGGGCCAGACGGATTACCAGGATGTGTACTCCGAGCAATGGTTGACCAACTGAGAAGTGTCTTGACTAACATTTTCAACCTGCCCCTGACCGAGTCTGTAATACCAACATGTTTCAAGCAGACCACCATAGTCCCTCTGCCCAAGAACACCAAGGTAACCTGCCTAAATGCACTCATGTCTGTAGCCATGAAGGCTGGTCATGGCTCACATCAACACCATTATCCCAGAAACCCTAGACCCACTCCAATTTGCATACCACCCCAACAAATTCACAGATGATGCAATCTCTATTGCACTCCACACTGCCCTTTCCCACCTGGACAAAATMAACACCTACGTGAGAATGCTATTCATTGACTACAGCTCAGCGTTCAACACCATAGTGCCCTCAAAGCTCATCACTGAGCTAAGGACCCGGGGACTAAACACCTCACTATGCAACTGGATCCTGGAAATCCTGACAGGCCGCCCCCAGGTGGTAAGGGTAGGTAACAACATATCTGCCACGCTGATCCTCAACACAGGGGCCCCTCAGGGGTGCGTGCTCAGTCCCCTCCTGTACTCCCATGTTCACACATGACTGCATGGCCAAGCACGACTCCAACACCATCATTAAGTTTGCCGCCGACACAACAGTGGTAGGCCTGATCACCGACAACGATGAGACAGTCATATAGGGAGGAGGTCAGAGCCCTGGCAGTATTGTGGTAACCCTGGCAGTGTTTGTGCCAAGATAACAAACCTATCCCTCAATGTGATCAAGATAAAGGAGATGATTGTGGGACTACAGAAAAAGGAGGACTGAGCACGCACCCATTCTCATCGACGAGGCTGTAGTGGAGCAGGTTGAGAGCTTCAAGTTCCTTGGTGTCCACATCACCAACAAACTATCATGGTCCAAACACACCAAGGCAGTCGTGAAGAGGGCACGACAATGCCTATTTCCCCTCAGGAGACTGAAAAGATTTGGCATGGGTCCTCAGATCCTCAAAAAAATATATTGAGAGCATCCTGACTGGTTGCATCACTGCCTAGTACGGCAAACTGCTCAGCTCGACTGCAAGGCACTTCAGAGGGTAGTGCGTACGGCCCAGTACATCACTGCGGGCCAAGCTTCCTGCCATCCCGGACCTCTATACCAGGCGGTGTCAAAGGAAGGCCCAAAAAATTGCCAAGGACTCCAGCCACCCTAGTCATAGACTGTTTTTCTTGCTACTGCACGGCAAGTGGTACCGGAGCACCAAGTCTAGTCAAAAGCTTCTTAACAGCTTCTACCCCAAGCCATAAGACTCTTGAACAGTTAATCAAATGGCTACCCGGACTACTTGCATTGTCCCCACCCCACCACCATTTCTACACTGCTGCTACTCTGTTTATTATCCATGCATAGTCACTTTACCTCTACCACATGTACATATTACCTTGACTAACAGTTCCCCCGCACACTGACTCTGTACCGGAACCCCCTGTATATAGCCTCGCTACTGTTAATTATTGTTGGCTCCGTAATATTTGTTATATTTTCATTTTTTTCTTTTCAATTTTTTCTTAAAACTGCATTGTTGGTTAAGGGCTTGTAAGTAAGCATTTCACTGTAAGGTCTACACTGTTGTATTCGGCGCATGTGACAAATAAAATGGGATTTGATTTGATGTAGCTCTGGTACACTTTCAAGACAGTAGCCTAGTTGCGCTGCTCCAGTACTCCTTCCACACATGCTTTTTTTGTGGGTGGGGGGGGGGGATATATTCTCTTTTTTCCTTCTGTTTCAAGGTTTTGAATGTATTGTAATGACCCGACTGGGTCATTAAAGAGGAAAGAGACGGACTCTAGGTGTACAGGTTAGAACACAGGTTTATTCTAAAACTGGGCTATTGTTCAGGCCACAGCCCACGCCGCTAAATGCCGAACGTACACAATTATACATTTGTTGAGTTTAAGGGTCATCTCATATGAACAGATCAAGGCCGAACAGAAGAGAGAGAACAATGAGACAGTAACGCCTATTTATGCATTTCCAAATCCCGCGGTATTACCCATCATACCCCCCAACCTTTCCATCTGTCACTGACATATTTAACCCGCTGCTAGTAGCCATGAGAACCATAACACACCCACAAACCACAGAACACAATACCGGGTCAGTTAACCATAGCCCACCACCTTTCTAAACCCTTAGCCCCTAGGGTTACACAACAAAATCCTTTTAAACGACCGGAGGTCGCATCAGTCTCTTGGCCTCCCCGTGGACTCTCCCAGCGGTGGCCCCCCAGAACGCTCCTCTGTCCCAATTGTCATTCCAAGCGCCCTCCGAAGAAGCAGCCCCCTCCCCAGCTCAGGTTGTGCTAGAGTCTCCTCGTTAGACTGTTCCCGTGGGCTCACATCAGAGCCCTCACTCCCATTCCCTACCGTTTTCCTCCCTCTGTAGGTGCCAATCGATCCCGGTGGACCACCACCTTCCTGCTCCGTGGGGGAACCTCCACCCGGTACGTTCACCTCCCCCACTCTCTCTATCACCAGACACGGCCCCACCCATGCACTGTCCAGCTTTGGGGGCACCGCCCTTCTTGCGGGTGGGGGTTGTGAAGCCACACACATTCTCCCGCTCCAAAGTGCCTCCCCCGTAGCGCGCGAGTTGTAGTGGCGCTTTTGGCGCACCCTGCGTTTCGAGTTGCTCTCTTGCGAAGGGCTGTGAGCCGCTTTCTAACCGGTTCTGCAGACGACACACATAGTTCGGGCCAGGCAAAAACCCGTCGTCATTATCAGGAGGGTGGCCAAACGTCAGTTCGGCTGGGGTGCGCAACTCACGACCTAACATTAGTAGTGCTGGGGAGCACGCAGTCGATTCTTGAACAGCGACCTACACGCCATAGAATAAACGGTAAGTGGGTGTCCCAATCTCTCTGGTGTTTTGAGGTAACGATGGCCAGCTGCGCTGTGCTAATGTTTCTGTTAAATCTTTTCCACCAGCCCATCACTCTGGGGGTGAAGCGGAGTAGTGCGCGTCTTCTCCCGCCTAACCGTCTACACAACTCTTGAGAACACCGTGACTCGAAGTTTCTTCCCTGGTCGCTGTGAATAGACTGTGGCACCCCAACCGACTGATTATTCCCCCCACCAACGCATCAGCTATTGTTCCCCGCCTCCTGGTCTGGGAGAGCGTTAAGCCTCCGGCCACTTGGTGAAGTAGTCCATGGCGGTTTAGAATCCACCTGTTACCGCTGTCTGTGGTTGGAAACGGCCCTACTATGTCTACCCCCAGTCTCTCCATGGGCTCCCCTACTGGGAATTGTTGTAGGAGGGCGTGTGACTGACCTGGAGGTCCTTTTTAGCAGCACACTCGTCGCACTGCCTAGAAAAAGTCCTCAACATCCCTCCTGTGCCTTGCCAATAGAAGCCTTTACGCATGCGCTTTAACGTTTTGGAGACCCCAAAATGCCCTGCGCCTACTCCCCCATGAAGCTGCTGTAACACGCTCCCCTGCAGCCTTTTGGCACCACTACCTGCCACGTAATTTCTCCAGTCGCTGGCTTTTTCCACCCCCTCTGGAGCACTCCCTCAGCCACTCTAAGGACTGTGAATTTAGCCCACAGTCCTTTGGTGACTGGTGATAGAGGGGCTACTTCCCCCCACGGCGGTCGTCTTCTCTCTTCCACCCACCGCAGCACAGGACGCAGCTCTGCGTCCTCTCCTGGCGACGCCTCCACTCCCCAACGTCCACAGCCTCAAGCTCCCGGCACTCTGTCACACTCAGCTGACTCACCGTGGCGTGACTCCCTCCTCCCTGCCACAGTTCTCTCTCTCGCTCCACCCGTTTGGCGCAGTACCCACAGCCATCCTCAGCACACGGGCGGCGGGACAAGGCGTCTGCATTGCTGTGGCGAAGGCCTGCTCTGTGCTCCACCTGGAATCGTAGGGTTGCAGCTCCTCCAGCCAGCGGGCAATCTGACCCTCTGGCTCCTTGAAGGAGAGAAGCCACTGCAGGGCGGAGTGATCCGTCCGGACCACAAACGGCAGGCCCCCCAGGTAGTACTTGAAATGGCGTACTGCTGCCACGACAGCCAAAAGCTCTCTCCTTGTCACGCAGTAGCGTTTTTCAGCCTTATCAAAAGTTCTGTGCTAATAAGCTACTACGTGTTCCCCATCAGGACCACGCTGAGCCAGCACAGCCCCCAAACCCTCATTGCTTGCGTCGGTGTCCAGGATGAACGGACGGTTCGGGTCTGGTGAGGCCAGGACAGGGGCCTCCATCAGGGCACGTTTGAGGGCCTCAAACGCCCGCTGGTGCTCTTCGGTCCACTAAAAACAGTGTCCTCCTTGAGAAGTGGTTCAAAGGAGCCGCTACCCCCGCAAACCCCTTCACAAACCTACGATAGTAGGATGCCAGCCCCAGGAAGCTCTTAACCTCTTTTTTCCCCCTGGAACTGGCCACCCCCTCACCAGCCTCTCACTTGTCTGCATCGTGCTGATGCCCTCACCACCCAGCTGATGCCCCAGGAACGCCACCTCCCTTTGCATGAAATGGCACTTTCCCGGATGTAATTTTAGCCCCGCCCCCGAGATTCTCTCCAACACTCGCCTAATTGCCCCCAGTGCCCCCTCAAACGATGTGCCGTGCCACCAATATGTCGTCTAGGTACACAACACACTCGTCTCTCGGAACCCCCGCCAGCACTCTGTCCATGAGCCTCTCAAAGGTGGCAGGAGCATTACAGAGCCCCGAAGCACAGCACCTTGAACTGCCCAATGGCCCCTATCTGTGGAGAAGGCCGTTTTTTCACGTGCCCTGGCGAGAGGGCACCTGCCAGTAGCCACTGCGCAGATCAAGGGAGGAGAACCACGAGGACCCTCTCACGTGGTCTAGCGACTCATCAATCCTCGGTAGGGGATAAGAGTCTTTAGTGGTGACAGAATTTAGGCCCTGTAGTCAACACAAAACCTAAGTTTACCCCCTTTCTTAGGACCATGACGACCGGCGCGGGACCATGGGCTATC
Organism: Salvelinus sp. IW2-2015; assembly: GCF_002910315.2. Taxonomy (NCBI): domain Eukaryota; kingdom Metazoa; phylum Chordata; class Actinopteri; order Salmoniformes; family Salmonidae; genus Salvelinus; species Salvelinus sp. IW2-2015. Next base: position 11,690,437 of record NC_036841.1, on the reverse strand, counting down.
TGATGGCTCAATGAAATCAGCCCGCAACATGTCAACAATAGCTGTGTCTGCTGCTTCCCTCCTGGCAAGGGGAATACGACGGGGCCGAATTTTTAATGGGTCGGGCGTCCCAGTGTCTATTTCGTGCTGAACTAGGTGCGTTTGTCCTACCCCATCTTCCCCCAAGCGGAAGCTATCTTTAAAGTCCAACAGCAGCTGCTTTAACTGTCTCTGTTGTCCCTCATCCAGACCCTGACAGTTCTTCAGCCACACAGCCTCGACGGCGTCGATAGCTTCCTCCTTCCCCCCGTCGGCTGATGGGTTGAGGAGCCAGTGTGTTTTGGGCTACTGGGCTGCCTGTGCTTGCACCATGATGGGGAGTGAAGGCCGTCGCCGCCGGAGACAGCTGCTGGGAGCACAACGACCAAGGGAGCAGCCGGGATGACCGGTGGAGTTTCTGCAAGCTTGGAGGAAGACGGAGGGACAGCCCTGCCCCCTGCTGGCCCTCCCGAAGGCGACATTCCCACTGTGGGCCCCCCCGACAGCCTCAAAGTGCCTGACGCTAAGTCCAACTGAGCCCCACAGTTTTTCAAAAAGTCCATTCCCAATATACAGGGGTCCTGCACCGCTGCTACCCACACCGGACACCCCACAGTTTCTCCCCCCACAGTCACAGATAGCTGACACTTCCCTAACATGGGGGCTAGCTCCCCCGTGACAGTCCGTAGCTGGACAAGGGTCGGCTCCACCCGCACCCCAACAGGTAGTATGTCTGGTCTCACCAGGGTTACTGTAGAGCCTGTGTCGACCAGGGCCAAACATTCACCCCCTCTACCTTGACGATGACATTGCAGAAGTCCCCAACGGTGGTACGTCCCACCACAACTACCGGACTAGGAAACACCGGCAGCGTACACCCTGGGGAGCAGGTCCCCACCCTCTTGTCTGCGCTGCTGGGTACCTCCTTTGCTTACAGTGGGTTCGGGGGCGGGGGGCCCGCGCTGCCCCCTGCGCGAGAACCCGTTGTCGTTTCCCTGGTGACGGGGGAATCTGCCACACTCCCGCTGAATGGTGGCCAGGTTGGCCAACACCCCAGCAGACAATAGGAGTTGAGCTGACACTGCGACGTTGCCTGGAGCCCCTCTCCATGACAAGCGAAGCAGTCTTGACTAGCCCGCCCAACTCGTCAACCCACTCTGGTTTTGTGACCCCTGGCACCCCAGCCACCGCTGCTCTCACCTCTGGTTGACTGGTGACTTCCACTCTCACTCCCTACCCCAGATCAGCTCCCTCTTCTGGCTATCTCCACTGCAGCCCGCAGAGATGGTGGGTCCGCCATCTGAACATGCTTACCCAGTTCGGTGGAAGAGAGCGCTCTAATAAAACTGTCCCGTGCCAGCTCGTCTTGCACCCCAATCGGCATAGTTGCATAAGCCGCCTGGTCAGGCTCAGAATACCACTGCCAACGCCTTTAATGATTCCCCCTGAAGTCTCTTTTTGTTACACAGTTCAATCCGCAGCATGTTGGGCTGCGCGTCGCTGCCGAAACGGCCCCCCAATGCCTCCACTAGCGCACCGTGTCGCCCCTATCGTTCGGGCTAGCGTTAGCAGGCATTCCGACGCCTCCTCCGCCAGGCTCAGGGCAAGCTGTAACGCTTTCGTCTCGTCAGACCACCTCCCGGCTCTAGCCAACAACTCGAATTGAGTGAAAAAAACTTCCCATTTACCTTGTCCATTGAACTTTGGTAGTTTAGCCGCTACCGTGGCTAATGGCAATAGGTCGCTGCCATCTCTGTTTACATAAGCAGGCCCAGCCATTTCGCCACCCGGTGACGTCGATATCCCCGTCGCCGTGACGTCTGCTCTCGAGCGATGTGAAGGAAAACCCGCCAGTTCTGCCATTTGCTGACTGACAATTTAACTCCCGCCAAGTGGCTCTCAAGCCCCTCTACGGCAGTCGCCGCCTGACCCTCCCGACCGGTACCCCGAGCCCACAACGGACACTTTTGTCCGACTCTTCCTTAATTTTCCGCTCGCCCCAGGCATCATGACCGTAGATGCGAGTCACGCTAAAGCCAACCCGGCCTATACTGAACAGCTAACTCGCCTAGTCTCGATCCCGTAGTTCGAAAGCACTTCTGACACCAATGTAATGACCCGCTGGGTCATTAAAGAGGAAAGAGACGGACTCTAGGTGTACAGGTTTAGAACACAGGTTTATTCCTAAACTGGGCTATTGTTCAGGCCACAGCCCACGCCGCTAAATGCCGAACGTACACAATTATACATGTTGAGTTAAGGGTCACTCTCATATGAACAGATCAAGGCCCGAACAGAAGAGAGAGAACAATGAGACAGTAATCCCTATTTATGCATTTCCAAACCCCGCGGGATTACTCATCATACCCCCCCAACCTTTCCATCTGTCCTGACATATTTAACCCCTGCTAGTAGCCATGAGAACCATAACACACCCACAAACACAGAACACAATACCGGGTCGTTACAGTATGTTGTATATTTCATATCTTGCTGGAATGTCACCCCCAGGAATTTTGCAGTTTTTTCTGTCTTTTGGTTTCGTCCATACATGTTTTAATTTTGTTGTTAGTTCAACATATTGAGAGTACAAATTGATTGGCATGAATTTGTTGCTGTCAAAATAGGGCTCCAGAATTGCACATTTATTTTGTTCAACAGAGATTAATATACTTACATATTTTGTGTACCAATAGGCTGTCACATAGGCTAATTCACTTGTGGCTAATCACTGAGGAAAGGGAAACTTTGAAACCAAAACGACAACTGTAGCCTACTGTTTTTGTTGTGTGATTGCATTGTGAAATGTTCTCTCCGTATACTCGGAGTGCACAGGGAGAAACAGGGGCAGGGCAAACACTGTCATCCAGGAATCAGGATGTAACGTTCGACCAAATTATGGTTTTAGCTGCCCCCAAAACTAGAAAGTTGAGTGAAGCGACCAGCTAGAATTTGTATCTCGCACGGATGCGACCACATCCAAGTGTGGAAGTGTAGTAATTTCCACCTCTCCAGTGTGTCTACCAACTCACGTTTGTTGCCTATGTTAAGGTCCTAGTGCTTATTTGACTCATTATATAGGCTTCCTCAATCCACTGCATCTGCCGATGTCGCACTTCCGCATCTGTGGTGAAAGGTGACCGAGCTACAACAGTGTTTGTCAGACCATGACACATCCCGAAAATCAATCTTCTCACGAAAACGTCTAGCCTACAAACTATGACCACTCTATGGATAGGGGAGACTCTACCGAACACGGCTCTACGACCCCCACAAGTGTCAGGGGGCTCATCTGAAGTTAACCGGTACCGGGGGATTTTTTTTATGGAAGTATGAAGGTAGTTTTGTGCCTACCACCCAAAAAGGGGTTAAATATGTAAAGAAMAAAAAAATATATATAGSCCATAATGACAAAGCGAAAACTGGTTTTTAGAAATGTTTGCATTTTTATTAAAAATAGAAAACAGAAATATCTTATTTACATAAGTATTCAGACCCTTTGCTATGAGACTCGAAATTGAGCTCAGGTTTATCCTGTTTCCATTGATCATCCTTGAGATGTTTCTGCAACTTAGAGTCCACCTGTGGTAAATCCAATTGATTGGACATGATTTGGAAAGGCACACACCTCTCTATATAAGGTCCCACAGTTGACAGTGCATGTCAGAGCAAAAACCGTAGAGCTCCGAGACAGAATTGTGTCAAGGCACAGATTTGGGGAAGGGTACCAAAAAATGTCTTCATCATTGAAGGTCCCCAAGAACACATCATTCTAAAATGGAAGAAGTTTGGAACTACCAAGACTCTTCCTACAGCTGGCCGCCCGACTTAACTGAGCAATCGGGGGAGAAGGGCATTGGTCAGGGAGGTGACCAAGAACCCGATGGTCACTCTGACAGAGCTTCTCTGTGGCGATGGGAGAACTTTCCAGAAGGACAACCATCTCTGCAGCACTCCACCAATCAGGCCTTTATGGTAGAGTGGCCAGACGGAAGCCACTCCTCAGTAAAAGGCACATGACAGCCTGCTTGGATTTTGCCAAAAGGCACCTAAAGACTTTCAGAACATGAGAAACAAGATTCTCTGGTCTGATGAAACAAAGTTTGAATTCTTTGGCCAGAATGCCAAGCATCATGTCTGGAGGAAACCTGGCACCATCCATACGGTGAAGCGTGGTGGTGGCAGCACCGTGCTGTGGGTGTCACGCCTGCTCCTGCTCCCCCTCCCTGGCGCTCAAAGGCGCCAGGCTCCCCAGCATTACGCACTCCTGCCATCATCATTACGCACACCTGCCTTCCCCCCATCACGCGCATCAGTGATTATTGGACTCACCTGGACTCAATCACCTCTGTCCTCACCTTCCCTATATATGTCTGGTTCCCCGCTCTGTTCCCTGCTTCAACATTAATTGTTGTTTGTTGTTGTTTATCCGTGTGCTTACGCTGTTCCTGTTTTGTTACCTGTCTGTTCCTGATTAAATGTTTGACTCCTCGTACCTGCTTCACATCTTCAGCGTCGGTCATTACAGTGTGGATGATTTTCAGCGGCAGGGACAGGGAGACTAGTCAGGATCTAGGGAAAGATGAACTGAGCAAAGGACAGAGAGATCTTTGATGAAAACCTGTGCCTGAGCTTTTCTTATATCTCCTAGATATAGAACAAGCACTTAAAATCCATGTTTCTTATGAATAATTTTTTGACTGTCTTTTTTTGCCATTTATGAATTATTGTTATTCAATGTTATTCAGTGTTATTCAATGCGTTTCTCTGGGCTATAGTAGTAAAGACCAAATTCAATATTATATKAAATATGTATTTATTTAAAAAAATATATACCTAAAAGGGTCCTACATTTCTAAATCGAATAGCTTAATGATCCATAGTATGACCATCTTAAAACAACTCCATATGTCAGCTTAGAAAATAAACAAATACCCATCTAGTCGTCAAAGTTAGTTAAAAAACCCTCATTTTTATTTATAACACTTTTGCCCAGTGAGCTTTGCAGCCCAAATGATGGTTAGTGAGGGTGGTTAGCTGATGGTTAGTAAAGGACTTATGGTCTCCTCCTGTTGTACCTCACCGTCTGAGTGGCTCTTTTCCTTCTGGACCCGTGCTTTTATCTAGGGTGCGTTCGTAAATTCATTCTGGGTATCTACTCCGAGTTCAGTGGACTTTCGTCTGCGTGTGCCAGAGCGCAGAATAACTGATGAATTTACGAACGCACAACCCCCGTTGACCGGTGTCAGTAAAAACGTCGCCAAAAAACGTAGCCTAATTCAATTGTTGCCAGCAGCACAGTCAACAACTCTCTAGATAACATGAAAACAGCCTTYCCAGCTTTGCTAGGGCGAGTAAAATGGTCAGAGTGAGGTTCTCTCTCATTTGTGTTAAAAGTAGCTAGCAAGCAAGCCATCTTTAGCCAGTTAGCTTGTGAGGTCAGAGCGCTCGGATCAACTCTACTTCGCGGCCAGAGCTTCCATTGTGCGCTCTGAACGCTCCGAAAGCGAACATTTATGAATGGACAATCTGACAACGGTTATGAATTTACGAGTGATCATCCCGCATTTTATAATCCGATAGGATAGATGTGTAAYCAATTGCCATTGGTGCAATTTATTGGTTATTATTGAACTTCAAACATTCAATTGAAAGCAGTGCGCAACTGGTAGCTGATCCTAAACACCATAGGATTCATGAATMCTACTGTATGGGAAATTATAAGAATCTCATACAGCCTAGCCTACTGTAAAACTGAGTCACAGAGCGATTTATGCAAAGAAGATAGTTCATTTTTTTCAGTGGCATTTGGGATAGGTACTCTCAAGAAATACAAATTATTCTCTGTTACAGTAGGCTGTTGGTTAATACACATAGCAAAAACTTACCCTGGCATGGTAAATCAGCTTGAGCGATTTTTGAAGTTTGCATCATAGGTAGGTACAAAGTGAAAACAAAAGTTATTCCGTCAAGAAGCAGACCTAGAACACTTTTTAAAATCCACAGTTGAAATGCAAAAATGTAAAATATGTGTTGCTGCCGCAACAAGATCCTGAAATGTCACATGCTCAGAGCACTTGAGTCCACCTCCATTTTTGAAAAAATCTTACTGAATCGAGAGTCATGATTCATTTTTCTGATTGACTCTACATCAGGATTAATACGGGCATTTCCGGTGACTCAAATGAACGAAATTAGTCGAAAGATTCGTTCTTTTGGCTGAACGAGTCGAAACGATCCGACTCAGTAAAAACAGCKTAACTTCCATCACTATTCTTCATCAGTGGTGTAAAGTACTTACATTCCTAAAGAAAACAATGTACTTTCTACTCCATACTTTTTCCCTCACACCCAAAAGTACTTGTTACATTTTTTTATGCTTAGCAGCAAAGGAAAATGGTCAAATTCACGCACTTATCAATTGAACATCCCTGGCAATCTCTACTGCCTCTGATCTGGTGGACTCACTAAACACAAATGCTTTGTATGTAAATAATGTCTGAGCATTGGAGTGCGCCCCTGGCTATCCGTAAAAAAAAATACATATGAAAACAAAATTGTGCCGTCTGGTAAGGAATTTGAAATGATTCACACTTTTACTTTTACTTTTGATACTTAAGTATATTTTAGCAATTACAATCACTTTTCATACTTAAGTATATTTAAAACCAAACATTTAGACTTTTACTCAAGTTGTATTTTACTGGGTTACTTTTGCTTTTACTTCTATTAAGGTATCTTTACTTTTACTCAAGTAGGACAAGTGGGTACTTTTTCCACAATTGTTCTTCATAATCATTCACCCACTTCTGATCGATCTTGACACAAGCACATCAACCAGGAGCAGGGAACTATTTTCCTTTTTAAATGTATGCAAGTATGGAAATATGGGCATAGTGTGATGGACATTTTCTTTGTGTGTATGAACGTATGTTTAGCACAATGCTGATCTTCAAATAACCAACTTGGCTGAGTTCATGCGAGTGACTGATTGAGGAGGAATCCACACTATCTCTCGCAAGCAATTGGCAGTACGCCAAGAATAATGTTATAAACAAAACAAATCAAATTGTATTCAAATCAAAACACATTTTATTAGTCACATGCACCGAATACAACAGGTGTAGTAGACCTGACAGTGAAATGCTTACTTACGAGCCCCTAATCAAACAATGCAGTAAAAAAAAAAAACTGGATAAGAATAAGAAATAAAAGTAACAAGTAATTAAAGAGCAGCAGTAAAATAACAATAGCACAACTACATACAGTGGGGGGTACCTGTACAGAGCCGGTTAGTTGAGGTAATATGTACATGAAGGTAGAGTTATTCAAGTGACTATGCAGCGTGTAGCAGCGGTGTAAACGAGGGGGGGGGGGGGGGGAAATGCAACTAGTCTGGGTTGCCGATTGATTAGGTGTTTAAGGAGTCTTATGGTTTGGGGATAGAAGCTGTTTAGAAGCCTCTTGGACCTAGACTTGGCATTCCAGTACCACTTGCCTTGCGGTAGCAGAGAAAACAGTCTATGACTAGTGTGGCTGGAGTCTTAGGGCCTTCCTCTGACTCCGCCTGGTATAGAGGTCCTGGATGGTAGGAAGCTTGGCCCCAGTGATGTACTGGGCCGTTCGCACTACCCTCTGAAGTGCCTTGCGCTCGGAGGCCGAGCAGTTGTCATACCAGGCAGTGATGCAACCAGTCAGGATGCTCTCGATGTTGCAGCTGTAGAACCTTTTGAGGATCTGAGAACCCATGCCAAATCTTTTCAGTCCCCTTGGAGGGAATATGTTTTGTTGTGCCCTCTTCACGACTGTCTTGGTGTGCTTGGACCATGTTAGTTGTTAGTGATGTGGACACCACGGAACTTGAAGCTCTCAACCTGCTCCAATACAGCCCCGTCGATGAGAATGGGAGCGTGCTCGGTCCTCTTTCTCCTGTAGTCCACAATCATCTGCTTTGTCTTGATCACATTGAGGGAGCAGTTGTTGTCCTGGCGTATTGATCACATACACATGTTTAGCAGATGTTATTGCGGGTTTAGCGAAATGCTTGTGTTTCTAGCTCCAACAGTGCAGTAATATCTAACAAGTAATATCAAACAATTTCACAACAATACACACAATACACACAAATCTAAAGTAAAAGAATGGAATTAAGAATATATAAATATTTGGACGAGCAATTTCGYAGCGGCATAGACTAAATACAGTAGAATAGAATAGAATACAGTATATACATATGAGGCGAGTAATACAAAATATGTAAACAGTATTAAAGTGACAAGTGTTCCATTTTTAAATTGGCCAGTGATTTCAAGTCTATATATATAGGGCAGCAGCCTCTAAGGTGCTATTTAACAGTCTGATGGACTAGAGATAGAAGCTGATTTTCAGTCTCTTGTTCCAAGCTTTGATGCACATGTACTGACCTCGCTTTCTGGATGATAGCGGGGTGAACAGGCAGTGGCTCGGGTGGTTGTTGTCCTTGATTATCTTTTTTTGGCCTTCCTGTGACATCGGGTGCTGTAGGTGTCCTGGAGGGCAGGTAGTTTGCCCCCGGTGATAGGTTGGGCAGACCTCACTACCCTCTGGAGAGCCTTCCGGTTGTGGGCGGAGCAGTTGCCGTACCAGGCGGTGATACAGCCCAACAGGATGCTCTCGATTGTGCATCTGTAGAAGTTTGTGAGTGCTTTTGGTGACAAGCCGAATTTCTTCAGCCTCCTGAGGTTGAAGAGGCGCTGCTGCGCCTTCTTCACAACGCTGTCTGTGTGGGTGGACCAATTCAGTTTGTCCGTGATGTGTACACCGAGGAACTTAAAACTTACTACCCTCTCCACTACTGTCCCGTCGATGTGGATAGGGGGGTGCTCCCTCTGCTGTTTCCTGAAGTCCACAATCATCTCTTTGTTTTGTTGACGTTGAGTGTGAGGTTATTTTCCTGACACCACACTCCGAGGGCCCTCACCTCCTCCCTGTAGGCCGTCTCGTCGTTGTTGTAATCAAGCCTACCACTGTAGTGTCGTCCGCAAACTATGACTGAGTTGGAGGCGTGCATGGCACCGCAGTCGTGGGTGAACAGGGAGTACAGGAGAGGGCTCAGAACGCACCCTTGTGGGGCCCCAGTGTTGAGGATCAGCGGGGTGGAGATGTTGTTACCTACCCTCACCACCTGGGGGCGGCCTGTCAGGAAGTCCAGTACCAGTTGCACAGGGCGGGGTCGAGACCCAGGGTCTCGAGCTTGATGACGAGTTTGGATGGTACTATGGTGTTAAATGCTGAGCTGTGTCGATGAACAGCATTCTCACATAGGTATTCCTCTTGTCCAGATGGGTTAGGGCAGTGTGCAGTGTGGTTGCGATTGCGTCGTCTGTGGACCTATTGGGTCGGTAAGCAAATTGGAGTGGGTCTAGGGTGTCAGGTAGGGTGGAGGTGATATGGTCCTTGACTAGTCTCTCAAGGCACTTCATGATGACGGAAGTGAGTGCTACGGGGCGGTAGTCGTTTAGCTTCAGTTACCTTAGCTTTCTTGGGAACAGGAACAATGGTGGCCCCTTCTGAAGCATGTGGGAACAGCAGACTGGGATAAGGATTGATTGAATATGTCCGTAAACACACCAGCCAGCTGGTCTACGCATGCTCTGAGCACGCGGCTGGGAATGCCGTCTGGGCCTGCAGCCTTGCGAGGGTTAACACGTTTAAATGTTTTCTCTCACCTCGGCTGCAGTGAAGGAGAGCCCGCAGGTTTTGGTAGCGGGCCGTGTCAGTGGCACTGTATTGTCCTCAAAGCGAGCAAAAAAGTGATTTAGTCTGTCTGGGAGCAAGACATCCTGGTCCGCGACGGGGCTGGTTTTCTTTTTGTAATCCGTGATTGTCTGTAGACCCTGCCACATATGTCTCGTGTCTGAGCCATTGAATTCRGACTCCACTTTGTCTCTGTACTGAGGTTTTCCCTTTTTGATTGCCTTTACGGAGAGAATAGCTACATTGTTTATATTCTGCCATATTCCCAGTCACCTTGCCATGGTTAAATGCGGTTGTTCGCGCGTTCAGTTTTGTGCGATTGCTGCTATCTAGCCACGGTTTCTGGTTTGGGTAGGTTTAAATAGTCACAGTGGGTACAACATCTCCTATACATTTCCTGATAAACTCAGTCACCGTATCCATGTATTCACCTATATTATTCTCAGAGGCTACCTGGAACATATCCCAGTCCGCGTGATCAAAACAATCTTGAAGCATGGATTCCGATTGGTCAGACCAGCATTGAATAGTGCGTAGCACGGGTCCTTCCTGTTTGAGTTTATGCCTATAGGAAGGGGGGAGAAAAATGGAGTCATGATCAGATTTGCRGAAGGTGAGGGCGGGGGAGGGCCTTGTAAGCATTTCGAAAAGTTGAGTAGCAGTGGTCCAATGTTTTCTCAGAGCGAGTGCTACAGTCAATGTGTTGGTAGAACTTCGGTAGCATTTTCCTCAGATTAGCTTAGCTAGTTAAAATCCTCGGCAACAATAAATGCTGCTTCAGGATATGTGGTTTTCAGTTTGCATAGAGTCCAGTGTAGTTCTTTGAGGGCTGTCGTAGTATCGGCTTGAGGGGGAATATACACGGTTGTGACTATAACGGAAGAGAATTCTCTTGGGAGGTAATACGGTCAGCATTTGATTGTGAGGTATTCTAGGTTGGGTTTATAAAAGGACATGAGTTTCTGTATGTTATCACAATCACACTATGAGTGAGTTAATCATGAAACATACACCCCCGCCCTTCTTCTTCCCGAATAAATCTTTATTCCYTTCTGTGCGATGAACTGAGAACCCAACTGGCTGTACGTACTCAGACAGTATATCCCAAGAGAGCCATGTTTCCGTGAAACAGAGTATGTTACAATCCCTGATGTGTCTCTGGAAGGAGATCCTCACCCTGAGCTCGTCAACTTTATTATCCAGAGACTGAACTTTAGCGAGTAATATACTCGGAAGCGGTGGGTGGTGTGCATGCCTCCTGAGTCGAACTACCTCTTCTCCGCCAGGTAGTGTTTTGGATCAGTTCAATTGTTCTGGGGGGTACGAACAAAGGATCCAATTTGGGAATGTCGTATTCRTGGTCGTAATGCTGGTAATGCTGGGGATTTACCGATGCTTTGATATCCAAAAGTTCTTTCCGGTTGTATGTAACACAAAAGATTTTCTAGGCTAATAATGTAAGAAATAACACATAAAAACAAAATACTGCAAAGTTGCTTAGGAGCTAGAAGCACGGCTGCCCTATCTATCGGCGCCATCTTGATTATATATGACCTATATCCATCCTACCCTGCCTCTCCAAAGTCTTCAAAAGCCAAGTGAACAAACAGATCACCGACCATTTCGAATCCCACCGTACATTCTCCGCTATACAATCTGGTTTCCGAGCTGGTCACTGTTGGACCTCAGCCACGCTCAAGGTCCTAAACGATATCATAACCGTCATCGATAAAAGACAGTACTGTGCAGTCTTCATCGACCAGGCCAAGTCTTTCGACTCTGTCAATCACCGTATTCTTATCGGCAGACTCAACATCCTTGGTGTCTCTATGGTGGTGCCACAGGGTTAAATTCTTGGGCTGACTATTTTCTCTGTATATATCAATGATGTCGCTCTTGCTGCGGGTAATTCTTTGATCCACCTCTACGCAGACGACACCATTCTGTATACTTCTGGCACTTCTTTCTACCTGTCTCTTATACACATCTAGATGTGTATAAGAGACAGTCCTACCAATCCTTGATTTCGGCGATGTCATTTACAAAATAGCCTCCAACACTCTACTCAGCAAATTGGATGCAGTCTATCACAGTGCCATCCGTTTTGTCACTGAAGCCCCATATACCACCCACCACTGTGACCTGCATGCTCTCATTGGCTGGTCCTCGCTACATATTCGTCGCCAAACCCACTGGCTACAGGTCATCTATAAGTCTTTGCTAGGTAAAGCTCCGCCTTATCTCAGCTCACTGGTCACCATAGCAACACCCACCTGTAGCACGCGCTCCAGCAGGTATATTTCACTGGTCATCCCCAAAACCAACACCTCCTTTGGCCGCCTTTCCTTCCAGGTCTCTGCTGCCAATGATTTTAATGAATTGCAAAAATCACTGAAGTTGGAGACTTCTATCTCCCTCACTAACTTTAAGCGTCAGCTGTCAGAGCAGGTTACCGATCGCTGCAGCTGTACACAGCCCATCTGTAAATAGCCCATCCAACCAAGTACCTACCTCATCCCCATATTTGTTTTTGTTTTTCTGCTCTTTTGCACACCAGTATTTCTGCCTGCACATCCTCATCTGCACATATCACTCCAGTGTAAATTGCTAAATTGTAATTACTTCGCCACTATTGGCCTATTTATTGCCTTACCTCCTTACTTCATTTGCACACACTGTATACAGATTTTTCTATTGTGTTATTGACTGTACAATTGTTTATCCCATGTGTAACTCTGTGTTGTTTTTGTCGCACTGCTTTGCTTTATCATGGCCAGGTCGCAGTTGTAAATGAGAACTTGTTCTCAACTGGCCTACCTGGTTAAATAAAGGTGAAATAATWATTATTTTAAATATCTGGGACTAAATACGCGATACAAGGTCTCAGCTTTGAGAGAAGAAGCCTCGTCAGGTATCAGTCAGTCACATGCAGGAATCAACGTTAATGATGAATAATGTAAATCATGGTTATATAACTTGTATGTGTAGCAGTATATAAGGATTGAAAGGGAACCCCCTTTTCAGAGTTCTCATTGGACTTGTATTGAGTTCGTGAACCTCTCCAGGCCGTGATAATGAAGATTTCTTAATTTACTTTGAATTTGAGTCCTTAGTGGTGCATTTCCACAACAATAGCTATGTTTTCCAGGATATTGACTAATCAATATCATAATGTATAATTGGAGGATTTATAAAGGAGACAGACAACATCAAAGGGTCTTTAATATTTTTTTTATTATTATTGGAGTACAAATAACTGAAATGCACATCAGTAATAGACACAGTGGTTGTTCTTTGAGTCTTTTGACCACAGGAGTTAACATAATTTCAAATCTGATATTTAAATACTGTACTTAAAAAAGTAGTTAGCATAGTCCTATCAAAACGGGCCAATGTAGCCTGAAGACACTGTGTTGTGTAGCAATAAAAATGCATGTTGGTTGTCACCATTCATTTTCTTGCACTTTGTTTTCCCTGAAATTTGTTGCTCTTATTTTCCCTTATTTTCTGCTCTTGTGTAACCAAATAAATCATGTATTTTTTCAACATGAACCACTGATAAAACGACATAGGAAAGAACACATAAAAACATCAACATCATGATTTGGTCTGAAATAAAAGCTACCTTCACAGACACGTCTTAACTACACACACAGCTGAGGACATTGTGCAAAATAAAGACATCAAATTAAGTGCCAGAAATGCAGACAAAATAAGACTAGTTCATAAATAAAAAGAATTGACCATTTTTACCATGCCAGCCACAAGCACAAACATAGGAGTTTGATAAACGAGACATTTGTTTTTTTGTTTAACAGAATAAACTGAATTTATTTTGAAACAACAAACAACAAAAAGACTAAGAAAAAGGACACTGGCAAACTATTTGTCTGTGGGTTCAGTCGGTGTCCTGTTGGACAGGGATATAGGTGGCCGAACGATGATATGTGGGGTTGGTTGCAGAATCCCTGACATTGTCAGATTGTCATCTGGAAGAACAGGTGATTCAGTCTACTGTCCAATTAAGTCTAATGTAATTCATTACCATATTACCTGGAGTTATATCTCATAGGATCCCGATGAACACCACTGTTTCAGGGTAAAGTGCCTATTTAGACTTTCAGTGAGGCATAAGGCACCTTGGAGGAGTTCCCCAGTCGTAGCTCCTCACAGCCTCTTGCAGTTCTGGGGAACGGGAAGGGTAAGGTTGCAGGCATTGATGCTGACCCTCCGTCTGCCCTGGCTGTCTACCACAGGGGCTAAGGTCTGGTTAAGGCTCACCTGGGTGTTGCTGAAGGAAGTGATACGTCCACTGCCAGCAATCTGCAGGTTCACAGTGGTAGCATAGCTAGTCTTTAGAGTTCTTTTGGCTGCCTGCATTGAGGTGTCCTCTGGCTTTGGCWCACTCCTGTGAGGGTACTGGATGGGCACGCCCATGTCTGGGGCTGGGGAGGCCCGAGGCACATAGGCACAGATCAGGCGGCTCCGGCAACTGTCCTCCCCAAGGTCTGGGTCACCCCATTCATCCTGAGGCCAGACAGGGGAGGTCGGAGCACTCTGGTCAGGGCTGTCCCCACTGTCATAGTTGGTCAGGAGTTCTCGCACGTCGGGCCAAGCAATGCTGGTGAAGTGTTGCTCGCCGTGGGTGCTCTTCCCAGGGGCCAGTCTGACAGGGGACAAGGCCCCGGGGCTGAGGCAGGATGGGGAGCCACTGTAGGAGCTGCTGTAGGAGCAGGATCCCCCTCGGGGGCTTATCAACCCAGACTCCTGCTCCGCACCCACAGACCTGCGCCCTCCGCTCTCTCCCCAAGACCCCCTCCCATTCCTGACTGGACTGGGTGGTCGGTCAGCCAGGCTAAGGAAGGGCAGGCTGCTTCCCTTGGTCCTCCGCAGGTTCTGAGAATGGGTTGGAGAGCATGGGGAGAAACCAGATGGGGGAGGGGAGGTGGTGTTGGAGCTTCTCTGAATGGAGGGGGGGGAAACATCTATCCATGTGGGTGAGGCTATGGAGGAGAAAGGAAATGCTAATTTGGCCTTCCGCGGCTGAGGAGCGGCGACTCCCCAGACATTGGCAGGAACCCCAATGGGCGGAGGGGAGGTTATGCCTGAGGAGCAGGCTGAGGAGGCCCTGGGGAGCTCCAGGGAGAGGCCCAGGTGATTGAAGGGGCAAGCCCCTCCTGCCCGGGTGCTTCTAGGGTTGGGGGGCTTGTTCATCAGGGGGCCTGTGTGATTCTGGACTGGGGGAGGGGAGCAGATCCTGCTGAATGGAGATGGGGAGGGAGAGGGGGACGGGGACTGCACTCGTGAGCTGGGCTCCGAGGCAGAGAAGGGCCTTGCCACCCTGTTGAGTGTGTGAGTAGAACCACTCCAAAGAAGATCATGGGGATGGGGTATACTATTGGCACTCGCTAACGGTGGCTTCCGGTGATTCGCGACCCATCCTCCGTTAGTGGTGTTATTGTTATTATTGTTGTTGCTGTTTCCATTCAAACRAATATGACGTGGCTGGTGTAGGGCAGCAGGCCTGGGCCGGGGAGAGGCAGAGGAAGAGGCGATGTGATGCAGGCTGACTGGGGGGGCTGGGGAGACTGAGCGCTGGCTGCGGTACGGTGGGGGGGACAGGGCTGGGGCTGTGGATGCGCATGGGCTGGAGCGGAGTGAAGTAGACCGGAGAGGGGAAGGGGGACATTTAGGTGGCTGGCTCCCATCTCTGGAGTAAGAAGCATGGGCATAGCCAGGGCTCAGAGGGGGGCCGCTGGGGCCAGAGGTGAGTTTGGGGGAGGGAGACCTCATCCTGAGTGGGGATGCAGTGGGAGCGGGAGCCAGAGGGGCTGGACTGTCTGGGGGAGGGGTGGCCTGGTCCTGGAGGCGAGCGTTGTTCCTGGCCAGACTCTGGCTGATGGACTGGCTGATGCAGGAGGCAGCCAGGGACTTGGTCAAGGCAGAAGGGGTGGGAGAGGAGCAGGGGAGTCCCTTGATGGGGGAGGGAGAGTGCTGGTGGAGACTGGGGCTGAAGGCAGAGGGGGGCTTGGCATCCATGGGTTGGCCAATGCCTGGAAGCATGGTGGCTGATCTCTCCAGTGAGGCCTGGGAGGAAGGCCTTCTGACGGGGGACAACCCTGATGCATGGATGGATGGGAGTAATGGATCCTGGACTGGCTCTCTGGACCTCAGTGGAGAAGGTGGTAGTCTATAACCAAAGGAAAGCATAGAGAAGAGGAAATGAATAGACTTGATTAATCAGTCCCTCCAGGATTCTGTGATGGCAATTTGTTATGCAAAATCAACAATTTCACACACAATATGCGAGGGGTTGCAAATTTGACCAATCACTGCACTATTTCAGCATAGAAAAGCCAAATCATCCCAATGTTATCGCATAGAACTGACCCATCAACGCAGTACAAAAAGAGGGCTCGGAATTTCAACCAATCATTGCACTTTTACCACATAATATGTTTCAATCAAGCCACACGTTAACAAACTTTTTTCCTCGTCAGTGCATTTTCGCTACAAATTCAACTAAATCATCGCATATTGCCATGCATATTATCACTAAAAATCCCTGTGAAACCCTGGAGGGACTGATWAATGCCACTGCCACAAAACTTGGCTTGGCTTGAGGAGAAGCAAAATTGAGAGGAGAGGACAGGAGTGCAGGCAGCGATTACTCAGTTTTGTGAAAATAAGCTACTTTGATAGTACGTTAGTACATTTCTATATGCAATTTAGCTCTTAGCTGCGATGTACACAAAATAAAATAAATCAATTACTTTTATTTTTACTATACAGCCAAATAGGAACTCTTGAACATTTTCCCACTCGATGC
Source organism: Salvelinus sp. IW2-2015 (assembly GCF_002910315.2). Taxonomy (NCBI): domain Eukaryota; kingdom Metazoa; phylum Chordata; class Actinopteri; order Salmoniformes; family Salmonidae; genus Salvelinus; species Salvelinus sp. IW2-2015. Next base: position 11,673,855 of record NC_036841.1, on the reverse strand, counting down.
GACCTCTAAAGCGATGGACATTCATGACAAAACACAGTGATTTCCATGTCAGGGGCCTTCTCACATACTTTGCATCTACAGTGCCTTCAGAAAGTATTCACACCCCTTGACTTTTTTCACATTTTGTTGTGTTACAGCCTGAATTTAAAATTGATCAAATMTAGATTTTTTGTAACTGGCCTACACTCAATACCCCATAATATACAAGTGGAATTATGCATTTAGAAATGTTTACAAATTAATAAAAAATGAAAAGCTGAAATGTCTTGAGTTAATAAGTATTCAACCCCTTAAATAAGTTCAGGACTAAAAATGTYCTTAACAAGTCACATAATAAGTTGCATGGACTAATAGTGTGCAATAATAGTGTTCAACATGATTTCAATMATCTGTAAGGTCCCTAAATCGAGCAGTGAATTTCAAACACAGATTCAACCACAAAGACTAGGGAGGTTTTCCAATGCTTCGCAAAGAGCCCCTATTGGTAGATGGATTAAAAAAGCAGACATTGACTATCCCTTTGAGCATGGTGAAGTTATTAATTACACTTTGAATGGTGTATCAATACACCCAGTCACTACAAAGATACAGGCGTCCTTCCTAACTCAGTTGCCGGAGAGGAAAGAAACCGCTCAGGGATTTGGTGATTTTACAGAGTCTAATGGCTGTGATAAGAGAATATTGTAGTTACTCCACAATACTAACCTAAATAATAGAGTGAAAAGAAGGAAGCCTGTACAGAATAAAAAGTATTTCAAAACATGCATCCTGTTTGCAATAAGGCACTAAAGTCATACTGCAAAAAATGTGGGTAAGAAATTAACTTTATGTCCTGAATACAAAGCGTTATGTTTGGGGCAAATTCAACACAACACATCACTGAGTACCAGTCTTCATATTTTCAAGCATGGTGGCTGCATCATGTTATGGGTAGACTTGTCATCGGCAAGCACTAGGGAGTTTTTTTTAAATTAAAATAAACGGAATAGAGCTAAGCACAAGCAAAACCCTAGAGGAAAACCTAATTCAGTCTGATTTCCAAAAGACACTGAGACAAATTCACCTTTCAGCAGGACAATAACCTAAAACACTGGTGTTGCTTACCAACATTGAATGCTTCTGAGTGGCCTAGTTCCAGTTCTGACTTAAATCAGCTTGAAAATCAATGGCAAGACTTGAAAATAGCTGTCTAGCCATGATCAACAACCAACTTGACAGAGCTTGAAGAATTTTAAAAGAATAATTAGCAAGTATTCTACAATCCAGTTGTGCAAAGGTCTTAGAGACTTACCCAGAAAGACTCGCCACTGTAATTGCTGCCAAAGGTGATTCTAACATGTATTGKCRCWMAGGTATGAATACTTATGTAAATTGGATATTTCTGTATATCATTTTTTATAAATTTGCTAAACTTTCTAAAAACGTATTCACTTTGTGATTATGGGTTACTGTGTGTAGATGGGTGAGAAAAAAATGAATTTAATCCATTTTGAATTTGGGCTGTAACACAACTAAATGTGGAATAAGTCAAGAGGTATGAATACTTTATGAAGGCACTGTAAAATGCTTTCTTTCCATCTACTCTGTGAATAACACTGTTTTATCTGATTCATCGAATTTCTTTCAGAACTCTTAGTGGCGAAACAGGAAACAGTATTTGCACACTTCCGGTCAGAGGCGCATTCCTTTAATCTTTCTCCAGTTTTACATTTTGCCCCCATCACCTTCACAAATCGGTTTAGGGTATGTAGTAGATTCTGCCTATTATCTACAAGAACTCTTAGGGGAAGAATGAAGCTATGGACTGGTGAAATTGTGTTACTACTGTATTAAGTCCTATTAAATACTGTACCTTTGGCTGGGGAGTGTGGCGTTGTTTGATCCGTTCCAATTGATAGGAAGGCTCCTTCTGCCCTTGGTAGTGGGCAGGTGCAGGTTGGGTGGTCTTTGGCTGGTGAACTTAGGCAGACAGTCAGAGAACTGCACCCCTGGCGGAGGTGTAGGCATCAGGCTTTGGAGCGATAACCACGGACGGGGAACCATGTCCCCCTCTTTTCCTTTGGAATCCTCTGGGACTTGACTGTCCTTGACTCTCTGACCAGATGTATGTGTTGCTTGCATGGGTTCAGTCATAGCTGACTGAGTGGCACGCCACACTAAGGGGTTTGACCCCTCAGTTAGCCCAGAGATGGACCTCTGTTGTGTGGGAGATGTGTCGGAGATGTGAGTGGAAATCTTTGGTGCTGCAGGTGAAACATCCCGATCATCTAGAGTGCCATCTTGTGACTTGGCTTTGGTGGATTCAGCTTTGCTTTGATGACCAGGGGCCATCTGGGGTGAACTCCCCCTCTCAGCCCCACTGGCCACATAAGGCGACATTATCTTGGTGTTTAAACTGGCTTCGTCTGGCTTCACCACCTGGCTTGTCTCTGGTTCAGTTGGAGCCTGCTGTTGAATGGTCTTCAGCAGCTCCTCTGCAGCTCCAACCCCTGGAGACCTGTCTTGGTTCCCACATGGGTCTGCTAAAGAGGCTGCTGCTGCCCCCAGAGCAGGATCTTCCCTAATGGAGTACAGATTATGTCCTTTCTGCTCAACCCAAGTCCTGCTGAGATTCACAGACCTCTCTGGGGTCCCTGGATAACCATCAGCTGGAACCTCCACCCCTACCCCTTGGATGGGGCCTTCCTGGACTGGGGAGGCCCTCTTGGGGTGAGGCCTTCGCATCTCAGCTCCTGAGATTACTTCCTCAGACTGGTTCTCCATAAGCTTCCCCTCCACAGCAGTAGTCACTACCTCCTCAGGCCCAACCTGCGTGGTTTTTGATGGGGTGGTCAGAGGGGAGGAGGTGGGAGAGGCAATGGATGTGGATCCCAGGTTGGAAACAATGTCCCTGAGTCCGGACAGGGCGCAGCTGTTCTCTTGCTGGCGGTAGGTGGGGGACAGCTGTTCGCTGACAAGGACGTGGCCAAAGAGCTGGGGTTCTGAGGAAACTGAAGTCATCTCCTGGCAACCTGTAAAACCCCCCAAAAAACATCCCAAACACTGTCATTCACTGATACACAATATGGAGGCTTTGCATGTCACGTTTTATTTGTTGTGTTTCCTGACCAACCATGTGAAGGCTTTACTTTCACTATCAAACATGGTAAATCACAGTTTATATGTGTTCTTCCATTATTTAGCAGTGCTTACTAAAACAACTCAATTAAACAATAAGACCAATAAGACCAGCAAGTCTTTAGATATCCTCACTATTACACTATCTAATCAAATCATAGCCATTTATACAGGATGTTAAAGGTACTGACCAGTGGAATGGCTCTGAGCTCTTTTTACTGTAATCTTCTCCTCCTGATGCTGCTGTGGCGGCTGGGCCTGAGGAGGGACACTGTGCCTGGTGGTGACGGTCCACGGTGCACGACCCTCACACACCCTCTTGTGGTGAAGTGGCACCTTCATGATGCTGGCCTTGGCGCTGTACATTCGAGCCAGCATTTGAACTTTACTGAGGATTCTCTCTGAGTTCTCCACCAGACATGGATCACCGGGGCTGGCCTCGAACAGGCCTATCCCCGCCACGTCTGCGACCGCTGCTCCCTCGTACAGGGTCCGGCTGGAGGACACCATCTTACAGTGGCGGGACCAGCGGCCCACCTTGATCTGGCTGGGTAGGCCCTCTAGGTTCCCAGTGAGGGAGCTCCTGTCTCTGATTCTYCCCKACCCAGCCTGGGACACTGGGGCGGTCTTACTGTCYTGYAGYCCTGTAYGTGGAGGGACAYTGGAGTCTTTCTGGGCCTCTTTAGGTTCTGCGTCRAGATCACTTGGACTTGGTCCGTGGCCATTGATTACCTGCTGGTCTTTTGTGATCGCTTTGGCTGCTTCGTCGCTGAATGAGGGCTCTTTGGTGATGTCTGTTGACAGGTTTGGTATGATTTCCCTCTCTGTGCTAACAGGGGCTCCTACTTTCTCCTTCTCTTTCCAATCCTTCGTCAGCTCTGTGCAGGGCAGCTCACTCCCTGGCTCAAACCTGCTACATTTCTCCAGAGCAGGCTCACCCTGACCTGGTGCCTGGCTGTGCTCTTCCTGGGAACCAGCAGCAGAAGTGGAGGAACAGTCTGGGCTGAGGGCTCCCTCTCCCTGGTCAGGCACTGACGGAAGAGGGGAGGGCAGCTCTGACTCAGGCTCTGGTTCTMCCCCCCCATCGGAGCGCCCGCTCTCCGAGTCACACAGGCTGTCCTGGTGGCCAAAGACAGCAAAGCGGGACACGGAGTCTTTGACCAAGCCGGTGGGGATGATGAGGGAGAAGCTGTTTCTCCTGGGGGTGGGGCTGCTGTCACCTTCTCCTGCCTCGGCCTCAGCCGCCTCGTAGTAGCTGCGGATCTTCTCGATGATCTGCCTGTCGGACTTGGTGAGCTGGGTCTCTTTCTTGGGCGCCAGAGGGCTCTGTACAGTCTGCTCTGGGCCAGAGAGAGGAGCTTCTGAGGGCTTGTTCTCGTTGGGGAGGTCAGAGCAGAGTTCCTTCTCCCTCTCTCTTTCGTCTGGGAGGTTTACAGGAGAGAGTGGCGTCGAGGTTTCGAACATTTGCTCGTCCTCCACCTCTGAGGCATTTCTTTCCCCAACTGTCCCGGTTTCTTTGGCTGWTGTGCTCTCCTCCTGAGGCCTCTCCTCTATAACATCAGTTGGCAAAGGTGTTGACTCTCCCTCTTCACAACCACCCTCCTCTGAGGATTCCCTGGACAGACACGGTGGAAGAGTTTGGTCTTCCATTTTGGTTCTGCGCTCCTCCAGTTGCACTGTTATCTCCTCTGGACTATTGGGATGGGGGTCTTGCGACTCGTAAGTCTCCTCCGTAGGGGAAGCAAGCAGCAGGTCATTTCCTTGCTGAGCAAGTGGACATGGATGTGGCTCAGTTGCTTGGTCCTCCAGAGACTCATCCAGGGGTGAATCCTGTGGAGAGACAGAAACAGACACAAAACAAAGACAGTCATCCCCGCAGCTCCTACTATACGTACATGGGGAAGTAATGCAGCACTAAATCGATAGCTCATAAAACTAGACACTAACGTCTAGTGACTAGACAAGTGACACAGGTTGCTTCAAATCCATGGCAGCTGTTTAATAGTGTGTGAATTGTGAAAGACAGTATAGCCCACCCATACTATGTCAGACTTGAGTTCGGCCATGCCCTCTCGCACGCGGCTCTGGTTAATGAACTGCATGATCTCCTCGGTGATGGAGAGTGTGGGCGGGGCGCTCAGGGGGGGTAGGTCCTCCTCTTCCAGGCCCAGGCAGGGGTCCGGCCGCTCTGTCTCAGCCTCCACCTCCATCACAGAGGAGGCCAGGGTGTTGGTGCTGCCTGAGGATCCCAGGCTATCTGCCCCAGGACACAGCTCCCCCTCGCTGCCAGCCTGTGGAGATGGACATGAACATCAACACTGAGATGGAGAATGTCAGGAAGGGAAGGTGTACTACTCGATAGCATTGTCAACAAGGCGTTGCTCATAGTAATTATTGTCAAGTCATTCTTGCAAATGAGATACCATGTGCATGACGTGCATGACAGTTGTGTGGGTGGATAGGGGCGAAACCAGTCTGAATCAAGCTTACCTTTGAAGAGACTGGATTCCATGAGAGGAGGATAGGAATGGTTGGGGGGAAACAAACAAGGGTGTGTTTACTTTCCATTAAAAACGTACCAAATCTTTCAGCCCTGACAGACTGAAGCACTACAAGGAAACAAGATAAACAAAAATCCTTTAAGAAAATTCTCACCATGATATGCTGTTTCGAAGTCTTTAGTTGGAGCTGGAAAGAAACAGCCATAAGCATTCAATAATGAGTCATTTCCAATTATTACATTTATGAATTCATATTTTCAAGCTCCGTATGTTTACTCCATGTGCTGTGCAGTGGGTGATTCCTCTCTGGGCCCTTGTTCATAAAGCGTCTTAGAGTAGGCGTGCTGATCTAGGATCAGGTCAGCACTCCTACTCTGAGACGCTTTGTGGACACAGGTCCTGGACTATAGACATGAAGTCTCACCAGACTGCCTCCTGCCGCGGCGATAGGACAGATTCCCCTCCAGCAGCAGGGGAAGGCTCTTCTTGGCCTTCTCTGGGGTGTAGATGAACTCTGGGGGCTCTGGACATACACACACATACACACACACATACACCACACACACATACACACATATACACGCACACACACACAGAATTAATTTAACTCAGCAAACACAGACCAGACAGGCATATGGCAAAATGGCTTTGTTATTTGTTAGATTTATGACAAAGAAGAAGCCATCACCCTCATCCGACTTTGGGGTAACAAAAAATGTGCTTAAAACCAGTAAAGATATCCAACAGAAATAAAAGTGTTTTGAACGAAAACAAAAAGTCGTTCACACACAAATGAGATACTAGGTGCATTACAGGTAAGAATGGCTTGTCCTGACCTGATTGGCGTCTCCCTCGATGGTATTCATCGCATCTTGGAGATGACTTTTTAAAATTATCCTGATCAAACTGAGGAGCTGTGAAAAAGAAATTGCGAGTTGTGCATGATTGTAAACTGTGCACAATTGGTGTCAAATACAGTGTAAATTGAAAGTGAAAAGTGTAGGTGTATGAATGTATGATGGTTTGAAATGACATGAAACTCACATTGACAGAAGTTGTCACCGAGTACCTGCCTTGCCTGAAAAATACATGTATGGTATTTCAACGATTGCTCAACTTGTGACAGTGTTTGCGGTAACTATAAACAACCACAAGGTGGAAGCACACCCTAACAGAGTGATTACAATATTCTCTGTTTCAGTTTAGCCACAGCCTTCAGTGTTACATTGGCTGAAAAGTATTGCCATTCATATCGGCAACATTTACAGTAATGTACCATAAGCCTTACCTTCTGGGGTAGAGAGGCAAGATGGTTCTCCACTATCAGTCTCTTGAGGTAGTGCAGCCAAAGGCGTTTCTCCTCCTGGTTCTTGGTCTGTAACATGGGTAGGAGGGTAGTTTAAGTACACTGGTCTGACACAATACAATGTCCTGTTCTTTGATAGTGGTTCACTTGTAATTTGATAGTGGTTTACTCGTACCTGTACAATGTGCTGCTGTTTGGGGATGGTCTGATCGGACACCTTAAAACACAGGGGGTCCTTCATGGTTTCTACGAGAAGAAGATTACAGCACTGACGGGAGAGAAGGGTAGAGAGAGTGAAAGACAAGAGGAAAGACAGTGGGGGGGAAATAAGGGTGTCAGTACATGATAGAGAATCAAGCATCAAAAACGAAAACATGATACTTTTTTGATTGGTGTAGGTGTCATCTCTAATGATACATGCTCCTAGCATTTACAGACACACAATAATCTGATCAATTCATTCCGGTGTCCGCACGTCACTTACAAATATGTGGGTGCTGTAGATGAAATGCTCCAGCCTCTTTTTAGCGATAAGCAGCATCTTGTCGAAGAGGAAGAATGCCCTCTCCTTCTTGACCCGTTGAACCCTGAAGGCGCCCTCCAACACCAGCTCTCCAAAGCCACTCAGGTCTGGACCTGTCCAGTTGGTCAACAAGCTCTCAACCTCCTGCCAGAGCCAAAAGAAAAACAGTGTTTGTGTTAACCCAAGCTTGACCTCTGACCTTCAAAAACAGTAGTCGAGACGGAGGTGTCCAAAGACCTCCAGATGTAGTGGAGACGGAGGTGTCCAAAGACCTCCAGATGTAGTGGAGACTGAGGTGTCCAAAGACCTCTGCGACCTCTAACCTCTTTTGACTTTTAACCTCTGACCTCTACAGCCAGTTCAGAGTCATAGATTATGATCAGCAACAAAAGCTAACTTCTTTGTTACATTTTCAATGAGAACTGCTGTAGTGAGTGACTGAGCAGAGCCTGACTGGTGGTCCATACCTGCAGCCTGACGGCGTGCTCCTGCTTCCTCTTCATGTCGTTGATGTACCAGGCCACGGCTGTCATGGTGATGATGGCATCCTCCACCACCTCGTAGCCAGGGTCACTTTTATCAAAGTGTTTGGCCAGCTCCTGCCACACGGGGGCGATAGTGAGGTTAGGCTTCTATTATGCTTCGATCACACCGACAGCGTGCAGAGGCAGTTGCAGTGCGTTCTGTGTGGTGCATACGTTGGATTTATCGAACATCCAACGTATACGTCAAACTGTATGCGTAGACGGCTTGACAGAAATGGTAGCAGGAGGGGAATGTTAAACTTTTGTTACATACACATCCAGATGATGCTGCGTACTACTTTGCGCAATGATGCTGRCGGTGTGTGCGAAGCGTTAGTGTCAGTATAAGGAGAAGGGGGTAGCTGCAGCCCAATATGGCYACCGGCCGGAGTATGAGTGGGTGTGTCAAAAGGAAAGGAMTAACAAGGCAACTACTGTACCGCAAGAGTTTGAACTTCTGTTTTGAAGCCAGAGGATGAGTCTGGGTTGTATTTCACTGTTAGTTTTACACCAGTAATTTAACATTTTCAGTCATAAAACTGACGATTGTTTATTTTTTTATTAAAAGTACTGATCATGTGTGTGTTGTTGCTTATAGGCGTTGTACGCGTGTTCTTACTGTGACTGTCACCCTAACATTGGCTACTAGGCATCTACTTCCCACACCGTTGCGGGACAGTAGTGCTTGGCAAGCGAGAGCGAAGGGCATTGTGTCTCGGTGTTTTTGCCGACTGTGTGTTTGTATCAAGCTGACATCTAGATGGTTTTCAATAGGAGTTATTTCTTGTGTAGGCTGCTATCCTACTTGAAATAAAATCATAGGAGGTAAAACAAAATGGCCACGTTAGCTACCGCCTGCAACACTGTGGTACAGCTGCCCAGTGGGAAGCACCTCATGTCGGCAAGCCGCTCCGCACAACACCGGTGCACTAGTCAATGAAGGGATTCGATTATCTGGCRRGGGTGTGATTAAGATGCTCCGTTCAAAGCCCACGGAAAAGTTCTCTCAAAAAGTTCTCTGTTTTCACATGCAAAAGTGATTGCTTTTGATAAAAACGCTTCATCTGCCTTCCAAATGAAAACTAGTTTGAAAATTCAGACATATATTTTATGGAAAAGAGATGTAATGTTTCTGCACGATGCACCATGCTGTCTTGTTGACAACATGATAGAACGGCACAGATTATTGTTCGTTTTGCCCGTTCATGTCACTGGCCAATGGGGCCACAGACCAGTGCACCGTTGCTCAGGTTAATATAACTCCCTCATTCGCACTGGTTTATCAARTTTGAAATGAGCTGATTCTCTTTCCATACTCCTTTCGACACACCCACTCGCCCATACCATATTGGGCTGCAGCTACCCATACATACCACCGCAGAGGTGGGCCTGGAGAGAGAACCCTAGGTCGTTGATCAGTGTCCAAACACAGCTAGTTAAATGCCATGAGTTGTGAGTGTGCGTTTAAACATAGGATCCTTATTTCATTTCACAGAATCTCTATGCTTCATTTACTCGCTAGCTGTACCCTTGGTCTGCTGAGTATCACACACCAATAAAGGCAAGGAGTGCAGAGTAAGAAGCAGGATGATTTCTGATGATTTGGATTGAAGGGAAACAGTCTACAATGGGGCCTGTACCTTTTCTCTGTGTACAATATAGAGGAGTTGTACATATTCTCTGAATAACTTTGACATTGATAGTATTGGATCAGTATCATCATATTGTCTCTCTGACCCAGTCCATGACCCATACTGACCTGCAACAGGAGGTGGTACTTGAGGATCCTCTGCACTGGCTTCAGCAGGTAGGTCTCCAGGGGCAGGGAGTGGCACAGGGTGGTCTGCCTCTCGTGGAAGAAGCCCACCAGGCTCTTGTTCTTCATGCAGTCCCTCAGAACAGCCACCGAGCTGGGGAAAGAGATCCAGGAGGAGTGGGGGTAGAGGTGGATGTTGGGGGTGGAAGAGGAGGGGGGGTCCACAGTAAGACTCATCAGTTGGCTCATCGCTATGCCAGACAGCACTTCATCTTATGGTGAAGCGTACAGTAATGTGTTCAGCGTATGCCTCCGGTCCCCCCTTCAGAGGGGCCTCTTTTTGTCTGAACGCAACTTTTTACATCCACTAGAACATTCTGCTTCATTCGCCTTGCTGTCCGACTGTGATGTCTTTCTTAGGCAAAAGCTCTGATATCTGTTAACAGCATCTTTTCGGATGAGCTACGAACGTGGTCTTTTTAAGACATCAGTGGATGAATGCACACAGCTCAGGTACAGGGTCAGGGCACCGTCGAAGTCTCATAACAAATCTAATTCTGTTTCTGTTCTCTGTGACAGACACATGAAAGGCTGTTTATACAGAGCACATGTAGAACACCACATCTTCATGGTGACGGGCAGCGATCCAGTGCTATTCAAACATCTGCCAGTCAAATAGTAGTGGCCCGTGGGATTAGAACTGATGTGCCGTGAAAGATGCTGCTTCTAAAAGGCTCGTGATGTGTTTGTATTTCACACGCACAATATACTGTAAGTTATCCTGATTGAGCAGTGACCGCATCTTTACCGCTATCATTAAATCAGTCACTATAGTCTTTCATTGGATTCACCTAGTTTCACTTGTCTGTCCGACCACTGAGTAGTTCAAGCTAATCAAGACCCTGAGCACGGTTACATGCACACAATAATGTGATTATTGTGGATAGTCAGGTTAATATAATAGTTTGTTTAAAACGTTGACGTGCATTTCAAGAAGAATGATTTCCCTAATAATCCTGTTTACATGACACATCTGAAATCAGGCTAATGCACAAAATCGCTAATCAAAATAAACGTTCTACCACAGTGGCCATGTTATTTTTTGCAAAGACCTTTTGTATGTCAAAACTATTTACAAGATGCATACGTTCAGTTTTTCAGGACTCACTTCACTGCCGCATAAGAGGGAGGCCCCGCTATCCGGGGCTGGCACATGGACAGATCAAATACACCGCTGGAACGCTGATTAAGGTGTTTACATGTCCTAATAATATGAAAGATTATTCAGAAAATCAGGTGTTTTAATCGGCTTATGCTTACTTCGGTTTTGACCGCACTCCGATTAAGATCAGCAGAGTGAGGTGTTTACACGACTAATGCCATACTTGACCTACTGCCACAATCAGTTTAATATCGAATTATTACTGGTGCATGTAAATGTGCTCAATGTCCATAAAAGTCATTTTAATGTCTCTCCACAAAGGATGGTGATTACAACTGTACTCTTTCCCCCCCACCATCATATACAATTGTATACTTATTGATATAACTCATGAAAATGTGTATTTTGAACTTTACTTGTCCACTGTATTGAATTCATTCCATTCTCACCCCAGGTCACTTCACTATAGCTATCATTCAATGATCCAGGTCAAATGAGAGCCCCGAGGGCACATCAGTATAGCTGTGTGTTGTGTGTGTTGTGTGTGTGTGTGTGTGGTGGTGGTGTGTGTGTGTGTGGTGTGTGTGTGTGGTGTGTGTTGGTGTGTGTGTGTGTGTGTGTGTGTGTGTGTGTGTGTGTGTGTGTGGTGTGTGTGTGTGTGTCTGTCTGTCTGTCTGTCTGTCTGTCTGTCTGTCTGTCTGTCTGTCTGTCTGTCTGTCTTCTGTCTGTCTGTCTGTCTGTCTGTCTGTGCATGTGTGCGCGTGCATGTGTGTTTGTGTGACTTACTTGGGGTAGTTCATACAGTACAGGGTATATATGTCGAAGGCTTCGCTCTAAACAAGAGGAAGAGAAACCAAAAAAATGATTACATTAGTGGGGAGAAGAGAGACAGGTGAGAAAGACCAGCGACACGGAGCGTTGGTCTCCATGTTCCCTCTGCTACAAATCACTGCCATCTGAGAGACCCCCTGTGATCATGTGACACCTCTCCTCACACAAGGGTCATTCTCCAGGTCTCACTCAGAAATAAACACTTTGTTTTTATCTCATAGCAAAACCCCATTCCCTGACTTATGTAAACATGTATTCTCATCCAAGAAACATCTCATCTAAACATCTCATCTAAACATCTCATCTAAGAAAGCAAAGGAATGAGAAAATAATTGCATTTTATATTTAAGTAGGTTTAGATAATGGTTCCGTGAGGTCAACTGAATGTTACATTCCAAAACAGTTGTGTATGTATGTATACTTGTCTTTACCACTCAGTCGTACATATGGCCAGCAGGTATAGGGTTTGAGATTCATAGCTTAGCAGATGGTGAATTGTTACAGGCTACAGCTGACTCCATGCAGACCCAGTGTCTTACTGCACCTAAACTAAGAGCACGTACGGCCTCATTCCAAGCAGAAACGGTCACGTTTGAACTGCGTTTCCCACGTTCCACTCCGCGGTAGCGAGTGGCCGTTGTCCTCACACTGTTTAGAGAGGTTAGTCTAGCTCKGAGAAGCATCGCAAAACCCAGAATAACCTTGCCGGTAATGGATTAATCAAATGTACTCTGCATTTCCGCAGCCATCTATAATTGGCCACAACAGTAGCCCAATCAATAGCAGAGAACTATAGCGACCTGCCGGATAAGGGGGTTTGGGCGCCAAAGAGGAAAGTACAGGCTGGAGACTGGACTAAGAATAGGCACCCTTGGATCCTGGACCGCAAATGGGATTCTGGTTCTTGTGTCTTGGTCCGGCTTTGGCAGGGCCATACGTGTCCGTCTGCAGCCCCACATATGGAGGCATACCCTGGGAGTCAGGGACATAGACGCTGGCCATTCTCCCAGCCAACACAAAGGAGAGCCTGTTTCCCCAGGTTGGTTGGACCCTTCACTGTTCCTGTTTAGTCAGCGGTGGTTCAGTGTCATTACTCAGACGACTAGAGTATAGCARCATGAGGGTGTGCAGACCCACTCAACTGTAGTGAGCACATGAGTTGAATGGTCACCGCCACCACCGCTTCAGAACCAGAACCAATCCAGACATCTCTCTGGTCACGGGCCTGCACACACTCACATAGCCCAAGTACAAACATTTCCTCTGACACACTGCCCAATGTCAGCGGCCCACTTCAAACAGCTGTGGTTCTCTATTTGGCCGAAAACAAAAGTTTGTTTCACACGATCTGCTTGCTTGATATTTTAACAGCGCTCTGCATCCAGAGAACAAAATAGCTACTGTATACAAGCACCATATTAGCCTACACAGCGAGCCAGTCTTAAGCCATGACCCAACAGGGGCTGGCTGTGACCAACCATTCGGGAAACACTGGTTGAGGTCATCGGAATACCCACCAAAAATGTGCAATGTGAATTTACTGGTTGTTTGTGCTTTATCATAGCAATGTGGTGACTCACCCTCTCAACGAAGCACTCAGCGATGGCTGCTGCATGAGGACTCCTCTCCAGGTCCTCCAGAAGCTCGCTGTGGGACAGACAGACAGACAGACAGACAGACAGACAGACAGACAGACAGACAGACAGACAGACAGACAGACAGACAGACAGACAGACAGACAGACAGACAGANAAAAAAATAACCCTTGACAGACAACATACACACAACTCATAAACAGTCCAAAATGGCTGCTACAGGTTTAGATAATGGTTCTGTGAGGTCAACTGAATATTATGTTCCAAACACTTGTGTATGTATGTATACTTGTCTTTACCACTCAGTCGTACATATAGCCAGCAGGTCTAGGGTTGGAGATTCATAGCTTAGCAGATGGTGAATTGTTACAGGCTACAGCTGACTCCATACAGACCCAGTGTCTGACTACACCTAACCTAAGAGCACGTACGGCCTCATTCCAAGCAGAAACGGTCACGTTTGAARTGCGTTTCCCGCGTTCCACACTGGCCCTGARTATTTCCTATATCGCCACCTCCACGTAGTCTGCAGTAGCGAGGGGCCGTTGTCCTCACCGTGTTTAGAGAGGTTAGTCTAGCTCAGAGCAGCATCGCAAAACKCAGAATAACCTTGCCGGTAATGGCTTAATCGAATGTACTCTTTTTTCCCCCAGCCATCTATAATTGGCCACAACAGTAGCCCATTCAATAGCAGAGAACTATAGCGACCTGCTGGATAAGAGGGTCTGGAAAGTACAGGCTGGAGACGGGACTAAGAATAGGCATCCTTGGATCCTGGCCGTAAATGGGATTCTGGTTCTTGGGTCTTTTTCCAGCTTTGGCAGGGCCAGGCGTGTCCGCAGCCCCACATATGGAGGCATACCCCGGGAGTCAGGGACATAGACGCTGGCCATTTTCCCAGCCGACACAAAGGAGAGCCTGTTTCCCTGGTCGATTGGACCCTTCACTGTTCCTGTTTTATCAGCGGTGGTTCTGTGTCATTACTCAGGCGACTACAGTACGGCACCATGCGGGTGTGCAGACCCACTCAACTGTAGTGAGCACATGGGTTAAAGGGTCAGCGCCACCACCGCTTCAGAACCAGACCAAATCACCATACCTCTCTGGTCACGGGCCTACGCACACTCACATAGCCCAAGTACAAACATTTCCTCTGACACACTACCCAATGTCAGTGGCCCACTTCAAACAGCTGTGGTTCTCTACTTGGCCCGAAACAAAAGTTTGTTTCACACGATCTGCTCGCTTGACATTTTAACAGCGCTCTGCATCCAGAGAACAAAATAGCTACTGTATACAAGCACCATATTGTCATAGCCTTTATTAGCCTACACAGCAAGCCAGTCTTAAGCAATGACCCAAGCGGGGCTGACTGTGACCAACCAATCAGGAAACACTGGTTTAGAACATCGGAACACCCACAAGAAAATGTGAATGTACTGGTCGTTTGTGCTTTATCACGACAATGTGGTGACTCACCCTCTCAATGAAGCACTCGGCGATGGCAGCCGCATGAGGACTCCTCTCCAGGTCCTCCAGAAGCTCACTGTGGGAGAGACAGACAGACAGAGGTCAGTTATGGGCCATGAGAACACCAGTACAGCAATGTAAACATATCACTGCAACACACAGAAGTCATGGAAACATCCCTGTCTACATCCCTGGGACTCATGCTCTACAAACCAGTACAACAGCTCTCAGTCATGATAAAACATATCACTGTCAAATACTGTAACATCCATGTAACAACTACTCATAACACATAATGATGAGCACATACACTGCTATATAAAATGGACAGCACAGACATTGCTTGGTAGACACGGTGCAGTGCTTATGAGTGCATGTGAGTTTGTCAAGGTCTAGGAGAGTTCATGAGAACTTTGTTTGGAGACTGTTATTCCGTCTCCACCGAGGCCCTTGGAGCTGGTGTCGAAGACGGTCCTGGCAGGGACGGATCCCAAATCCCAACTCCATTTCCACAAAGGATTCATTTCCTTCCAAACTATCTCCTAAATGCATGCAGATGAGACACATCGAGCCCCACATCAGCCAACCCCAACCAGAACCCCCTTCCAGCTGTCCCACTACCCGCCCCCCTCCCCACCCCTCCGCAACACCCGCACCTTACAAACACAGACCTGAATCAGACTGCCTTTAACAGGGGAGAGTGGGTGGGCGTTTGCTTTCAAGGGTCAAATAACCACGTACACCCGTTTCACCTTTGGTCCCGTGCCACGAGCTCACCCTAGCCTCTTCATCACCATGGACAGACGTCTTATGAAACACATACGCAACCTCGACTCCAGGACCCGGTAACTTTTGATTAACATCCTACTTCGTGAACGTCAGCGGAGGGAGAGAGCGGAGGGTCTCTCTTTTCAGTATCTGAATTAATCAAAATTATCGGTGAAAGATTTTCTTGGCGGGAGAGTGTGGAAAAGGTAAGGAATAGTCGTGAGGAGGGGAGATTTGAGGGAGTGGGGATAGTGATGGCGGTTTGACTTCTGACTCCGATTAGGAGAGGATGGAGGTTGATGTAGCTAATGTAATGGCCGTCTCTAGTGGTTACTGGGACATCTCAAAAGGGACAACTAGCCTCACATTCCTGGACAGCGAGCTGAAACTGAGGGTGTCGTTCGCCGCGGTCCCATCAGCCCGTATCTGAGGTTACACGACGTGATGAGCAGCCCAGCCGCACTCAGTTCATTAGCGAAGCCCAACTTCCCTGCATCTCTGAGAGGCCCAGGGCCGCCGGACTGGCCAGTCTCCCGGGATCCCCCCTCTTCCAAAGGAAAACAGAGAGGCGCTCTGTAAACACCCGGAGTTCGCCTTCATATGACCGGGGGGAAAAGTTCGGAGTGAAAGCGCAGCCCTCCATTCTTTCGCGTCGCTCTCTCCTCTCTCGGAGACGAGGCTTGTTTCGTGGCTGCCCTCCGCGGTGAGAGGGCGTCATTAGGGTTTCGGGGGAAGCAGAGGGGAGTTATGGGTGGTTTTTATCAAATGGCCACAGAGCAGGGTGTCTCTGAGTGCCACTGGACCTGACTGATGTGGGAATTCTGTTGTTGACAGACAAAGACAAAGAGAAAGAGGGAACAAAGAACATGCCACAATGGAGACATTTCCTCCATCTGCAAGAGCAAAGGGCTTTCAACAAGACTACATCTGCAGTGCTGCAGCATGTTTGCAAACTTGTATCCTCACGTTGGATTTAATTAAGGCTTGGCACTTACTAGAAGGGCCTGGTACTTTAAGACAAAAGCCCTGGAAAGTATTTGGCTGTCAGAACCTTGGACTTGAGTTATGCTTGTAACAACCCTACTAATTACTTTCCCAGCTTTTCATTTTGAAAACACTCCATCCATAGACTTCTAACAGAGATGCTCCATATTTGAGTTCTGAGAGAAAGTGGAGTTTTAAGTCAAGCCTACTGATTTTATCTCCTCATTGTATGTGTATTGTTCTTCCCTGTGAAATATGACACACGACAATCTGGTATTTGAAGTATGTGCATTTGATCCTCCTCTAGATAGAGGGTGAACTGTGAGGGGAAAGAGGAGTTTCCTCCAGATGATCCCCCTACAGTCGTATATTTCACGAAGAGTTACAGTCAAACAGGGGAGTCACCTGAGAGGCGTACTGTCAATGAACTCGCACGCTCCCTCACTTCTCTCTGTTTCCTTCTTTCCATTTCCGTACTTCTGAACCTCTCTTTTCATTGTGTTTATAAGGTAATACCTTCCATACTGCCTGTTCCCCCTTCTCTTTTCCTCCGGTACTCCTCACTTCCCTCCTTTCTCCTTTAATAATCATCCCTCTCTCATGGAGTGTGATCTCTGCATTAGATTTATGCACTTGCAGGTCTGTTTCCTCTTTAGTAACTACACAGTAAGTGCCAGCAAAAAGCAACAGAGACCTATCTAGATCCCTTCATCAGAGAATGTTTATATGCACTTGAACCTTGCTGGCCTTGTGTTCCCAATCCCATCCCTGAGTATGGTCACATGCTGACTTCACCGCCTCTCTCAAAGTGAGAACTTCTTTCATGTGACACCACATCCTCAGCAACACCAGCCACTCCCACACMAGCCACGGCAGATAAAAGCAGACAGCATGGATCCAGGGCTGTTCAGGGGGATCCCAGCCAGGCAGACTTCTCTGGGTCACAGGGATGACTGTGAAGTGGTGGGTGGCCTGAGCACTCAGACTGACTCAGTCTGGTCAGGTGCGAGAGGCTGAGGGGTTATGTCTTTCATGTGAGACTTCACGGGAGCCTTGACCCCAGGCAAGCATGCAGGGGTCACAGTGGGGTCTAAATCACACGTAGTGGAGGAATCTAACCCGGCTTGACTAAACGTCACCACACACGGGCCGCCACCGGGATATCTATGGTGCCACGCGTCCACATTCCAATCAACCCTATGGCACAACTTAAATACCAGCAGTATAGGAAATAGTGGTGGTACTCCAAACGGGTAATAAAACCATTATCCACAGTCACTGGAGGTAATTGATCTGTTTATACTGTAACGTCATGAACTATCAATGTACGCTGTCCATAGCCAGCTTTGAAACCCGTGATATTATACAGAACATTTGCTTCTTATTAGGCTTTTTCTTACAGATCCTCTACTTCTCATTATCATTATACAGCAGCTGCATGCCAAAAACAAAAGAGTTCCTTTTGAAAGATCTATGTTTCTAGTTGGAATTGGCTTTGCGTGTGAGTCGTGGCTGGCTTCGCACCAGGCCGTAGACGGACACAAGAGATAAATCATGGAACTCAGACAATGCAACTGAACATCTTCATGTGCAGTAGTAAAGTCTCTTTCGCTCTCTGTCTCTCTGTTTCTTTGTTTCTGTGTTTCTCATACGCGCTGTATTAGACTACAGAGGATTCAACGTCTCCGGAAAACTTTCCATATGAGGGATTTGGAGCAGAGAGACGAAAGAGAGGATGGGCAGAGATTCTTAGCAAGAGACGGTTAAGCCATCTTGATAAGCTCAGGCCTGACTAATCTCTCTGTCTCTGTGTCTGTCTCTTGGTCTCTCATGATGGGTTGGGTTAGAAAAAGTTACAGGTCACGATTCCACGTATAGTCACGTATCCAAAGAGATAAATCTATACGTGATGCTCGATCCTTTTTCCATGGCAGACTAGACAATTACAGCACTTCTCTGACTGTCCTAGTGGCCCTGTTCAGCCACAGTTTCTACTCAGCCGCGAATCTAATAAAGATGGACAAGATTAACCGCACTAACTACTAGAATAGTACAGAGCATGTCTGTCTGTCCTGGCTGTACTGTTCACCAGGCTGTGCCCTGTCTCTCGCCGCAGTGTGGTCGGCTCACAGCAGGGTCCAGAACTCTAACCCCAGGCTTTGTCCACCGCGGCGGGCCACGGCGAACGACATCCGCATGCTGCCTGGAGAACAGGCCAAGAAAGTAGACGTAACAACACCAGTGAGGATACAGGGGCTGCATACCACAGCGATGAGGAGATGAGATTTAGAAAAGGCAGAACAAGAGAAAGGACGAAGGAGAAAAAGGCAGATTTTAGTTTTTCTCTCTACTTATCGGGGCAAGAAGAGGATAAAGGTGAAGTCTATCCTTGTTTCTCTCTCAGATGAACAGTGCGCTACTTTGAGTGATGAAAAAAAGAAAAAAGAGCTAGCAAACAATTTGTTATTTTTCTCCCTGGGAGCCTGTTTGGGAACTGACTGCTCTGATTCTGCTCATTACAAACAAATGTAATTTATGGCCTAGCTAGCCCCACAGCAACGAGCGATGGGGGTAAACCCCTGGCACTGATGCACATACTCTACTGTACTGCAATGAGTTACTCTGCACAGAGCCTGGAGCAGACGGGAGAAATCCCTCTCTCTCTCTCTCTGTGTTTCTTTCTGCAACAGTGAGGCCATTTCCCATGATAACCGGGGGCAGGAAGCCATATTGGATTTGGAGAAGGAGGGGGCAGGTTGGGAGCACTTACTCATGTAGAGGGAGGCATGTAATGAAAAGAGCCGACTTGGCACGGGCATTGAGACTGAAGTGTGAAAACAAGAGTGTCGGCAGGGGGCAGGGCGAGGAGCGTTGAGGAAATAGGAAAAATATGAGCGATACTCTTCCCAGGGCTTCACTGGAAGCCGCCGGGTCCAAACTCATCCGTAAAATGGAAAAAGTTGCAATTTTCGTTGATGGTAAGTGGTAGCATTGATCCCCAATTAGACATTGCACTGGGACGAAAGACGTAGTGTACCTGCAACATTTTCATGGACAGAAGCTAACATCTAAACAAAAGCACGAGGACACATCTCATCGACCCAGTTCAGGGATGACAATCTAATCTAACAGCTGTGGCGACCAGTGAGGT
>NC_036841.1:11650642-11653641 GCF_002910315.2 Salvelinus sp. IW2-2015 | reverse complement strand
CTGCCATTTCTCCCTCCACAACGTTCCCATCACTGAATGAAACTGAACTGATGACATGGGAGTGATTGATGCTTTTCATTGACACATTTCGCTATTCCAGGCAAAATAAACAGAAATACTGTACCAACGCATCCACTCCTGAAAGGGGAAATTATGAAAATCAGGCTACAGTTAAACAAAAGTCCAATCGCTTGAGCAACTATAGCAAGCCAAATGGTTGTTTCCCTACCCTCCTGTAAACGGTATCCAGGAAACATAAATGGATCTCTACTTTCAGTGTAAACAGCAATCTGAAAACATCTAGCTGGAGAGAATCTCAGATACGCTGCCGTGCCACTGTGTACGGAACATCATCTCACACATTATAAGCAATCTCAAGCTCCTCTCTGGTTATGGAATGTAAAATCTGGTGAGCCATGACTTAAGACGTATACCTTAACCTTGAGAGCTGTTGTGACCATAACTGGGCTCGCTGGATAGTATCACTTATTCCAAGTTTCTCTCACTGTTCTTTTTTTGCCTGCATCTCTTCTCTCTCTCTCTCTCCCCTCTCCCACCACTCTCTCTCTATCTCGCTCTGTGTCTGCCACGTTGTCTGTCTGGTGGAGGCCTGGGGCCTGGGCCAGCCATTGTGTCTGCAGCACATTAAACGGACAATTCCCTTGAAGTAGGTCTAACATGTAAGCAGACAGAGACAGAGAAAACACACACTAACCCACCTGTTGAACTCATAGATGTCCTCAATGTTGCAGAACAGAGTGCTGACTTCTTCCGGCTTGAGTGGCAGGTCCCCACAGTCAATGATGCAACCCAGGTAGTCCTGAGAGCGAGAGAGAGAGAGAGAAAGAACGAGAGAGAGAGGGAGAGATTCTGTGAATGTGATAATGTAAATGCACGTCAGTATGTTTATTGACAAAATAAACAAAATACAATCTTCATCATAATCTCATCATTCATACTTCAAGTTGGTTTGTTTCTGCCTTCATAACACAAAATGCCTCAGCATAGTTGCTCAAACGGACAGAAGTTCCTTCTTCGTCCCTCCCCAGCGTAGTAGCTGTAGTTCTTCCAGATGATTCTCTGATAGCTGTCTTACGGTCTTTTGTAATTGAATTATCATGAAGGCTTTCTTCATGACAAAAAACGGATACTTGAGCCCTACACCAATCCTTACTGTAAACGCACTGAGAAGCCCAAGAAAGCAAKCCTAGCAATTAATACAGTGGTAAAGGCCTCGCGGTTACAATATATTTTTTTTAATTTTCCTTTCGTGCTCCTCTCCCTGACCTGGGAGACAGAGCCATGCTCTAGTRTCATAGCAGACTAACATCCCCAAGTACCACCACCCACAGGGCACGTTGCTCCGCGAAACCTGGGAGAGAGCATTCCGAGCTGGGCTAAGGGCCTTAAGAAAGAAGGGGGCTTCAAAATGTGTCTGGCCAATCCACAGGCCCAGAACACAGTACTCTCCAAGTCTACCACCTTCAATGTAGTGTTCATTAGTTCGGCTAAAAGACCTTATATAGGCTAGCTTTCAGCGCTTTGTCAGAGGCCTCCAGGGCCCAATAGTCCCGTAATCAGCATGTTTTTTAAGTGGCCGACAAGCCCATCTGATAACGCCACATCCTACAGACAACTCTCTCTCCAGATGCCAACCCGATGGAGAAACCACAGAGGATCCTATCCTCTGAGTTTAACAGAGAGATCTGAGTAACCGCTGCGGTCCACCCAGAGACCCAGTTACCATTCTGGCCAGCGAGAACAAGCCAACAACAGAAAAACAAAGAGGGGCTAAAATAAGATGAAGCCAATTTAATTGCAAAAATAAACGGGGTGGGATAAACAAACAGACAAAGTAATGGCGTGAGAGTACAGGGGGATGGGGGGGGGGGAGAGGTGGGGATGGCAGGGCGTTATGAACCGGCGAAGGGGGCTTCAATGTACCCTGACAGAGCCGAGCAGAGTGGAGTGCTCCTAGGGTACATTCCTGGAGGGTAAAATGCTTTTTTTTCCCTTTGTCTCCAGTTGTGTTTGTTTCCAGAGCCACTGGGGTTCTGGGAAAAGCAAACAGGCCGAGGTGGGACAAAGTGAGACAAAAAATAAGGGGGCTCCGCCACATTCATCACCTTTTAAAGGCAAGGGAACACTGGCACTGTAATTACTGTCGACTTACAGACAGTCGTGGGTGAACAAGAATTCCCCCTCGCGCACTCACTTCCACACACACGCACGCACACACAGACAGACAGAGAGACAGACACACATACGCAGGCATGCACATGKACACACACACACACACTCCTTTCGGAGGGCAAGGAGGACCCATAGCGAGAAGAGAGGAGGAGAGCGAGAGACAGATGGATGAGTGAGAAGTTGACAGAAGAAGCGAGGAGAAGACCGGAAAAATGAGGAAGAGACTTGAGGGGGAAATTGAGACATTAAGAGGGCTAAATGCAGGAGAGCACAAGAACAGAAAGGACTGAGAAAGAGATACATGTTTCACTGTGAAAAGGAAGAAAGACAGATAGAATGAAAGCAATAAGAGAGAGAGATAGAGAAAGAGAGAGATTAAGAGAGAGAGAGAGAGAGAGGCTGGAGCAGCCGGCAGGTTTTGGTCTCTTTGTCTGAGAAACTAGGTCAGAGTTTGGAGAAAGGAGTTTGTCCCTCTGTGCTGCCTGCAAGGGCCCCTCCATCCCCTCCGCATGTGCCCCAAACTGGGGGGTTACAGCCAAGGAGAGGCAAAAAACGCTCCGTTCCCCCAAACCCCCACCCCCAAATTCCTGTCCTATTTGGCAGGAGTACAGCGAGAACGAAAGGGGGCTTTGCACTGCCTGGCTCTCCCCATTTTCTCTCCACCTTTCTCCTCTTGTGTCTTCCAACATACTGTATACTGCACATTCAAGACATATATGAGCAAATACATATGGGAGCTCACACATGCACAAACACGAGAAGGCAAGCTATCTAACTGTTCACACACACAAAGACACACACACACA
>NC_036841.1:11634655-11644667 GCF_002910315.2 Salvelinus sp. IW2-2015 | reverse complement strand
TGCACGCACAGACGCACATTTACCCCTCCGCTCTCAGCACCGTTCTCCCAGAGCGCTGATTGCACCACCTGCTAATGGGCAGCATTGGCAACCATTGTTCCTGCCTTCCCAAGAAGGCAAAGATAACTGAACTAAATGCTGCCGTCCTGCAGCACTCACTTATGCCATCATGTGCTTTGAGAGACTAGTCKAGGATCATATCCTTACCGGCCACCCTAGACCCACTTCAGTTTGCATACCGCCCCAACAGGTTCACAGACGACGCAATCACCATCACACTGCACACCGCCCTATCCCATCTGGACAAAAGGAATACCTATGTAAGAATGCTGCTCATTGACTACAGCTCAGCATTCAACACCATAGTACCCCTCAACCCCGCCCTGTGAAACTGGGTCCTGAACTTTCTGACGGGCCACCCCCAGGTGGTGAAGGTAGGAAACAACATCTCCACTTGGTTGACCTTCAACACTGGGGCCCCACAAGGGTGCGTGCTCAGCCCCCTCCTGTACTCCCTGTTCACCCTCGACTGCGTGGCCATACACACCTCCAACTCAATCATCAAGTTTGCAGATGACACAACAGTAGTAGGCTTGATTACCAACAACAACAACAATTTGATTTGATTTGACCTAGATCACTTCCTCCCTCCAGCACAGACCTGACCTGCATGAACCACACTGTCTTGCACCTCACCCTAACCCTAACCCTAACCCTAACCCTAACCCTAACCCTAACCCTAGGTCCATCAGGCTGGCTTTCACAATCAACAAAACCAAAATATAACCAAAAGGTGGTTGAATAATGTTCAAGTAGCTATCAACAAACTGTTCAACAAACTATCCATTAACCTTTACCCGAGCCATGCCTCTACAGTACCAATCCGGCATCTGAAATGGCCAGAGGGTATTTACTGCGATGCAGCCTCTGCAGACATCAGGGCTTTCATACTTCTTGTGCTTAGTGGAGCAGAGCTGTTGTGAAGGAAGTTGTCAGGGAAGTGAGTTTGTGTTTAGACAGGACCTCACGCCCTCACCTACTGTCAACCAGCTACGTCAATGCGGAGCTATACAGAGCTCTCCACATTGTTACACAATTTGAGAGGCGCACGACGATGCGGTACAGGGCTTGATTTGGCCTCCAGCCCCATTTTTGGATCAAGCATAAATGGGCTTTTACCCTAACCGCTGCCCTACATGTAAACGTAAAACTAACCCTAAACCAGGAAAAGAGTTGCTAATTACTTTTTCAAGGGATCGCTGGCCTCGCAAAAAATAGAGGCATCAAAGTGATGTCACTTCCTTTAAGACTATCTTTCGTCTGTTTTCCTCCTCAGTCCTGTAGAGAGACTCCTGATTCCTGACCTARCTTAAAGGTCAGAGCTAAATCCATCCGCTTCCAAGGGCAATATGATAAAAGTGTTGACGGCCGTCCACTCAGAGGGCCCCTGACTCAACAGCCCCACTCTGTTCCTTATCAAACTAATCCTCCCTCTGTCTGTCTGTCTGTCTGTCTGTCTGTCTGTCTGTCTGTCTGTCTGTCTGTCTGTCTGTCTGTGTTGTCTAGTGTGTGTGTCTGTGTGTGTGTGTGTGTGTGTGTGTGTGTGTGTGTGTGTGTCTGTGTGTGTTTGTGGTTGTGTGCATGTACAGTATATGTGCACGCACGTGTGTTATATCAGTGTGTCTGTGTAGTGTGTGAGTGTTGTGTTGTGTGTGTTGTTGTGTGTGTGTGTGTTGTGTGTGATGTGTGTGTGTTGTGTGTGTGTGTCTGTGTGTTGTGTGGTGTGTGTGTGGTGTTTGTGTGTTGTGTGTGTGTGTGTGTGTGTGTTGTGTGTTTGTGTGTGTGTGCATGTACAGTATAATGTGCACGCACGTGGTTATATCAGTGTGTCTGTGAGTGTGTGGTGTGTGTGTGTGTGTGTGTGTGTGGTGTGTGTGTGTGGTGTGTGTGTGTGTGTGTGTGTGTGTGTGTGTGTGTGTGTTGTGTGTGTTGTGTGTGTGTGTGTGTGTGTGTTGTGTGTGTGTGTGTGTTGTGTGTGTGTGCATGTACACGTATATGTGCACGCACATGTGTTATTTCGTGTGTGTGTGTGGTGTGTGTGTGGTGTGTGGGTGTGTGTGTGTGTGTGTGTGTGTGTGTGTTGTGTGTGGTGTGTGTGTAGTGGTGTGTGTGTGTGTGTGTGTGTGTGTTCTGTGTGTGTCTGTGTCTGTGTGTGCGTGTGCGTGTGCGTGTGTCGTGTGTGTGTGAGAGTATGCGAGTGTAGTGCGTGGTGTGGTGTGTGTGTGTGTGTGTGTGTGTGTGTGTGTGTGTGTGATCAGTCACAGACTCCTCATTGTCGCAGGCCAGCTGACCCTATCGGATAAGAGTGTGAAACATCCTTTTGAAGTAATGACTTGGATTTACTGCTGCTTTCATCCCGTGCCATACCCTCCTCTTGCCCTCCTCGTGTTCCACCTGGGCCACTGATGGATGGAGCCACAGAGGCACACGGGGAGGCCAGACAGGGCTCCAAGATGGCCACCGAACGAGGAGGGGATGAAAGCATTGTTCACATTTTACTAATAAGAAGCTGGTGGGAGAGTCGAGGAGTTTCTTTGCAGAAAGGGGTTGAAAAACTGCTGACACAACCTACAGTATCCATGAGTTCCAGTTTCACTATAGACATTAGGCATTGTGGTAATTCCAATTCAGAAATAATCAACTCAATATGTATACTGTAAGCTGTATACATGCCAATATGTAAACCATATGATGATCATGTTAAACCCTATTCTTTCCATGTCAACGTGGTACCAAGTACCAGCAATGGGGAGGTAATGCTGACCTCAGACCAGTACCAGCAGCAGGCCAGAGCACAGAGAGGAGACACACTGACTGTACTGAGGACAGGAGGAGAGGAAAGGAGAGTGGATGGGAGGGGAGGGCTTCTTTCTTACCTCTACGATGCTCTTCAGGTCCCTCACGTACGCCTGCTCCGTCTCCACTATCTCCAGCGCCACCCTCTCCAAGCGAGACAGCTTGGGCAGGGACACGGCGGTGGCAGGGTTCACCCCCGCTGGGAGCTGGGAGAGAGGGGTGAGGTCCAGGCTGATGTCGGAGCCGTTGCG
This sequence comes from Salvelinus sp. IW2-2015, assembly GCF_002910315.2. Classification (NCBI taxonomy): domain Eukaryota; kingdom Metazoa; phylum Chordata; class Actinopteri; order Salmoniformes; family Salmonidae; genus Salvelinus; species Salvelinus sp. IW2-2015. The sequence goes on along the minus strand of NC_036841.1, from coordinate 11,641,560 downwards.
CTGCGGCGAGGAAGGGTAGGCAGGCACGGCCCCGTAGGGCAGCGAGGAGGAAGAGGAAGAGTGTCCGTCCTGCAGGGAGGCGGAGGAGGCAGAGGAGCTGAGGCTGGCCGTGCGGTCGCTGTCCGAGCACACCGTGTTGACCGAGGTGCAGCTCCCGCGGGAGGCGCGCTCCGACGAGGTCATCCTACCCACAATGCTGCTCAGGGAGGACACGGAGGAGGGGCGCTTGGCAGCTGGGTGAGGGGAGAAGGGAGAAGATGGAGAGAAAAGGAGGATACGGTCAATGTCATGTCAACATAAGTCAACACAAACTACTCCAACCAACCAACCACGCAGGCCTGTTTTAACCCGACAGGCTTTTCTTGGATCACTTTCACACTTTGCTGAAGTGTATTAAAATAAATCAGTTCAAATTACCAGGTTGGGCTGCCAGCAGCAGTTGGGAAATAGGTTGACACAGGTGCTAGAACACTTTGCCTTCTTCTTTTGGGGAACAACTCGACAAAATACTTACAGTACAGCTACAAGACTAATATGTAGGTTGGTTTCTGCCATGAAAGTCAGAGCAGGCTGCCTGAACAGCTTACTTTGTGTTCCTCTGAACATGACCACAAAGCTGCCATGCAGGAAACAAGGGGTGTCAAAAACAAAAGGTGTAATTACGAGAAAACCTTCTCTTTTTTTCACAGTTTGGTTGCTACAATCTCGCTGTCAATCTTCTTGTTCTGGCAACCTCCTGCACTTTTGTGCAAAAACACACAAAGCCAATTCAGGGCTGACAGGAAACAGAGAGACCAATTTCCTCCCCCCAGCTTGATCTGCCGGTCGGTGGACTAAATTCGCTGAGGTCCCAGTGACCCCCTTCATTAGGACCATCTCAGCGTTGTCAGGCAAGGCCAATTGAACACAGGAAACAGAACACTAGACAGAGAAAGGTTCTGTCTGCAATCAAACAAATTGAGAGAAAATAGACTGGTTGTCATGGTAAATGAGCATGAAATAAGCCCAGGCTACGAAGAAATAGTGTATTGTGTCGAGAGTAAAATGTAGAACTGGTGGTGCTACAATGGTTGCCCACTTTAGAAAGGGAGGGCCAACCGAGAGGAACAATCCATTACTTCCTGCGGCATATGATTCAGTTTAAAGGACTGATACATGCCCTCTCTCGCTCACGAACCCTTCCATGACGACAACGAAAACAACAACTCCTTATTTAGCTACTGTATGCCATCCTCAACAGAAGCCAGGGCCACTGTTTTCTTCTTAAAGTGTTACCCAAATCCCACCATGTAACCAGGATATCACGATGAATCGCAATGAACCGTGATTGCGCAATTGTTTGTCTGTGACTGAGGTGTGTATCCCCATCTATCAGAAGCTTCATTTAACCATTAGCTGTTGCAGAGATTCACTATGGTTTCCTTGCTCGAGGACATTCACATATGATTCTAAAGCATTTTGGCAGAATTAATTGTCTGAATTTGATTTAAGTAAACTCATGAGCTGCTTGAAGGGCAGTGTTTATCTACTTTGGGCTGATTCCAAGAAAAGCATGAGAATGACTCCAGTCTTATATGGACGGAAAATGAGTTGGCTTCAGTAGAGAAAAAAGGGAAAGACAGCAGAATATGCCCTCCAGCTAAACATAGATGTGAATGCTTGACTGGGGCTAATCTCCATTTAGTAAGATGCCGGGTGAGACTCCTTGTGCATGTGTGCATAAAAAAATCGTATCTCTTCAGGAAACAAAAAGGTCAATTATAATAAGCTATCCTATTAAAGTCAATTGTATTATAAACAAGGATTCATTAACTTTTTTTCATTGGTTTGTTATTACAATCGGTTAAAAGGTGGTCAAATAGCCCTTATTCTATAAACACACTGGATATTTATGTTAAGACACTTGACTGCAAAAGGGCAGATGTATCGTTACCAATAATTATATAGAAAAATGATATAATCAGTATAATTGCTCCAAAATCGTACTATACTTTCTAATTGCAGACATGTTACACAATGAATCTTACTGGTTTTCCATGGCGAGTGTCCAAAGTTTAATTTCAACCTCACGGCTGCCCAATTGGGAATTACCTTATTTGAGGCTAACACAGACTATAAACTTGCAGTATGTAATGTATATGGATAGATATATGTATATGGATAGAGTTTCCATGGTCATGAGTCAAATCACTGCATTACACAGTGCTATATTGCTCTAGTCAAAACTGATACCTGACCCATTGTCTGTATCCTCTCCCTGGAGGCTGTGCAGCACCTGTTGTTTTCCTACACTCCCATTCAAAAAAACTAACACCCCTAGAAAAAAAGATGCTATCTAGAACCTAAAAGAGTTATTCGGCTGTCCCTATAGGAGAACCCTTTCAAGAACCTTTTTGATTCCAGGTAGAACCCTTTTGGTTCCAGACAGAACCCTTTTGGGAGAGTTCTACCTGGAACCAAAAAGGGTTCTCCTATGGGGACAGCCGGAGGACCCTTTTGGAACCCTTTAATCATGGCTGAGTAGGAATTTGTTGATTCAACTAATCCTCTTTTACACAGTAATGTCACCGTAATTAAATATTTTGGGGGAAAACTGGCAATTGAGTCATGAGAGTAGAATGGACCCATGTGGGCTCAAGTGGAACATTCAGAAAGATTTTTCGACACTGACGTATCACCAAAGCTGCTCCACGGTAGGTATATACAATCGCAGTATTTTCCCTGGCGTCAAAATGTTTAAGACAGCCCACCAAAACACAGCCGTGGGCTGAGATGAGATCAGAGAGAAGGTCGGAGAGGGAGCCCTAAGGTCTGGAGTGGATACATGTAATACTCTGAATAATACTGCCACAATCAGGGTTAAACATGTTAACATTATTGTACTAACACAGGATATATGGCCAAAGCCATATCTGAGGTGACCAGTCCTGTGCACACTAACCTACCCAACACTCATAGTAGTAAACTCACCAAAGAAAGAAACTTCAATCAGCGGTGCTAAAAGTCTCCTGCAGTGCCAAAAGGGGCATTCCTTCATCTACTGACGGTTATAATCTATTAGAGACCTACTCCAGCAAACAGCAACAGTCCCCTGTTAAGGTAGGGACCTGCTAAAGGGACCTGCTAAGGGACCTGCTAAAGAGTGAGCTCAGCCTCTCCCCTGGCCTCCAGAACGCATGAGGACAGCCTGTTTAAACTACGGGATCCAAAACCACAGCCATGTCCCTGTCAACGACTAATTCACCACACTGCTGCTGCTACTGCCACACTTGGGCTCGGCTCCCAGACAGTCCCACTCAGGCAGAGTTCTCAGACCACTGACCAGCCAGCTCCACACCCCACACTGAACTGTCCGCCGTTCAACCAAACTCAGTTACGTCAACCACACTCCAACTCAACTAACAGTTACTACAATAGATTGTTTTCCCCCCCGACAGCACACCTCCATCTCACCTCGTTCATCTGGCAATGGCCTGCCTAGAGCACTTTGTGAGTCTGACTGTACAGACTACAGAGACAGGAACTGTCAGTGTTAGCAAGAGACATGTAGAGAGAGAGAGAGAGAGAGAGAGAGAGAGAGAGAGAGAGAGAGAGAGAGAGAGAGAGAGAGAGAGAGAGAGAGAGAGAGAGAGAGAGAGAGAGAGAGAGAGAGAGAGAGAGAGAGGGAGAGAGAGAGAGAGAGGGGAGAGAGAGAGAGAGAAAGAAAGAGAGAGAGAGAGAGAGAGAGAGAGAGAGAGAGAAAGAAAGAAAGAAAGAAAGAAAGAAAGAAAGAAAGAAAGAAAGAAAGAAAGAAAGAAAGAAAGAAAGAAAGAAAGAAAGAAAGAAAGAAAGAGAGGGAGGGAGAGAGGAAGGGAGAAAGGAAGGGAGAGAGAGAGAGAGTGTATTTTTTAGTACACCTCAGGGTGCAAGCCAATGATGAAGCAAGGGCAGAGAGGAGGCGAAAGCTTGGCACAGTTGCTATTTTCTGCTCTTTCTGAAACAGAAAAAAAGCTCTGGACCCCGCAGAGAAAACCAAAAGGACATGCTGGCTTTTCATGTTGCATTCACCTTATTTGGTGTTTTGGAATACTGATTATTTGGGGAGCTTCAAGTCAGTGTGTGTGTCAAAGGCGGCCTTTGAGAAAGAGAAAGTAAACAGATGACATAGTTTCGGGGAGAGATGGTCCTCTGCTCGCCGACATAACAGAACAGCCTGTGTGTGTTGAACGAGGCCTGCACCTGACAACCCACCAGAGGATGTGGTTGGAACCAAAACACACTGTTTTTAGCTGAGAGCACGCTTGACTTCGGTGCAGTTGCTAGGGGCGACAAGGGGAAAGTGCAAATGAGCWCAGTGAGGGACGTGTTCCCTGGACTTTGAAGGGGTCATTAGCAGATTCCAACAGCATTGCTTTCTGTTTGGCGTTTTAGGCTGGGTTTCTGTATAGCACTTTGTGACATCGGCTGATGTAAAAATGTATTTGATTGATTGATCAGCAAAAACAAACTGGTAGGGAGTCACCCTGGTCCCCTGCCTCGCTGACTAACCACAAACAGGCCAAGTCACGCTGACCTAGTGTTCACAGGGCAACACAGTAGCTCTCTTGTCCTCTGGCTCAGTCTCTGTGAGATGTGTTTGACCAAAAGTGCCGTGGGCTGCCTGGTGGGCCTCCACTGGGCTCTGCGAGTACGACGAACAAGCACGCTGTGTTTCTTTGTGCTAATCTAGATGAAACTCACTGGGCATTCTACAAAACCAACATTCTCACTTGAGCTAAATACACCTGAGGGACAGGCAGTCAGTGAAAGATAATGCTTTTAGACGGGACAAATTAGTTAGGAGAATGTAACTGTAACCTGAAAGAAAACATCATATACCGTAAGGAGACCCACTGAAGTGAGTGTAACTATAGTGGACTCTTTAGCGACTAAAAGGCCTTCCTGTTTAAATAAAGAATGAAAAAACATTTATTTTTTTTAAACTATAAAAGCAGTATAATATACTTTGCATTATGTGAAACAGTATTTTCTATGTTGGAATAAATGACCGTGCAGTGCAGTAACAATACATCCCAGAAATGTTATCTTGTGACCCTTCACAATGCCGAGCCAAAGCTAGGCCTCCCTAAGACCTTCCAACTTCCCTATGTTTACAGAGGGCTTTCCAATAAGACGTGAACACCCTTAAACAATCCAAATTGTCTGTGCAGTTCCACAACACTTTTTGTCATGATTGACTCCGGTAATATAAGCACTCTCTTTGTTGGGAAAAACTGGGGGMTTGGAAGGGGGGCAGAGTAAGGCCTAAATATAGTCACGCTCAGTGCCCTCCCATGGTCTCTCCACTTCCCTCTCGTCAATTTGACAATTTGGACATTTTGTCATTTCTATGCTAACCGGACACCCTTATCTTGGGCGTGCTCTGTAGCCTGTTTTTCATGTATAATCATACGTGCAGAGAGAGATTTCTTCTCTTTTAACCCCTAAACATTGTTCAGCATTATGCTTTGCGAGCGGCCACGAAACATCCAGTAGACAGAACATGCAGTCTAATTCTATACCCTTAACAAGAGCTCCAACGTTACACCAAGAATCAACCTTGGTGGCTCTTCATAATGCTATCTCATGAATGAGTTCTGTCCGTCTCTATCATTAAAGATGCACTCTCAAACTTTTGTGTCATTTCAGCCAATAGTTTTGAAAGTGGTGCTCACGAGCCAAAAGGCGTCCCCGTTTTTTGTGTACGATGTCATCCAATTGGTGGGATATGTTACGAATTTTGCAATTCGTATGATTTCATACAAATTTTGCAATTGGTGTGATATGTTGTGAATCCAATTCGTTTCAAATGTATTGTGCTTAAGATCCCAGAGTGCATCTTTTACTATATTGTAGCTACAGTGTGAAACTGCTAAGGTAACAATAACAAAACAAGATAAACACATTGAAAATAGGATTTTACATTGACGTAGAGCATATTAAAACATCTGAAGTTGAATAGAATACTCTGACGTTACACAACAATAGCGTCACAGGTGTGACAGTATCAGTGTTGACCTCTGACCTTGGTTGCTGAGCTTTCTCTGGCTGCCTCGGCCCGCCCCCTCAGGCATGGTGTGATGGTATCACAGGAAGTGGAAACCTGCAAAGGGCAATCGACCAAAACATCACAGAAGAAATGAGCAAAATACAGCTGTCATTGCGCAACATAGGACATACTGTAGGATAGACAACACTGTGAAGAAAGCATGATTATTTCTGCAAAGAAACTTATTTTTCTACCCGTTGCCCACAAGAGCAACGGACCTAAGTAAGTCTGAACTGGAGCCACATTTACAGGGTACTTTCATTTTGATGGAAATATAACAAGGTGTTTCAGGTGGCTGGTTTAAACCAGTTGTACAGCACACACAGTGGATGTTCCATGGATATATTCTCTCTACTGGTTGGGTGACACTGCTGAGGCCTCTTAAACAAAGACACAGAACAAATACCTGAGAAAGTACCAGAGTTGCAAGAGCTTCTAATTCAAAAAGGCCTTTCTCCGGCTACATTTCCAGTCCTGTGAAGCCCACTCTCTTTGGTTTAGACAGAGCGAAGCCAAAAGCGATCTTTATCAGCACCGAAGTGCCTTCAGCTCCTTTCACTCAAAGAGGAAGGTGTAGAAAGGGAGGGGGGGGGGGGGGGAATACAGCAGAACCTGGAGCTAAAGCAATTAAAAGGCTGAAACGTGAAAGATGCTGTTTGGGAAATAGGAGGGGAGGAGGAGGGCAGACACTGCCGCATGGAATAATCATTTTCTCTTTCTCCATACACACACAAAAATAATATATGTCATGTTTGGCTGTGAGACAAGAATGTGCTCTTCTCTGGTTCTATAGCAGTGTGTTGAGTATGTGCTGTGGAGGCAGGGGCCAGGGCTGTGA
>NC_036841.1:11622027-11633532 GCF_002910315.2 Salvelinus sp. IW2-2015 | reverse complement strand
GACTCTCAAGCAAGAAATGTAAGCTCTTCTACAGATCGGCTCTATAAGCAGGAGCTGGTTGAGTATGTGCTGTGGAGGCAGTGGGCCAGGAGTGTGAGACAAGAATGTGCTCTCTCTCATTAGGTCTCATATGAGCGTGTGGTATGAGTATGTTTACATGTGTGATAGTGCGTTGTGAGAGGCCAGGGCTGTGAGACAAGAATATGTTCTCTTCTCTGGTTTTATAGCAGTTGTGTTGAGTATTGCTGTGGAGGCAGGGGCCCAGGGCTGTGAAACAAGAATGTGTTCTCTTCTCGTCGTATATAGCAGAATTTTGATTATTGTGCTGCTGGATTCAGGGGCCAGTGCTTTGGTTGAGACAAGAAATGAAATGTTGGCTTTTTCCTCCCTTTGGTTTCATAATACCAGTGGGTGAGTATGTGTGTGTGTGTGTGTGTGTGTGTGTGTGTAGAGTCCTGTGAGTGTGCATAAAGGCAAATACAAGGGTCTACTCAGATAGTCATGAAGCCATTTTGTTAGCTATTTAGCAGGTTTATGGCTTGGGGATAGAATCTGATCAGGAACCTGTTGGTGTCAGACTTGCTGTGCAGAAGCATAGAGAACAGTCTATGGCTTGGGTGGCTGGAGTCTTTGACGATTTTCCCGGGCCTTCCTTTCACACCGCCTGATATAGAAGTCCTGGATGACAGAGAGCTCAGCCCCAGTGATGTACTGGGATGTCCGCACCACCTTCTGTAGCGCCATGCGATCGAGGGCAGCGATGCAGCGAGTCAAGATACTCTCAATAGTGCAGCTGTACAACTTTTTGAGGATTTGCCAAACCTTTTCAACCTCCTGAGGGTTGTGCATGTGGACCATTTTAAGTCCTTAGTGATTTGGACCCTTTGGAACTTGAAGCTCTCGACCCGCTCCACTACAGCCCCGTTGATGTGGATGGGGGCGTGCTCGCTTCCCAGTTTCCTATAGTCCACGATCAGCTCCTTGGTCTTACTGATGTTAAGGGAAAGTTTGTACCGGCACCACACTGCCAGGTCACTGACCTCCTCCCTGTAGGATGTCTCATCATTGCCGGTGATCAGGCCTACCACCGTCGTGTTGTCGGCAAACTTGATGATGGTGTTGGAGTCATGAACAGAAAGTACAGGAGGGGACTAAGCACACACCCCTGTGGGGCCCCCGTGTTGAGGGTCAGGGTGGCGGAGGTGATGTTGCCTACCCTCACCACCTGGGGTCAGCCCGTCGGCAAGACCAAGATCCAGTTGCAGAGGGAGGTGTTCAGTCCCAAGGTCCTAAGCTTGGTAAAGAGCATGGAGGTGACAATGGTGTTGAATGCTGAGCTGTAGTCAATGAACAGCATTCTCACATACTATAGGTATTCCTCTTACTGTATCTAGGTGGGTGAGGGCAGTGTGGAGTGCAATTGAGATTGTGTCGTCTATGGATCTGTTGGGGCGGTATGCAAATTGGGTGGGTCTAGAGTGGATGTGTGCCATAACAAGCCTTTCAAAGCACTTCATGACTGCAGATGTGAGTGCAGGGCATTAGTCATTGTGGCTTGAAGCCTTTGAGGTCTTGGGAACAGGAATGATGGAAGTCATCCTAAAACATGTGGGGATTACAGACTGTGACAAGGAAAGGTTCAGAGCTCCGTGTTAGATGTGAGGCGTTTGTTTATGGCTGGGAGATAGGACCCTGACTTCCTCGGCACCTGCCCCGGTCGTCACTCTCTCTTGACCCATATCTTTCACTTCTTCGCGAGACAGCTGCAGACAGCAGGGATGTCCTACATTGTAAAGACGCTCCTAAAAAAACTCCACAGCCGAAACATCATCGAGGAAGTACGGCGAGTGGCAGCGATTAGGGTACTCCAAGTCGAGTATCGGAGGGAAATGTTCTTGTCACCGAAATTTGACATTTCTGTTCGAAAATCTTCTAACTTGCTTGTTTTGCCAAGAATTTCACAGCATGACAGAGCAAGGAAATGGCTTCTACTGGGAATGAAGCAATCCCTCTAATCTGTCATTGTCTTGAGGACCATTCTGTGGGTTGTGTAGGAGTTCAAATTGAAATCTTCAATATTGGGAACAAAGAATCGTGTCTTTGTGTTTGTGTTGGCATGACGCAGGCCATAGAGGCCTCTCTCCATCTATCATAATGCTTCATGTCTGTGATGGAAGTCAAACGTTACTTCATTAGCCAAGTTTAATGATCTGTTCTGGACTTTTTGCAGCCATAAGAAATGTAGAAATTGCCCTGGAGCTATTCCAAGCCGTGTCCTCAAAAACATATCTCACCACAACTCCCCCATTTCATTTCCAGAGCCTGTTTCCAGTACTGTATTACCTCATTAAAAGCCATGTCTCTTCCTGTAAGCACTACGATGAAGACATCAGAACACCACTCGGCCCTGCCGGTCTACCCCATACATACTTTCTTGGCTCCAACGCTTGTTTGCTGTGAAATTCCTGAACTGAATTCCAGAAACAGGATTGTGGTAAGAATGAACTTTGTTTCCCCCCACAAAACCTCTTAAGTGTAGTTTCTAATAGTGTTTGTCTGTTGGGGGGCGGTGGGGTGGGTGGGGGGGGGGTCGTTTTTGTGTGTGGGGGGGGGTGCAAGTTGTTGGGTTGTTTGAGAGAGAGGGGTGGAAATGGGCCAACAGCTGGTTTACTCTGAGGTTACAGTCAGGATAAAGAGGCTCTGCTGAAGCGTGAAGCGTAGCAGCCACCCCCAAGCCCCCTTGTACAACAGTGGACACTGTACTGTTCTCTGAGCACTCAACCATGTTCCTGGTACATGGTACATATCACTTTATCATTATGAAGGATAGGCTGTGAGAGGCCTCTTCAGGCCCTGTAATTTGGCACATTTTGGTCGGATCGCTCATGCTGCTGCTCCAGGTGCATCCGAGAGTGCTTTCAGCTCAGCTGGGCTATCTGACACGGCCGACGGATAGAAATCAACCTTCGCGCTGACAGAACCCAAATACTGGAGAGAACAGCTGGACAGTTGCTTCAGAGTGTGTGTGTGCATGTGTGTGTGCGCATGTGCATGCATCTGTGTGTGCTCTGTGTGTTTGTTCTGTGTGTCTGTGTGTGATTGTATCGGTGTATGCCTGTTTGTGTGAGTGAAAAAAAATTGCACTAAATGTGCATTTTTCACTGACTACAGGCTTGAGTTGTATATTTTTAACTTAGTTCAGGCCTGTACTTTTCTATAGTGATGTACAGTTTTAGCAACGGATGTGTTCCTTTTCCATAAAACAGTTATTAAAAAACAAACCATAATGTGTGTCACGACTTCCACCGAAGGTGGCTCCTCTCCCTGTTCGGGCGGTGCTCGGCGGTCGTCGTCGCCGGCCTACTAGCGGCCACCGATCCATTTTTCCTTTTCGTTTGTGTCTGTCTGTATTGTTTACACCTGTGTCTTATTAGTTGATTTCAGTGGGTATATTTACCTCTGCTGCCTGCTAGTCTTTGTGCGGGACTGTTTCTGTGGTTTGGTTGTTAGGGGTGTGTGTCTGCACCACGGGGTTTTCTTTTCTCACGGCAGTTGTGCCGGTTGATATGAGTTTAGGAGTTGAGGTTTCTCCTCCGTGTGTAGTGTTTATTTCCCTGCGTGTGTGGCGACCTCGTTTGGGCGTGTTTCCGTCCCGTCTTGTAGTTGAGTTGGGACTGCTCAATAAACTATTATGCCACTGGGACTTCCTTGCTCTCCTGCTCCTGATTCATGCACCTCCCTCCTTTAGGAGGCACGTAACAGAATCCTGCACCACCTATGGAATCAGCAGGAGCTGACACACTCTCCACATCCATGGAGGAGCGCGTGCAACACCACACCACCGTTCTCCATCGTCTCGGGACCACTATGGATCAAGTGATGGTGACGATGGAGAGATGGGAGAGAGGTGGCCTGCCTGCCTCTCCACCGGCCACACTCATCCGGCCCCAGCGGTATTCGGTTCGCGCTCCCAAGGGAGTACAATGGGACGGCTGCCGGGTGCAAGGGTTTCCTGCTCCAGCTGGAGCTTTACCTGGCAACCGTGCACCCGGCTCCTTCGGGGGGTGAGAGCGTGAACGCCCTCYTCTCCTGCCTGTCAGGCAAAGCTCTGGAGTGGGCCAACACGGTCTGGGATGGACCAGACTCGGTGAGGGACCACTACCCAGGGTTCGGGTGAGCGTCTGTTCCATCTACGGCAGGAGACGAGGAGCGCTCAAGAATTCGCGCTGGAGTTCAGGACTTTGGCCGCCGGCGCAGGGTGGAACGACAGGGCCCTGATTGACCACTATAGGTGCAGCTTACGTGAGGACGTCCGCAGGGAGATAGCATGTAGAGACGCTACCTTCACCCTGGACCAGCTAGTGGACATGTCCATCAGGTTGGACAACTTGCTGGCTACYCGCGGGCGTCCGGATCGGGTCCTGTTGGTTCCACCCCCCAGCGCCTTCCCTCCAACCCCCATGGAGTTAGGGGGTGCTGCAGCGAGGGCGATCGGAGGAGGAGCCTCCTCCTGAACTGGGTGTGGTCGGAGAGGGCACACTGCCGACCGGTGCTGGAGGAGCTCGTCTGGGAGTCGAGACGGCAGGCTGAGTACTGTTCGGGCACCCCAGGTGAGTCAGCACCAGGCTCACCCAGAGCCCCCTGTTGGTCACATGTATGTGTTAATCTCTTTCCCTGAGTTTTCCCCCCATTCCCAGCATAAGGCGCTAGTAGATTCAGGTGCAGCGGGGAATTTCATGGGGCGCGGTTTCGTGCATAGGTTAGGGATTCCCCTGGTTCAGATGGACAAACCATTCCATGTGCACTCCCTAGATAGTCGACCATTAGGTTCAGGGGTGGTCAGGGAGGCCACGGCTCCACTGGACATGGTTACGCAGGGTGGTCACGAGGAGAGCATTAATCTTTTCCTCATTGATTCACCTGCATTTCCAGTGGTGCTGGGGATTCCCTGGTTGGCCTTTCACAACCCCACTATTTCGTGGCAACAGAGGGCTCTAAAGGGGTGGTCAGAGGAGTGCTCAGGTAGGTGMGTGGGAGTTTCCATCGGTGCAACGACGGTGGAGAGTCCAGACTAAAGCTCCACCGTGCGCATTCCCCCCAAATATGCCYATTTGGCTATCGCCTTCTGTAAAAAGAGGGCGACCCAATTACCACCCCATCTACGTGGGGATTGTGCGATAAACCTCCAGGTAAACGCCGCACTTCCCAGGAGTCACGTGTATCCCCGGTCACAGGAGGAGACGGTGGCTATGGAAACATATGTCTCTGAATCTCTGAGGCAGGGGTACATTCGGTCCTCCACGTCACCCGCCTCCTCGAGTTTCTTTTTTGTGAWGAAGAAGGAGGGAGGTCTACGTCCGTGCATTGACTATAGAGGTCTAAATTCTATTACGGTGGGGTACAGTTACCCGCTACCTCTCATCGCTACGGCGACTGAGTCATTTCACGGAGCACGCTTCTTCACAAAACTGGATCTCAGGAGCGCGTATAACTTGGTGCGTATCCGGGAGGGAGATGAGTGGAAGACAGCGTTTAGTACCACATCCGGCCATTATGAGTACCTCGTCATGCCGTATGGGTCGAAGAATGCCCCAGCAGTCTTCCAATCCTTCGTAGACGGGATTCTCAGGGACCTGCACGGGCAGGGTGTGGTGGCGTATATTGATGACATTCTGATCTACTCCGCCACACGCGCCGCGCATGTGTCTCTGGTGCGCAGAGTACTTGGGCGACTGTTGGAGCATTACCTGTACGTCAAGGCTGAGAAATGCGTGTTCTCCCAACAGGCCGTCTCCTTCCTGGGTTATTGCATTTCCACATCAGGGTTGGTGATGGAGTGTGACCGCATTGCAGCCGTGCGTAATTGGCCGACTCCCACCACGGTAAAGGAGGTGCAGCGGTTTTTAGGGTTTGCCAATTACTACTGAAGGTTTATCCGGGGTTTTGGGCAGGTGGCTGCTCCCATTATCTCACTGCTGAAGGGGGGACCGGTGCGTCTGCGATGGTCGGCTGAGGCGGACAGAGCGTTTTGTCGCTTGAGGACTCTGTTTACCGAGGCTCCTGTGTTGGCTCATCCGGATCCCTCTTTGGCATTCATAGTGGAGGTGGACGCATCTGAGGCTGGGATTGGAGCCGTGCTCTCCCAGCACTTGGGCGCGCCACTGAAGCTCCGCCCCTGCGCTTTCTTTTCGAGGAAGCTCAGCCCGGCGGAGCGAAACTATGACGTGGGGGACCGGGAGTTGCTGGCTGTCGTAAAAGCCCTGAAGGTGTGGAGACATTGGCTTGAGGGGGCTCAACACCCTTTCCCCATCTGGAACGACCACCGTAATCTGGAGTACATCCGGGCGGCAAGGAGACTGAACCCTCGCCAGGCAAGGTGGGCCATGTTTTTCACCAGATTCAGATTTACGATATTGTATAGACCAGGTTCCCAGAACGCTAAGGCAGACGCACTGTCCCGTCTGTATGATACAGAGGAGTGGTGCATCGATCCCACCCCCATACTTCCGGCCTCTTGTCTGGTGGCGCCGGTGGTGTGGGAGGTGGACGCGGACATCGAGCGGGCATCTCGGTCAGAGCCTACTCCACCTCAGTGTCCAGCTGGACGGAGGTACGTCCCGCTTGGTGTCCGTGATAGGTTGATTCGGTGGGCGCACATGTTACCCTCCTCTGGTCATCCGGGTATCGATAGGACGGTGCAAAGCCTTAGGGGGAAGTACTGGTGGCCCACTTTAGCTAAAGACGTGAGGGTCTATGTCTCCTCCTGTTCAGTATGCGCTCAGTGCAAGGCTCCTAGACACCTGCCCAGAGGAAAGTTACAACCCCTCCCTGTTCCACAGCGGCCTTGGTCACACCTGTCGGTAGACTTCCTGACCGATCTTCCTCCGTCCCAGGGTAACACCACGATCCTGGTCGTTGTGGATTTGTTTTCTAAGTCCTGTCGTCTCCTCCCTTTGCCCGGTCTCCCTACGGCCCTACAGACTGCGGAGGCCCTGTTTACTCACGTCTTCCGGCACTACGGGGTGCCTGAGGACATCGGGGTACCCAGTTCACGTCCCGGGATTGGAGGGTGTTCATGGAGCGTCTGGGGGTCTCGGTCAGCCTGACCTCTGGTTTTCACCCCGAGAGTAATGGGCAGGTGGAGAGAGTAAACTAGGATGTGGGTAGGTTTCTGCGGTCGTATTGCCAGGACCGGCCATGGGCAGAAATAGCCCAGAACTCACTCCGTCACTCCTCAACTAACCTTTCGCCCTCTCAGTGCGTGTTGGGCTATCAGCCGGTCCTGGTACCGTGGCATCCGAGCCAGACCGAGGCTCCTGTGGTGGAGGACTGGGTGAAGRGCTCGCAGGAAACCTGGGAGGCCGTCCACGGGCACCTGAAACGGGCCGAAGGGCGACAGAAAGCGAGCGCTGACCGCCACCGCAGTGAGGCCCCGGTGTTCGAACCGGGGGACCGGGTCTAGCTCACGACCCGAAACCTGCCCCTCTGCCTGCCCTGCCGGAAACTGGGTCCGAGGTTTGTGGGGCCATTTAAAGTCCCGAGGAGAATAAACYAGGTGTGTTATAGGTTACAGCTCCCCCTTATTACCGTATWAACCCCTKGTTTATTCTCCTCAGGGATTATGACGCTATATTCCTAGTTAAAACAAAAGGTTGCATGACTCTAATCAAAACCCCCATGAGTCTAATCATAGACGTAAAATCCAACAAAAATCATTCTAATTCACTTTGTGTTCTAATTAATCTACTCTAAAGTGAATCTTCTGAAGTCAGCTTAAATATCATGCCCTGCAATTCATTATTCTAATGCAAGTGTCTGTTAAGATGTTGAACTCATTGATCAAGTGTCTGTTATGCTGTTGAACTCATTGACCAAGTGTCTGTTATGCTGTTGAACTCATTGATCAAGTGTCTGTTATGCTGTTGAANCAAGTGTCTGTTATGCTGTTGAACTCATTGATCAAGTGTCTGTTATGCTGTTGAACTCATTGACCAAGTGTCTGTTATGCTGTTGAATTCATTGATCAAGTGTCTGTTATGCTGTTGAACTCATTGATCAAGTGTCTGTTATGCTGTTGAGCTCATCGATCAAATCCAATTAAACTCTATTTGTCACATGCGCCGAATGTGACAAATAGTGTAGACCTTACCGTGAAATGCTTACTTACAAGCCCTTAACCAACAGTGCAGTTCAAGAAGAGTTAAGAAAATATTTACCAAATAAACTAAAGTAAAAAATTATAAAAATAACACAATAAAATAATAATAACGAGGCCGTACGCACTACCCTCTGTGGCGCCTTACGGTCAGATCCCGAGSAGTTGCCATAACCAGGCAGTGATGCAACCAGTCAMGACGCTCTCAATGGTGCAACTGTAGAACTTTTTGAGGATCTGGGGACCCATGCCAAATCTTTTCAGTCTCCTGAGGGGGAGCCATGATAGTTTGTTGGTGATGTGGACACCAAGGAACTTGAAACTCTCCACCCGCTCCACTACAGCCCCGTCGATGTTATTAATGGGGGTCTGTTCGGCCCGCTTTTTCCTGTAGTCCACCAAGTGTCTGTTATGCTGTTGGACTCATTGATCAAGTGTCTGTTATGCTGTTGAACTCATTGATCCAATCCACAGAACCATGCAGACATCAGTCGAGCCATTACTTTACTCTGTTGATTCCTATTACCAATTGCATGATTATAAACAATTGCCTGATTCCTATTAACAATTCCATCCGGTCGGTCCCGTCTGGCCGGCCGACTGGTCCTATCTCAAAATTATAGGCATGACGCAAGATAGGATTCCAAACAGATTTAAATAACAGTTATTGGCTATCCAGCAAGCTAGCTAGCTAATTTTACTAGCTAACAGTGAGGAGAAACAATAATACAAACATTTAACTGTTTAAAATAAAATCTCTAAAACTGACATTGGAGATTCTGAAGTGTCTGCGGGTCATCCACTGCCATAGGTTCCTCAGCTCTACCATCTAAGATAATTGATGTCACAATCCAAACAACTCTCAAACACATACAGAGTGGCCTTATCAAACTTCCCTGCAATCTGTGTCAAGGATGTGAAGAGAGAGAAATGGTCAACCTACTGAACATTGAACCGCACACACACAGACACCACACACACACACACACACACACACACACACACACACACACACACACACACACACACACCACACACACACACACACACACACACCACACACACACACACACACACACACACACACACACACACACACACACACACAGTACTCTTGAACATACAGTACAGTATGCGTGTGGGGAGGGGGGCAACCTTGGGATGTTCAACAGTTAACACGGTCACAGAGGGGGTCAGTTTTGGAGGAAGGGTGGATGGGGGGATGCTACAAAAACAGAAATAAATACAGAGAGAGAGGGAGGGATGATGACCGCTGGGGATCACAACAACGGGGTGTGCGTCAGCGACAGGGAGGCTGCTCCATTGTCCATCCAGAGGCAGAGCGGGCAGTGGCCATTGTCAGAGGACCAGCTGACCTTCATGTTCCCCCTGGGTCAGAGAGGCCCAGCAGCCCATACAGTGGGCCACAGCCCAGACTCTTCTCTCCTGCCATCTCCTCATTCTCTCAGACAACAAAGGGCTTCTTTTGTGTGAGGGAGGGAGTGGGGAGGGAGGGCTGGACAAGCCCCTGGTCCTAATGGAAAACGCTGGGTAGGGAGGCGGCACGCACACGTGGAACACACACTAACAACCATACACAAACTCATACAGTCGCCCCCAGAAATATACACACAGGCACATACAATAAACGGAAAGTGTTTGGTCAAGAGAGGTAAGAGCAGTAGTTTAAAGAGACCTGGACCAGTGGCGGTGTTTAGGCTACTGAATGTAGGGAACACGGTATGTGGTCTCTGTTGTACATGGTGCTGCTGTGCAGCAGTTTTTCTTTTATTATCTCGGCACTCAATTAATGAGCTGAACACTCAGTCGTCTCAACCACTAAATCAACATGACCCTCAGAATTCTAGTCGGAGACAATACTCTCTGTCTAGCAGCTGACCAGGAGCGGATAATACATTGAGTTTGGTTGTGTCATGGTGGATTACAGTAGACCCAGTGGCTCTTAGGATTAAGGGTTAAAAGCTCATTGGTTTAAAGGTTATCTACATATAACGATGTAATACGTGCCATTTCATAGCAGACACTTTATTTATGATCTGGACTGGTCACCTGAAGTTATTTGAAGCAGATGGACACAGTCGTGCTGCTATTGTCACGGCCGTTAAAAGAAGAGAACCAAGGTGCAGCGTGGTGAGCGTACATTTTCCTTTTATTAATAAAATGACGCCGAACAAAACAATAAACACTACAAACACAAACCGTGAAGCTAAAGGCTATGTGCCCTAAACAAAGTCAACTTCCCACAAACACAGGTGGGAAAAGGGCAGCCTAAGTATGGTTCTCAATCAGAGACAACGATAGACAGCTGTCCCTGATTGAGAATCCTACCCGGCCAAAACAAACGTGCTTCTACACCTGCATTGCTTGCTGTTTGGGGTTTTAGGCTGGGTTTCTGTACAGCACTTCYAGATATTAGCTGATGTACGAAGGGCTATATAAAATAAACTTGATTTGATTTGATTTGAACTACAAAACATAGAACATAGACCATAGAACATAGAATATAGAATACCCACCCCAACTCACGCCCTAACCAAACCAAAATAGAGACATAAAAATTATCTCTAAGGTCAGGGCGTGACAGCTATGGCCAATGACGAACACTAAATGTGATTTGAGAAGATTTTAAATTGGGTGTGATGGACAGGCTTTCTATTTTGAGCTGGGTTGAATCAACATCTGTTGGCCTATGTAGGCCCGCTTTACAACTCTCAGAGGCTCCTCTGTCCAAAACTGAGAAGTTGCACTTCTGGTTAACTACGTCAAGCAGCCGCTCCAACAAAATAGCAGCTGTGTTCTTCAGTAATATGCTGCATGTGAGCAATTACCAAGTAAACAATGTGGCAATGTCACCAGGGAAAAGTTGGTGTAACTGTGACACTACCTGGCATGGGTGGGGTAGTTGACATCGACCTTGGGACGTCAGCAATCAGAGACAAGAGACTAAAATGATCCTGTGTTCTGTTCCTTTCTGGGATGTGTCATGATTGCACACAAAGGCCATCAATCCCCTAAAGAGCTTCCATAAGGGAGGAAGTAAATCCATCAAATTGGCCCGGGAAAGTTGTAACATCCAAAGTTTCTGGACCTCTATAAATGTGTCATCGGCTGTAGTAAAGAATGGGGCCATAAAGAAAGGCAATGGGGAAGGCACTAGGATCCAAGAGGCAGTCAAACAGCATGCCAGGAGGGAAATTCCATTTCTCTTCATGCATGTACGGGACTAATTATAGATGCTGAGATGTCTGTCTGTCTGTCTGTCTGTCTGTCTGTCTGTCTGTCTGTCTGTCTGTCTGTCTGTCTGTCTGTCTGTCTGTCTGTCTGTCTGT
>NC_036841.1:11603150-11620930 GCF_002910315.2 Salvelinus sp. IW2-2015 | reverse complement strand
ATTGGGAGGGAGATGAAGAGGTATTGGGAGGGAGATGAAGAGGTATTGGGAGGGAGATGAAGAGGAATTGGGAGGGAGGTGAAGAGGTATTGGGAGGGAGATGAAGAGGTATTGGGAGGGAGATGAAGAGGTATTGGGAGGGAGATGAAGAGGTATTGGGAGGGAGATGAAGAGGTATTGGGAGGGAGATGGGGCTGAAAGTTGGAGTACTGTGGATGAGGAGACGGGGTATTTACAATGAAAGCGTTGCAAGGAAATAGTGGGGGCCTTGGACCCATGGGAGGAGACACATTTATGTGTCATGGAAAACTCATGGAAAACACTCCCAAGAGACAGTCTGGTCCTGAGTCACCTGACAGACAGAGGAGCACATTCACAGCCACACACACCCACAAAATACACACCTGTACATGGGAATAAAATCACATAACCACACACAGCTGCCTCTAAGAAAAAACAAAACGGCTTATCAAATCACAGTGAACACATCACTCTCTCTCTCCCCCCTCTCCTCTCTCTTTCCCTCTCTCTCTGTCTCTTTTTCTTCTGACATCTTCGAACCTGACAGCCCTTTGAAAAGCTTCCTGGCCACTGAGTGAGCTGTGAGGTCTGTCATATTGTGGTGTCCTGGTCTCTCACTGTCGCCGCTAGAGCTCATTCTGAGTATCCCGTTCTCTCACTGTCACCGCTAGAGCTCATTCTGAGTATCCCGGTCTCTCACCGTCACCGCTAGAGCTCATTCTGAGTATCCCGTTCTCTCACTGTCGCCGCTAGAGCTCATTCTGAGTATCCCGTTCTTCCACTGTCGCACGCTAGAGCTCATTCTGAGTATCCCGTCTCTCACTGTCCCGCTAGAGCTCATTCTGAGTATCCCGTTTCTCACGTCACCGCTAGAGCTCATTCTGAGTATCCCGTTCTCTCACTGTCACCGCTAGAGCTCATTCTGAGTATCCCGTTCTCTCACTGTCACCCTAGAGCCATTCTGAGTATCCCTCTCTCCACTGTCGCCGCTAGAGCTCATTCTGAGTATCCCGTTCTCTCACTGTCGCCGCTAGAGCTCATTCTGATATCCCGTTCTCTCACTGTCGCCGCTAGAGCTCATTCTGAGTATCCCGTCTCTCACTGTCCGCTAGAGCTCATTCTGAGTATCCCGTTCTCTCACTGTCGCCGCTAGAGCTCTTCTGAGTATCCCTTCTCTCACTGTCGCCGCTAGAGCTCATTCTGAGTATCCCGTTCTCTCACTGTCACCGCTAGAGCTCATTTCGAGTATCCCCTTCTCTCACTGTCACCGCTAGAGCTCATTCTGAACAGCATAGAGGAATATGGTAGTTCTTTCTCTGTCCCAACCAAATACTCTCCTATTATTGTGCATTTAGGATTTAGAGAGTCCTAAAAAGTGACCGACAAATCAGAGCCAAGTGTGTCAGCTCCAATGGACAAAACAAAGGAGTGTCAGACAGTCACAAAATACAGATCACCATATCTTGCAATTCAAAGAACATACTTTCATCATAGGCAGGTAAACCCACATAGACCAATGAGACACATACACATACTGTACTTCTGTCTCCATACATCACTGATCTTATAAAAATCTAGAGACCAAAGCCAAGACTACATTGTTGTGTGCAGCTTTCTGGCTGTGCTGTATATTCAAATGTGCCCTGCTGGTATTGGCTGGCTCTCTCTTTACTTCTGCTGGGGGACCCATTTGCACAGAGCTGGGAAGCTCATCAGTCCAAATTCCTCCAGGAGGAAATGGGGATTAAGCCTATTCCCTCTGAGCATTTGGAGGAAGGGGGTTCACACTCCTGAAGTTAGGGGGTTAGGGGGAACAAAGAGAGGAGACGTTGCTGAAAGAGAGGGGTCTGTTTCTATTACAAAAAGGATGGAACTGGGCTGAGGAAGGAACGGAATGCCAGCTTTCAAAGCAAACAGGACTTATTGGCATGTAAGCTCCAGACTGCAGCGGCCTGAACACTCAGAGAGGGAGGGTTTGGGTCGCATCCTGTTGCTACGTTCAGATTCCATGACCAATTCCTATTTCCATTCTTCCATTTGATATGGTCCAAAAAGCCAAACAATACCCTTTCTCCCCCAAGACTCCAGCTTCAGTCCAGCTCCTAAGGTTATGTATAAGGTCACGCTACACGGTCATGTTCAAAATACAGTGCATTAGGAAAGTATTCAGACCCCTTTCCTTTATCGACATCTTGTTACGTTACAGCCTTATTCTAAAATGGTTTAAATAAAGAAATGTCCTCATCAATCTACAAACCATACCCCATAATGACAAAGCGAAAACAGTTTTTTTGAAATTTTTGCAAATGTATTAAAAACATAAGTATTCAAACCCTTTGCTATGAGACTCGAAATTGAACTCAGATGCATCCTGTTTCCATTGATCATCCTTGAGATGTTTCTACAACTTGATTGGAGTCCACCTGTGGTAAATTCAATTGATTGGACATGATTTGGAAAGGCACACACCTGTCTATATAAGGTCCCACAGTTGACAGTGAATGTCAGAGCAAAAACCAAGCCATGAGGTCAAAAGGAGTTTTCCGTAGAGCTCCGAGACAGAATTGTGTTGAAGCACAGATCTGGGGATGGGTACCAAAAATGTATGCAGCATTGAAGGTCCCCAAGGACACAGTGGCCTCCATCATTCTTATTGGACTGAGTTTGGAACCATCAAGACTCTTCCTAGAGCTGGCAGCCAGGCCAAACTGAGCAATCGGGGGAGAAGGGCCTTGGTCAGGGAGTTGACCAAGAACCCAATGGTCACTCTAACAGAGCTCCAGAGTTCCTCTGTGGAGATGGGATAACCTTCCAGAAGGACAACCATCTCCGCAGCACTCCACCAATCAGGCCATTATGGTAGAGTGGCCAGACGGAAGCAACTCCTCAGTAAAAGGCACGYCAGCCCGCTTGGGGTTTGCCAAAGGCACCTAAAAGACTCTCAAACCATGAGAAACAAGATTCTCTGCTCTTATGAAACCAAGATTGAACTATTTGGTCTGAATGCCAATCGTTAAGTCTGAAGGAAACCTGGCACCATCCCTACGGTGAAACATGGTGGTGMCTGCATCATGCTGTGGAGATGGTTTTTAACATCAGGGACTGGGAGACTAGTGAGGATTGAGGGAAAGATGAACGGAGAAAAGTACAGAGAGATCCTTGATGAAAACCTACTCCAGAGTGTTCAGGACCTCAGACTGGGGTGAAGGTTCATCTTCCAACAGGACAACGACCCTAAGCACACAGCCAAGACAACGCAGGAGTGGTTTCGGGACAAGTCTCTGAATGTCCTTGAGTGACCTAGCCAGCGCCCGGACCTGAACCCGATCTAACATCTCTGGAGAGACCCGAAAATAGCTGTGCGGCGACGCTCTCCAACCAACCTGACAGAGCTTGAGAGGATCTGCAGAGAAGAATGGGAGAAAATCCCCAAATACAGGTGTGCCAAGCTTGTAGCGTCATACCTAAGAAAACCCGAGGCTGTAATCACTGCCAAAGGTGCTTTAACAAAGTACTGAGTAAAGGGTCTGAATATTTATGTTAATGCGATATATTTATATATATATATTCATTTTTTTATAKATTTGCAACAAAAATCTAAAAACATGTTTTTGCTTTTTCATTATTGTCACGTTCGTCGTAGTGAGGAGACCAAGGCGCAGCGTGATGTGAATACATTCTTCTTTAATAAAACGAAGAACACTTAAACAAACTAACAAAACGATCGTGACGCTATAATAACAGAGTGCTGATATGCAACTACACATAGACATCTACCCACAAAACCTAAATGGAAAATGGCAACCTAAATAGGATCCCCAATCAGAGACAACGATAAACAGCTGCCTCTGATTGGGAACCAATTCAGGCCACCATAAACCTACATTACCTAGACATACAAAATCCCCATAGATAAACAAAAACCCTAGACAGGACAAAAACACACATACCCACCCTAGTGGAAAACTAAGGTCAGGGCGTGACAATTATGGGGTATTGTGTGTAGGATGATCAGTAAAAAAAAAAAACAATTTAATCAATTTTAGAATAAGGCTGTAACGTAACAAAATGTGTAAAAAGTCAAGGGGTCTGAAAACTTTCCGAATGCATTGTAAGTAAGAGACAGAAAAAACACAGTTGTGAAAAAACGTTTGTGTTGGAGGGATTCACAAACGATAATTAGGAATTACACGTTTGGAAATCCTCCAACAAAGATCTTCAGAAGGCTTGTCAAAGAAGACAAGGAATTCTAATTCCGTTCAGTCCAATGCCAGTGAATAATCTGTGTTCGCTATTGAATAGGTGCATATGCACACAACATGTTTGCAGGGGAAATCTTGCCCGTTTATATTGGCAGTGAGTGACATTGAAGGAGGGATGTTCTCTGAAAATAGCTCCAACCAGTTGATCCCCTGCTTAAAACCTGGCTGAGATGAATTCATCCAGGTTGACTATCAATATACTCAGGGACGACTGTGGTTGTTTCAGATTAAAGTATTGCTACACTTATTCAAACTTCACTCTCGTTTCCTGCCATGATAGGGATCTCTCCCATGACTAATAAGTGGTGTTCAATCATAGAATTAGGCATTAGAATACTAGAATGGACATGAACCTTGTTATGATGGTCCAAAGGTCAGCCATGTTGGTCAGGGAGTTGGTTTGCCAGTGCTGTGATAAGATATTGTGTAAAACAATGAATGTGAAGAATTGATCTGCACTGTATGTGTGTTAGCTAGCTAGCCTGTCAGTTTTAGAGGAATGATTCCATACATTTTTCAAATGAACTGCCAATATGCCAACATTCTATTCAAAACAACGCAGTCAATCTCTACAGCCATACACTGGCTCAATTCAGTTACGATAGGACTTAGAGAAGTTGTAGATGTAACAAGTAATGATATTGTATCATATAATAGCACTCACAGTTTCCCGAGAAAACAAAATCTGAGACATTTATGGTCTGTTTACGTAAGGGATAATCAACTAGGGGCCATGCACTCTATGCAAAATAATGAACTACATGGAAGGTGTGTTCAACAACTTGCTAGCGGATTTGGAACTAATCTTCCACGGAGTTGCATTATTTTCCAGAGAACGGATAGAGCGCCAAGTTGATTATCCCTTTTATACCACTGCCATAATTTAACACATGTCAACGCTAGAAATGTGTTCATTTGCTGGTAGAAATGTGTTCAACATCCACTGAAGTAGATAGCAGTTTACTAGATAGCTACAGTAGTTGCCTTGGTAACCAAACAAACAGACTTGCTTGTTTAGCTAACCAAACTATCAGTCCTAGCTCACTATTATGAAAATCGAATACAACAATGCCAATAATGTTTTTAAAAGCAGCTGAAACATAGAACATGTACAATAGGTAATGAACTATAGCCATTGAATTCAATCAGAAACAAGTACCCGCAATGCCATACTATAAATATATTGTAGAGGCTATTTATACTGTAAATGTGTAAAAAAATAAAAAATAAAATAAAATAAAATGTATACATTTTATTTATAATTACAGTTGAAGTCGGAAGTTTACATACACCTTAGCCAAATACATTTAAACTCAGTTTTTCACAATTCCTGACATTTAATCCGAGTAAAAATTCCCTGTCTTAGGTCAGTTAGGATCACCACTTTATTTTAAGAATGTGAAATGTCAGAATAATAGTAGGGAGAAGGATTTATTTCAGCTTTTATTTCTTTCATCACATTCCCAGTGGGTCAGAAGTTTACATACACTCAATTAGTATTTGGTAGCATTGCTTTTGAAATTGTTTAACTTGGGTCAAACGTTTCAGGTAGCCTTCCATAAGCTTCCTACAATAAGTTGGGGGAATTTTGGCCCATTCCTCCTGACAGAGCTGGTGTAACTGAGTCAGGTTTGTAGGCCTCCTTGCTCGCACACGCTTTTTCAGTTCTGCCCACACATTTTCTATGGGATTGAGGTCAGGGCTTTGTGATGGCCACTCCAATACCTTGACTGTGTGGTCCTTAAGCCATTTTGCCATAACTTTGAAAGTATGCTTGGGGTCATTGTCCATTTCGAAGACCCATTTGCGACCAAGCTTTAACTTCCTAACTGATGTCTTGAGATGTTGCTTCAATATATCCACATAATTTCCCTCCTCATGATGCCATCTATTTTGTGAAGTGCACCAGTCCCTCCTCCAGCAAAGCATCCCCACAACATGATGCTGCCACCACCGTGCTACATGGTTGGGATGGTGTTTTTCAGCTTGCAAGCCTCCCCCTTTTCCCTCCAAACATAACGATGGTCATTATGGCCAAACAGTTATATTTTTTGTTTCATCAGACCAGAGGATATTTCTCCAAAAAGTACAATCTTTGTCCCCATGTGCAGTTGCAAACCGTAGTCTGGCTTTTTTTATGGCAGTTTTTGAGCAGTGGCTTCTTCCTTGCTGAGCGGCCTTTCAGGTTATGTCGATATAGGAAGTGTTTTATTGTGGATATAGATACTTTTGTACCTGTTTCCTCCAGCATCTTCACAAGGTCCTTTGCTGTTGTTCTGGGATTGATTTGCACTTTTCGCACAAAAGTACGTTCATCTCTAGGAGAGAGAARYCGTCTCCTTCCTGAGCAGTATGACGGCTGCGTGGTCCCATGGTGTTTATACTTGCATGCTATTGTTTGTACAGATGAACGTGGTACCTTCAGGTGTTTGGAAATTGCTCCCAATGATGAACCAGACTTGTGGAGGTCTACCATTTTTTTTCTGAGGTCTTGGTTGATTTCTTTTGATTTTCCTATGATGTCAAGCAGTGGCACTGAGTTTGAAGGTAGGCCTTGAAAMACATCCAGAGGTACACCTACAGTTGACTCAAATGATGTCAATTAGCCTATTATAAGCTTCTAAAGCCATGACATCATTTTCTGGAGTTTCTCAAGCTGTTTAAAGGCACAGTCAATTTAGTGTATGTAAACTTCTGACCCACTGGAATTGTGATACAGTGAATTATAAGTGAAATAATCTGTCTGTAAACAATTGTTGGAAAAATTACTTGTGTCATGCACAAAGTAGATGTCCTAACCGACTTGCCAAAACTATAGTGTGTTAACAATAAATTTGTGGAGTGGATGAAAAACGAATTTGAATGACTCCAACCTAAGTGTATGTAAACTTCTGACTTCAACTGTATATGACAATATTTTAGATTGACTATGATTCTATTACACCAATTCTGATACATCACATGCCTCACTTTTATTTTCCTGCATAAGTAAAAGCAGGAAATGCTTCACCTATGCCTCTACTGCCATTCATTTGCAATCAGATGGCTGCCATTTTTGCCCCATTATGGCATTTTGAGGGATTATGACATAGCCCCTCTAGTAATTTAATAGTCTTCATGGCTTTAATTAAGATCGTAAGGGATCATGAGATGTTTTATTT
This sequence comes from Salvelinus sp. IW2-2015, assembly GCF_002910315.2. Lineage (NCBI taxonomy): Eukaryota > Metazoa > Chordata > Actinopteri > Salmoniformes > Salmonidae > Salvelinus > Salvelinus sp. IW2-2015. Next base: position 11,613,486 of record NC_036841.1, on the reverse strand, counting down.
GTCCACTCTGGATAGATGACATTCCAGTTGATTTGCTGGAAAACGTCATGTTGGTTGAGCAAGAAGGCACCTCCTGAGCGATAATTTAAGGATAATTTCCATTTAAAGTTATTTTTAGTCCAGGACTATAGGCTTAATCTCTGTCCAGGAAACCAGACCAAAAAGTCCGCAATGAGAACATTGTTTCAGCATCTCTGAGTGAGATCTTGGACATTTTCCTGCTTGCAGTACTCTAGGCTAAAGTGCGGTTTTGGCAAAAGGGCGGAGGGCAGGCAATCAAAACCGGCAAAGAAAGACTCAATTAAACACTTGAAATTGTGGTGACGATTATGGTGAACAGCTACAGAAATGTTACTGTGGCCAAAAAAGTATTTTTTATTAAACTGTGGGTTTTTGATCACGTCTCTGCGCACTAATTAGTATATGCTACCAATGACTCAATGAGGCTGCCCGGTATTCAGTCACATGAATTAGTTTTGTTTGACATGCTCAGACAGTTTGTTATTATTACATCAGTAAATCATGTATATGATCAGTAACAGCCTATACTGTACTGTCTGTGTCTTATCTGCTATACAAAGGCTATCCTCATTCACTTTGTGGCAGACAAACACGTGCCATTAATAACATGAAACATTAGGCCTACATAGCCTAATGTAGGTAGATTGAGGGGATATACATATATGTACATAAAACAGAGAAACAAAAAAACATAAACATATTTTTATCATAGGTTTGTCCAGCGGTGTTAAACATGCGATGTTGTCATCCTGTGGTGAAACTAAATAAATCACTTGGCATTATCATCTAATAATGCATTATTATAGAGAGCATAAACTTACCTTTACAGGTGTGTGGAGAGGAGACATGAAAACCTATGCTGCTGTGCTGCTGTCTTGATCAGTGTTCCTCTTCCAACCGCAGCCCGATAAACTCCTTTGACTCAACCTGTACTTTGTCACTCTGCTATGTTGTTGATTTATCACACAGTCCGGACGCTTTGGGGTGGATAACGCGTTTCTCTAAAAGGAAAACTGTTTTATTTCGGTGTCTTCCGCACACAAGAGCTCCAAAAAACGAGAAATTAAACTCTGCTTTCAATTCTTGGTCTTCCCCCTTCTTGGCACAAGCCTCGCTTGCTGCTTGATGCCAAGAACCATCCCCTTTGGCTTGAATCACTGCTTCACCTGATGGATCATCCCCACAAAGTAACGGTTTCACATCACCCGAGCGTTCGCAATTGTATGACAATCCCGGGAAAATGCGGCACATCAATGTAGCTCAAGGTCTCCTCAACATATATCACCCAGTACTAGTGAAAGTGAAGGGGTATAATCAAAGTACACCGAGCCGAGGAAAAGTCCGATTTCCCACCGCCTCTGAAAACTCAAGCGCATATATGGTTTTCCTTTCGTTCCTCCTTGAAAAGGCGTCGCGAACGTCTCTAATTGCCAGTACTACATTACAGATACACTAATAGTGTTATAGTAAGTGTCTAATAGTAGGCCTGTGTGCATAGCCGCGGGAATTAGGGGTGCTGAGGGTGCTGATACATCACAATACAAAAATAATTAATATAACAAAAACAAAATCCCCAGTAAATTAGAAAAATACTCAGCATCAATTTTTAAAACGTTTTWAAAAAAGTTTTAAGAGATACGCAAGACAACATTTTTATATACTAAGTCGAAATTTCAAGATGCATAAGTCTAAATGTTTAGGTACTACGTCAGCATTTTGAGATAGTATGTAAAATGTTTGACAGTAGATCACACATGTTTCTTAATTTGTAACATTGTGTGGAGGTTTCAGAGGTGGCATCCCAGAGTGGTGGAGGGGACGGGGGGAGAGTTTTTCTGGGGCCAAGAGATTTTCCTGATCTTGTAGGCTAACCGAACCAGGTAAAACTCTGGGCCCTAGTTGAAGGGTATGACATAGAAAAAATCAGCTGTTAAACGGATTTATAATGTCGTGTTTTAATATAATAGGCTACTTATAATATGTTTATATGTTTAATTTGATCCTCATTATCTTTTGCAGCAGCTACTCTTCCTGGGTCCCATAAAAAAAACACAACACATTACAAGTAACAAAACACTGATACACTGATAGACAGTGGTGTTCTAATGAGGTCATTTTTTAAAATCGGGTCCTGGAAAAACTCCTGGCTATGGAAGCCCATTCCGCTCACGAATACACAAAAGATCGATACTATCTCAAAATTTCAAGATACTATCTAAAAATTCTGAGATACTATCTAAAAATCTGGAGATGCTATCTACATTTTTTTTAGATACTAACTCAACATTTTTAGATACTAAGTTGAAATGTGGAGATATTAGAACATATACAGTATATAGGATATGTTTCTTCATTRGTAGCATTATGTGGGGGCTGGCGAGCTGGCATATTGCCCAATACTTTTAATTAGGTTTAATACAAAATATTGATGCAAAAGCATTGAAAATAGTGACACAGTACTGTTGTTTAGGCTGATTTGCAACTTGTGCACAATTAATCTGTGCTTCAGTATGATCAACTGCCATCTGATCAAAAGTGTTGAGGCAAATGGCAGTTCGCCACACGTTTACCTGCTGTACGGTTCTCTGCAACGTGGATAGATGATTATCGACACATAATGCTACAACAAACGAAGAAACATATCCTGTACGTTCTACTATCTCAAAATTARTTAGGAAATTTCAAGTTTGTATCTCAAATTTTGACTTAGTATCTAAAAATCCAGAGATAGTGTCCAAAATGTTGAGAAAGTATTGACATTTAAAAATGATTGGTGTGGCGGGAATGGGCTTGAATAAGTTCCAGTAGTTAACTACCACTGCTACATAGCAAAAAATAACTTAACTACTGAAAACACTACCAAGATTTGAATTGAGTTCAACTACCACCAAGGTACTGCAAAATGTAGTTAAATTACTAGCTGAACTACATGTAGTTCACTACCCCTCAACACTGGCGACTTCTATCTATCCACGTTGCAGAAATCAGCACAGCAGGGCCACCGGCCTGTGGCAAGCTAGCATTTGCACCAACACTTCTGACATAACCAGAGAAAAACTGCTGATGCACAACCAAATTTTGAAATTGCTCATGGTTTATTATCTACTCTCAATAGTAAGTTGAGACCCCGACTCAGTTCAATTTCTTTTTATAAACTGTACATATATATATTACTGAGTTACAGTTCATATGAGGAAATCAGTCAATTGAAATAAATAAATCAGGCCCTAATCTATAGATTTCACATGACTGGGAATACAGACATGCATCTGTTGGTCACAGATACACAAAAATATAAATGCAACATGTAAACTGTTGGTCCCATGTTTCATGAGCTGAAATAAAAGATCCCAGAAATGTTCCATAAGCACAAAAGGCTGGTTTCTCTCAAATTTGTTGCACAAATTTGTTTACATCCCTTTTAGTGAGGATTTCTGCTTTGCCAAGATAATCCATCCACCTGGCAGGTGTGGCATATCAAGAAGATGATTAAACAGCATGATCATTACACAGGTGCACCTTGTGCTTGGGACAATAAAAGACCACTCTAAAATGTGCAGTGCCACAGATGTCACAAGGGTTGAGGGAGCGAGCAATTGGCATGCTGACTGCAGGAATGTCCACCAGAGCTGTTACCAGATAATTTAATGTTAATTTCTCTACCGTAAGCCGTTTTAGAGAATTTGGCAGTACGTCCAACCCGGCCTCACAACCACAGACCATGTATACGTCATCGTGTGGGCGAGCGGTTTGCTGATGTCAACGTTGTGAACAGACTGCCCCATGGTYGCGGTGGGGTTATGGTATGGGCAGGCATAAGCTACGGACAACGAACACTTTTACATTTTATTGATGGCAATTTGAAGGCACAGAAATACCATGACGATATCCGGAGGCCCGTTGTGAGGCCCATTTGTTATTAAGGTACAGTGTATTTTATTATATTTTTGAGGTTGGGGGCCCCCCCTGCCGGCCCTGGTTGGTAATGACTGTGTGGCCGTAATAACAGGATAATGTTAAATTGCATTAGTGGGTGGATCAATATCATTGATTGCTATGAAGACAGTAAAATACTGTATCATTTGATAAGCAGTATTGAGCAGGGGTATACCCATTTTAAACAAAAGTTATACAAAAGGTTGCTACTTTCTGATGGCAATAACCTGGAAATCGTCATTACAGACACATTTTGTTTTAGTAATGAGTGTTTGTAATGACAATTTGCACCATTTTGGGTTTTGACTGCCAGGTAGTAAGGTTTACTTGGTTAATATAATCAGCTGTCATTTGATAGGTGGAAATATAATATCATACACTCTCCTTGTTATGTCCTTGTCTCCTCAGTCACTTACCAGTTTGTGTGTGAATTAATCATTTTGTTCAGAGTGATGGTCATGACGCAATACTGTGAGGCGACAGTATTTTTTTTAAAGAAAGTAACAAACGCCTTATGCACATCAAATATTTATATAGTATTTTTGTAAACAGGTGCATCACATATTTTCAAATTATCAGAATTTTTCTAAGTGTAATACATAACAGAAAATTAAAAGTCTAGTTGTGAGACAAGGCAAAAACATTTTAAAACAGTGAAATCCAGACATTATATGCTTTACAAAACAAACACTAAATCAAAATTTAAAGCTGAAAAGTGATGCTTAAGATTATTTCAGTCTCTACTTAATATACAGTATGTAAAATAAAAAATCCCGAAATATATATATATTTTCATCTTCCCCTTAAACACAAAAAATCATATAGTTGCAAAATCCTCTTATTATGATGTGAGTCAGTCACGGTTCAGACATAGCAACATAAACTAGGTGAAACGATGTGAGTCAGTCACGGTTCAGACATAGCAACATATAAACTAGGTGAAACGATGTGAGTCAGTCACGGTTCAGACATAGCAACATAAACTAGGTGAAACGATGTGAGTCAGTCACGGTTCAGACATAGCAACATAACTAGGTGAAACGAGTGAGTCAGTCACGTTCAGACATAGCAACATAAACTTGGTGAAACGATGTGAGTCAGTCACGGTTCAGACATAGCAACATAAACTAGGTGAAACGATGTGAGTCAGTCACGGTCAGACATAGCAACATAACTAGGTGAAACCGATGTGAGTCAGTCACGGTTCAGACATAGCAACATAAACTAGGTGAAACGATGTGAGTCAGTCACGGTTCAGACATAGCAACATAAACATCTGCACAGGTATTTAATTACCAACAACACAGAAGGTTGCCTTGGACACGCCAGGAAACCATTTGGGGGTTCACCTAGTAAACCTGATGTGGATACAATAAAATAGTATAGTGTGGGCTTGGCCTATAAAAACAGTATAATTTATTCCTTTGAATTCATTTGACTACTGTCATTATAGGAACACTTAACATTAAGTTGTTCTTATAGCCTACCCGTACTTACACAGTACTAACAGCAGTCACTGTTTTGTATTGACTTACAGTACTTTGTCATTTTACTGTACTTGTCTTTACTCCTATATAATAAAGTAGTGACCAATAAACAGCTGTGTAAAAAAGTAATTCTGATGAAAATTAATTGTTTATCATATGAGCTTTTCATTCTACACGAGAATTTGAACACATCTGAAATTCCCCCATAGACTAAATTGCCTCAAATCCKTAAATTGCCATGATTTATTCCAATCAATTGCATGTAGTTTAGCAGCACAACCCACATTTGTATTGTATTACAAATATTCATTCCCACACCTGGGGTCTGCTCTAGCAGTGCTGGTGAAGGATCTTGCTCAAGGGTACAGAAACCATGCATTCTGAGACATAAGTTGCTTTGGTATCCAGAGCCAAGCCACTGTTGTTGTGTATGCACATGCACAGAACTCCACGCTCATTGGACTTCTTTACGGATCTCCAATGAAACACTATGATACTAAAGACCCACATTTTTGAGGTCCATATTTGCACTTTAATAGGCTGTTGTCAAACAAAAGTGCACACTCTGTCGTAGTAAACARTGTATGAGCTTAGACGCTCAAGCCCGACATGCACATTCAGTCACGCACAACTGAACACAAACACATGGAATGCCCAGAGACCGACTAAGCGCATAACGAGAGTGTGGGGAGAAAGGGTAGAAGAGGGGAACATTCAAAAGGCACATCTGACCCTGACAAAAACAAACACCATCCCTGCTTTCAAAAGGAGCAGACAGACCATGTGTTTTCCAGTCTCTGCATGGGCACAAGGTTTATTTTGGGAAGATAAACAGAAATGTCATGTTTGCGCCGTTCATGTGAGTCTTTTGTGCCACAGTGAGAAATTCTTGAGTCCCATTTTCTCTGCTAACAATCCGTTCAAACCAGGAGCCAGCAAACACAGTGGAGTGGATACCCATACTGGGGGTCACGGAATGTCAAAGGGTCACCGTGCTTTGTCAATAAATGAAGCACAGCACTGACTACTTTAGTTCCACACAATGACCATATTCTATGCTCCTTGATCTGTTACGTCATCAAATCCCGTCTTTGATTTACTATTGCAATATCAAGAATCATATACTTTTTCATTGATAATAATCACACACTTCAGCCATGTGGAACCGTTTCCCATATCATTACTGTTGAAGGCCCAGCAGGTCACATTGACGCATCCAACCCGGTCTGACTCTGACGACCAGACGGAATTTGCAGCAGACAGCTAAAAACTCTAAGTGATTCTACAGAACATTCTGGAGTTCAGATACAGCTGACCATAATACCATCCCATGATGCTCCACTCCAGTGCATCTTGGGCAGAAACAGAAAGATAGCAGGAAGCTGAGCCAGAGGGGGTCTGCAGATGTCTTGATGGGCGACTGGCGTTTTAGCCATGCAGAGGCTTTCAAACCCAACAGTCAAACTTTCCAGAGAATCCTGCGTCCCATTCTAGGCCAGGGGAGGGAAGCCAAACAGAAGTCGTAAGATGGTTTTTCATTGTTTCAACGACTGGCCTGCTCGCGCTGAAGCTGCTGAATCGTTTATCAAGGAGGAAAGAGGGTAGGAGAATTGTACAGGACAGGAGTTGAAGGAGAGGAAAGGCTAGATATTTCACCATGCAACAATAGCACTCGAACAGGTCCATATGGTCTTCGATATAGCTTTTTAATATGCACCTCAAAGTACAGAGCGAGATCTAAAGGAACAGCAGGAATGGTGATTAAAGAGAGGAATCTCTGGCCCCTGGAGTTAGAATATCATTCATTCCACTTGGTTGAAATATCACAGGACTAGCCAGCCAAACTTGCTAAACCTAAACCACCAGCCGCAGAGTGCAGGGCTAAAAACACACGCTCCATCTCCACCACAGATGAAAGTGGTTGACTGGAGCAAGCCCGTAGATTAGGCCGGATCCCAGCCAAAGCCACACACATCCCGATGACCTACATATACGCTGAGGTGATTTCTGGCCCCTGCCTGGCCCTATGAGCCTCGTTACCGCTAGTAGCTAGCACTGTCCGGCTCGGAGGAGAGGAGACCACAAATGGACGAGGAGCGCAGGCTCATGTTACTCTTAATTACCCTTGTCTGGCCATTGGCATTGACCCGTAGCTGTTTAACTGCCCAGAGCTCCATCCCCACTATGATGAGTGACAGCCCTCAAGTGACTACTGTACAGAGTGATTTACACAGACACACCTGCTTCCCAGTACAGGTCACCTCTCACCCTGGGAAGCCAGGGATTGGCCCTTTGACTAATCACCCTGTCAGACACCTGCCGTGGGCAACCAGTCGTCACACCAGACTTGTAGCAACAGCCGAGCTGTGACAGACTGGCTGGACTAATAAGGTGAGTGAGCTGCTGGAAGGGTTTTTGGATTTTAAAATGGCAGCTGAACATCCATGAGGAGGGAGCAGGATTGCGTAGGTCACCTGGATGAGTCAGAGCACYTGCTAGGGAACACACACAGCTGCCAGTCACTAGTTCTAGGCCTGTTTCAGTTGAGAATATTACAGGCCTGACAGAGGCTGTAGTTAAGCAGATATTTTTTAGAAGTATGGAGGAACAGTGTCAGTAGAAGCGGCTATGTAATTTGGTACTCTGCTGTTTGCCATATCAAGAACAAGTGACGCAACAATCCAGCTGTAGTTCTTCTTGTTACTTAACATCACTGGTGTCCAAATTCCCTTCCCTATGAACAACTTCTTCCTCAAGATGGAAGTTGAAAGGCTGATAGCATTCATTGCATCAGAAGATACTGAAAAAAACTATCTAGGAGAACGTTCCTTCAAAAACTAGCTTTCCAAGCACGTAAAATAATTAGTGTCGTGTTTTACATTAGAATCTCGAGAGCCGATAAGAACAAGCAGTAATGATCTCATTCAGAGAGAACTCTGGGTCTTGGAAGCATTTTTACCATTACCATCCCCTTTCCCTACACAGAAAAAAATAAACATTCTTAAATGGTTCTTCCTCAGCTCTTAAGGTTCCTTGGAGAACCTGATAAAGAAAACTCKTTTCAAAAACATTTATTTATTTCATTAGTTGACTGTTAGTGCAGTCCCAAAATGTTTTGCATGTCAGCATTCAAGTTTTCAAAGTATTGGACTTTCAAGAAGCAAAGTGTCAACGGCCACATCATCATGATGATTCAAAATGCAGTTGTGTAAAAGAAGCTCATTGTTGGTGTTAATAACCAGAGTTGAACCAAAACCTTGCCCATCATTATCATATTTCCCAGCATGTGCTATTGCAGGTTGATTTTTAGAATTATTTGTTTCAATATATACGTTTTTTACATTGATGGACTAATTAATCTTATACATTTTTCTAAACTATTCCAATCTGTTACTTGAACTTATTGCACCCGTTACAGAAATGGTTGTTCCAGTTTAGATGTTTAAGGCAGTCTCATATCTTAGTCTTCCCGACCCTGACAGTCATTCTGAATGCAGGTTGCTGTGGAATAAAAGTTCAAAATGCTGGATATCCCCACTTTGGCTGAATAGGAATTACACATCACTTTGCGAGCCAACATAAGGTGTCTTGCAGGCCTGATGTGGCCTGTAAACTATGAGTTTCAGTCCACTGTGTCAGGCTAAAACCAGGCACTCAAAAAAAGGCCTTTTGAAGTATATATTGTATTGTCTTAATAATTACATTTTAATGACACCCTCATTCACTTAGGATCTCACTTGGTGAAAGCCACAGAACTGAAAATGAATGAATACAACAAACATGTCTCTGTCACTAGCAAACACAGTCATAGTTGGTACTGTTAACTCGAAAATTCACTTGAAATGCACCCTAGGATGTATGCAAATAAGGTTTAAAACCACCTATTCAATTCTGGTCCTGAAGAGCCTAAACATTTCTCGTTCTGGATTTTTGTAGGGTTCTTGTAATGACGTACGCTGAGAGTCGGGAAGCAAGTTCAGGGAGTGAATACGTTTAATAAATAAACGAACATGAACCAGACAAGAAACACGAACAGCGCACCGACATGAAACAGATACAGAAACAATAACGCCTGGGGAAGGAACCAAAGGGAGTGACATAAATAGGGAAGGTAATCAAGGAGCTGATGGAGTCCAGGGGAGTCTGATGACGCGCTTGTGCGTGTAACGATGGTGACGGGTGTGCGCCATCATGAGCAACCTAGTGACCTAGAGCGCAGGAGAGGGAGTGTACATAACAGTTCTTCAAAGAACCATGTATGGTTCTTCAGAGACCCTAAAATGGTTCCCTATGGCATCGCTCTCAAGAATAACATTTGGTCCCAACTTGCACCATTATTTCTAAGAGTGTAATGCACACATACTGGCTCATACTGTAGTGATAACACTATATTTTGACACTGAGCAGGGTAACCAACACAGGGCCCATCGACCCCAGGCCTGAAAAGGCAGTGACCAGACCAACAACAGGAAATGGTCGTAGCCTTTGGCCTAGAAAACAGTCCCCCAACTTCCTGCCCCGTGCATCTTGCGACTAGAAGACGACGCTTACCGTCCAGCAGTGTGTTGCCAAGGAACCCCAAGGTAAGCAAAATCCCCCCTTTGCCCTCCCTTTCACCTGTTGCTATGACAACAGGGGTATAGGAAGTGCTTTGCCAATTGTGTTCTATTGCCACAGCTGGTGGCAGTTACATTGTTTGCCTCCCCTATCCTTAAACCCCCCTCTCTCCACAACCTCAAGACCCTCACACTCTTAAACGGTGTCTGAAAATGTTGGAGTTGAGGTGAGCCACAGGGGATCATCCCACATGGGATCCAAACCTCAAGGAGGATAAATCTACACATTAACAACAGGGCCTCGACACACTACACTGACACACTGGAGGGGGGGGG
>NC_036841.1:11524849-11603130 GCF_002910315.2 Salvelinus sp. IW2-2015 | reverse complement strand
GGGGGGGGGGACAGTGGTCTGCTGCAGTCAGCAAAAAGAAAGGATGAATCTGGGCAAGGTTAGGGGGAAGAGATGAACAGCCTCCACCCCTCTCACACTGTCACATCCTCTCTAGCGTGAGACTGGAGAGAGGAAGGGAGAGAGGGAAGAAGGGAAGGAATTGGAGGAGAGCGATTGAGAAGGAGTGAACAGATTTGAGAGAGGGGGGAGAAAGATTGAGAGAATAAGCGAAAGATGGAGAGATGGAAAGATAGCGACAGACAGATTAGTTTATCAAGATGGCTTAACTGTGTCTCCAAACTATTTTGCACATCATCTCTGACCTTTGTCTCTCAGTTCCAACATATATAAACTCAATAGGAAAGTACATCAGAAGTACTGAATCATTAGTTATACAGTACATGCAACTTCTGACGCCCACACACACACACACACACCTTCCTGCCGATGGCACACACACACCGTATGCTTAAAATGAACATTAAGCGGTGTACTTTATAGGGTCTCTTTGGGGAAAAGAGAGGGCTGTGGTAGACAATTCCAACTGTGTGTCTAATTCGGCAGATGACATCACCCTCTGATGTCATACGAGGACGAATAAGAAACCAAGGCAGGGATCCTGGTTCCATCTCACCAGATATGGGAGCATTGAGATGAAGAAACAGAGAGAGAGAAAGGGAGACCGACAGAGAGATAGGAACTCGTGCCAGATGTTGGAGTCCGGGAGATCAAGGCGGTCTACTGTCGTGGATGCTAATCGCTGAGACAGCAATAACCCATCAGACAATAGGAGAGCCCCTAAAGGAGAAGTATTATATAATATACCATGTAGCAGAAACTTATATCCAAAGTTGCATGCATGCAAACATTATTCGGTTGGGTGGCCCACAGCGGGAATCAAACCCACGATCGTGGCATTGCAAGCGCCATGCTCTACCACAGAGGACAACATGTGCGACTAACTACATCATGATAGAGATAGGGCTAGAAGACCGAGAGGAGGTCAGGAAAAGGGACATTTATTTTCATGATGTGGTGAATACACACTAATTGAATACAGCAGGCTCAACTAACGGGAGGCGGGCCCTCGATTTACGCCGCCCTACGTGGCAGACATTCCCTAACTGTTTGTCACCCTCTGTCCTGGCACTGGCATATACTATGTGTGTCTGTGTTTTTCTCTTATAATTTTGTACAATTTTACCCCGATTTCTCAGGGGAAGCTACAGCACCTCCACTTCCCGCGGCTATGTCTCTGTGTGTGTGTTTCTGTCTCTCTGTGTGTGTGTGTGTGTGTCTGGAACAAGTCAAGTAATATTTGCTGCATAAGCACAGCTCCTGTTCTCACTGTGGATGTAGTAGGGTATGAATTGGTTGTGAGTTGGTTATGAGTTGGTTAGGATGTGTGTGTGTCTGAGTGGCTGTTTATAATACTGTTTATGATTATGTGTCTGGGAAGCTATTTCTGTAAATATCTCTGTAGTCTACTAGGATGTGTCATTAGTCTGGAATGTGTGTACGTCATGAGTGTCTGAGACAGACAGACAGACAGACAGACAGACAGACAGACAGACAGACAGACAGACAGACAGACAGAAGACAACAGACAGACAGACAGACAGACAGACAGACAGACAGACAGACAGACGACAGACAGACAGAGACAGACAGACAGACAGACAGACAGACAGACAGACAGACAGACAGACAGACAGACAGACAGACAGACAGACAGACAGACAGACAGACAGACAGACAGACAGACAGACAGACAGACAGACAGACAGACAAGACAGACAGACAGACAGACAGACAGACAGACAGACAGACAGACAGACAGACAGACAGACAGACAGACAGACAGACGACGACAGACAGACAGACAGACGAACAGACAGACAGACAGACAGACAGACAGACAGACAGACAGAACAGACAGACCAGACAAGACAGACAGACAGACAGACAGACAGACAGACAGACAGACAGACGAGACAGACAGACCAGACAGACAGACAGACAGACAGACAGACAGACAGACAGACAGACAGACGAGACAGACAGACAGACAGACAGACAGACAGACAGACAGACACAGACAGACAGACAGACAGACAGACAGACAGACAGACAGACAGCAGACAGACAGAGCAGACAGACAGACGACAGACAGACAGACAGACAGGACAGACAGACAGACAGACAGACAGAGACAGACAGACAGACAGACAGACAGACAGACAGACAGACAAGAGGGAGAAGACGACAGACCAAGAGGGAGACAGACAGACAGACCAAGAGGGAGACAGAAAGAGACAGAGAGAGAATCGTTTGTTACAATACACGTCCTTATTCTCTCCCTGTTCATAATAGCTTTGTCAGCACACGTTTAAAGGCCTCTCGTCTTTCTCCCTGCGTTGGATCCTCTCTCTACCTCCACAGCCATGGTGAATGATCCACTCCGAGCCTCTGGCCTGGGGAGACTCATCTGGTTTCAGTGGGCCCTGACAGCTCAAACCACAAAATGATTCAGCCAAATAAAAGTGTCAGACGAAGCTTCATCCCTCCAGGTGTAGGGAAATAAAAGCCAGCCCTTAGATGACTTCAGTTTCCTAACATGGTCATATCCATACAGAGATAGTCAGGTTCAAACCAGCGGCACTACCTTTGAACAGTAAACATTGATTATTCAMATGAGGCACACAAAAAAATCATATTCGAGTTGCGCAATGTATGTAGCCTCATGACCGTGCCACAGTATCAACTTTGTTGTCTTGCCTGCAATGAATCATCCATTATGTCTGCACCATTATCTATTACGCATCTGTTCCCTGAGGCAGGATCACCATGGACATTTCTCTGATGGTAATGAGAGAGTAAAGTTGCTTCTCACGCCTCCCAGGTAAACTCCCAGGTATATCTGTTTTCATTTCCTCAAACGAAATAGCTCAATAGCTCGACGTGGTTTGTAATCATAGCTGGCAAATGACAAAGTGTCGACCRCTCTCGTGCCTCGCTCCAGAGTGTTTCCTTGTTTATGTCTAAGTGGTGCAACGGACATGTGTTTGGGAGAAGACGTCAAGAGAGGAGGAGGAGAAGCATTATGGGTAGAGGGTGCCAGCGTTTCATAGGCCTAATTTCACCTCATCATGTCGTTACATGAAAAGTATTACCACAGTTTCCACATTACCGGTGAAACCATAAGAATGAAATACTGACTGTAGTAAAAATGTGCATGTCTTCAACTTTAATTCTGAGTCTCTACGCACAACGTTGTTTACCTAACGGTTAATTACATACTTGAATCGCCACCAAAACATTCCTCTACACTGATGATTGTATCTCGCAATAACACACAGGGTCTTTCTGCCAAAAGTCCAAGTCGTTCAGTTTCACCACAACTGAAATGACCTTAAAACAGTTTAACTTCCCTCAGGTTTGACATCAAACTGAAGAGTCCTACCTCGGAGGTGAATAGCTGCTCGCTTGAGAGAACACCTCTCTCACATTCCTCTAATGTCATAAATACAGTTAATTGCCTGTAAAGTTTACCACACACATCGACTTGGCTACCATGAGGAATACCACACAGATTTCACCTGGCTTTAACTCGCAGTAGATACAAGGCCCTGATTGGTCTGTTGTCCTGGCAAGGGAGATGTACAGCCATCAAGGACCATTTGGTCTTCATCTCAAGGTAACAATAGGTTATAAACTTATCCCTGATGTAACACAGAGTCTGGAGGCATTTAGCATTCAGTCTGCATTAAAAGACAGATCAAAATGTTTTATGGCACTCTATCGTAGAATGGGCGTGCCAAATGAAGAGGTTGGGAGAACATACACAAGTACGTACTGTACCCCTTTGTGTAGGCATAGCCACATATTTCATTGGATACTGTTAAATACACTGAATAGCCATTCGCAACACTTTACCGTCATGGACTCGGTACAGCATGGCACTTGCAACGCCAGGATTATGGGTTTGATTCCCGGTGCCCATTCGTAAAATGTATGCATGCATGACTAAGTCGCTATTGGATAAAAGCTTCTGCTAAATGGCATATATTGTTATTATTATATTGACATTACATATCTTGTATCTTGTCAATCTTGTTTTATGCTTGAGAGGTTCTCATGACCTCGGAGGGATGAACGACTGATAAACGATTTATAAACATGTATAAACCCACCAACACTTTGCCCGACATATTTCTTTGACAAAACTTTCCCTCCTCCACACATTCCCTTCATCATCATACTGCTCTCGGTTTTTCTCTCACACTTTCACAAAAACAAATCATCAGTGAAATAGAGCCACATACCAGGAAGTGTTTGGAGGAAAAGAGGGGTCAAAGGACATGGTGTAGTCTAGCCACCTCACCATCGCCTAAATCATCCGCCAAAAGTATTTTCCATTTCATGGCCATTTTAGCATTCTCAAGGCTGTTTTTTATAAGCATTTTCTACTCCAACCCAGTGAAACCATCCCCCTCTTCATTTGACATTTTTAAGTGTGACTGGTCATGGCCGGCGTTCCAAAATATCACCAGACTTCCCATTTATAGGCACGGGGACCAACGAAAGAATGAGAGAAAGAAAGAGAAAATAGAGGGGAAGTGGATAAAAAAAAGAGAAGTGGAGGTCGGTTGGTGTCGTGGGAACTGGGAGCAGAGTCTGGATCGCAAAAACTTCGGCCCTCCAGAGGATTCGCAACTGCTTTCAATTTTAGTCGGGGTCACTCGGATTTCAGTCCCCTTTACTGCCAAGATATCAACTCCCCTTTCGGACCTTCCCTCCACGCTCTAGAGAGCCAAAGTCATGACATCATACTTAGTGGAGAAGTATTCTTTCCTAGCCTTCACCTCACTACTTTCTTTCTCTTGCTTTCCCTCTAGTTCCCTCTGTCTTTCCTCCCTTTTTGTCCCTCTCTCTTTCTCTCCTCTGTTCCTCCTCTCTGGCATGGCTGATTTGGGGTCAGTTCTTATGGTTGGCTCTGTGGAGTTTTAGGGCTCTGTTATCAGCCTGCTAAAGACCTGGTGATGGGTGGGAGAGGGCTGGAGGGGAGGGGAAGTACCCAAGGTGTGGGACACTCTCCTTAGGGAGGTAAACTGGTCCACGGTTAGAGGTCCTACGCTGCTGGGGGGGGGGGGGGCTCTATTGGGAGGAGTGTGAGGACAGACTGTGGTGTCCCTGGGCATGATGAGCTTACACACAGACACACATACACACACAAACAGACTCACTTTTACTTGACATAATACCAAACAGACAAACACCCTCCTTCACGCATTCAAACCCACCATCTATAACTTCCTGACACACAAACCCCGACACACACGTCTCAATGTGTGTTGGAGAAGGGGAAAAGGGAGGGATCACACTCCCACTCATACCCCCAGGAATGCAGAGCATCCCTTAAATCTGTCAGGCAGCTGGTGAGGGGTGGAGGTGTACAGGAGGTGGGGGGGTTAGGGTTTGGGGAGGGGGTCATGCTAAACAAGCACAATTACACCAACACTGGATTGAAAACAGATGACCACAGGCACTGACAACAACACAGAGATAGGTTACCAAGGCCAGGGTACACATCGGGCCAAACAAAGCCCCACATAGTGAACACCACTGGAACTGCAGGAGGAGAGTTACGGGTTTTGGGCCTGGGGGCATGCTGTGGAGAGAAGAGAAGGATTAGACTGTAGGAGCAGGGCTGACAGTGTCCTATGGATTTACCTTGGACAGTCAGTGAGAGTTATAGGGGTGGGCAGTGTCCAGTGTATCTGCTTTCAGACAGTGAATGAGGGTTACAGGCTCTCTATAAACATTATCCCCCATGCTGCGCTGTTGGAGTCCTGCTCTTGAAGTCTCTCTGGTCCACCCAACATCCGTATCGCGAACCCTCCCCTGTACTTTCTCGATCTATCCCATTCTCCTCTCATTCCTACCATCCTCTTTGGCCATCAGTTACCTCAACATTTTGTGTCAGAGCCAGGGCACAACTAAAATGATCATTATGTTTGACTGTTTATGGAAATGAGTTTGAATCTCATTGACTAATAATGAGTGTGTGTGTGTGTGTGCGTGCGTGGGAGGATTTACATGGTTGGGAAATGAGCGAATCATTTGGTCTTTAGGGCCTCATTTTAGAGCTCAGCGAAAGCAGAGCACTTTAGTACCCAAGGACACATCAAGGAGGCCAGCTGCTTCGTATTGAGTCTCTTCAGCAGAAAGGAACGGGAGAGGAAGGTGAACGTTACACCGGGGCTCTCTCAATTTGTCTTTCTGTGGTTCCACGCATCCTATCGCCTCGCCTCCTTCTCAACCGTATTCGAAAAGGTCCAAAGTCCCTCCCCTTGTACCTTGTTCTCCAATGGATTGTGGTGAGAGGGTGCAAGGAATCGAGAAAAATGAATTGGAAAAAGAGCCAAGAACACAACACAGAACCCTGCATGACCACACCCACTCCACAGCCTCTGTAGACGGCTTGCTACCTACTTTATCACTAACCATTTCCCGGGCCTTGAACAGATTAATAGGGAATTAAGTTTGCTCAATTAGCTAGGTCATTTTAGAATTGGTGCGGGATGAAAATGTTAAGCTAATTCCTACATTTTATTACAAAACGACCCACCACATCAAGATAAACTAAGAGTTTATCTTGAGTCCTTTTGCATGGCGATGAAATGTGCAAATAAATTGACAGTGAAACAAATTGTATGAGAACCTACATTATAATAATTTTGAATAGGATGTTGATGTAAATTAAATCACTTAATGAAATACCATAACTAGTGTTGAAGAAAACATTTGAATCCTACACTACGCATAAACTGTACTAATAAGATCAGTTTAAGGAGTGCCCACAAATATCAGTCTCTTCACCAGGAAGATACCYAGTATGCATCATGGTCACTTCTGCCCTCTAGAGGTAAGAAAAAGAAACCGTCCAGCCTTGTCCTCTCCAATCTGTAGCAATACGAATGCAGATGGGAGTGAGTTGACAAATTGGACATTTTTAAGAAAAATATGGACATACATTACTGCTTTTACCTAGGGCGCTTTCAGTTGTCCACTGTTTGACCATTCTGAAAGGTATCCATTTACTACTTATTTATAAATGTATTATTCTCCTTTAATTATTTTYTGTGACTCAATTTGCACTGTACAAAATGTGCTTATAAAGAGATATTCAGCCATCAATCAAGCACCAGTACTTTATTAAACACAGTCAGTAGTTAATACAGAGGACGCAGTGTTGACGTCATCCAGCTCACTGCTGCAGAGCTACAGGTAGAACCGGAAATCCCACAATAAGATACTGAACATTTACATTCTATATGGAGATGTTTCGTATTAGTGTTAGTCATGAAAATAACAGTTATGTCATGTTTAAGATCGAAATGATGTGCATCTCTTAAACTGTAAGTAAAATATTACATGAAATAGGTTGTTGGTTCATTAAATTGACTTCATTATATTTTAAAAAGGCAATCTTGCCACTGAATATAGGGTGTACAAAATAACATCTCACAGTAAACATAGTATAGCAGTATGTTCATTACCTTAAGTTTACAAAAAGGGTTTTAAAAACCACATTCAAGCAAGGTTTCCCAGACCCATTGATGTGCCTAACCCTGGACTAAAAAGCATTTTAAAAATGGAGAGTCTCAATTGAGTTTAACTCCAAGATTAGGCGTAATCTGTGTCCGGGAGACCGCGCGTCAAAGTCTTTCCCTTTTAAATAAACACAAAGTAAATGACAGCAGCAGAAATTCACTATGATCTGAAAATGTCAAGCATAGGCCTAAATCACTCACTACACCCCAAACCTAAACACCGCTCAGGTATGCATGTATTAGCAATGCACGTATCACTGTATCTACATAATTAGTACAGTGGCTATTTGGACAAAAAGCCACAATTAAACAACTTCCCATCATATCTGAATACATCCCTTGACAACCAACAGATGCAGGCATTCCGGGTCAGTGATATTTGTGGAATGGAAAGTGACAGTGGAGTGAGTCGACTGTGGCTCCATGGAGCCACACAGGAGCAGGCTCCCTCATGGTGCAGTGCACACTTTTGGGAGCGCTTCCTCGGGCAGCTGCTCCTCAAACAGCTGCTCGTAGGGCAGCAGGTCCTCCTTGTCACCGAGGTGGCGACGTTGCAGCTTGGAGCGCCGGACGGTGATGACGATCAGACCCATCAGGATCAGAGCTGAAGTCACTGCCAGCGTGGTCACCAGGAAGAACCCTGGAGGGGAAGGATGATGCATTTACTTTAAGTACACTCCCCTACGTATTTATTTGGACAGGAAAGTTTAAGCTTAAAATTTGGCTCTAAACTCCTGCATTTGAGAGCAAAATGTTTCATATGAGGCAATAGTACATTACTTTTATTTGAGGGTATTTTCATAAATATGTTGTACTGTTTAGAAATATCATCACACCCCCCCCCCCATTTGAAGGTGCTAAGTATTTGGAGAAATTGAATTATATGCATATTAAAGTAATCAAAAGTGTACTATTTGGTCCCATATTGACTCAAACTTGCAGTTTTTTGGGGTTGTGTTGGAGATGAGTTACTTACTGCAAGTAAGAAAATATGTTACTAAACACTGCTACATTTGTGGATGCTACAATAATTACAGATAATTATGAATCATATTCATAGRCCRAAGTGCTAACCTCCCCTGTTATTGGTAATGGTGAAAAATTAGCAGATCTTGGAGCTATGATCTTTGTGCCTTTGTAAGTTTCTCATTATTCACGATTTATTCATAATTATCCGTAATCATGGTAGCATACACAATAACGTTTGTTTTCAGAAACATACATAAGTGTGCTTCCTGAAAGCAAAGCACAACTTTAGAAACGGTTGGTAATTATACTTTTTATATTCCGCTGTAGCACATGAGCTTTTACGGTTTTGATGCTACAACACCAAAACAATGTCCAGACTGCCACTGGTCCGGTAGCTTGACAAACCTTTTGATACCACTAATACTTTGCACACTACAACCATATCTGCATAAATCCCAATGCATCTCAATGTCCATAGACTTGAATGGGAAGAATTCCGGTCGTAACCAGTCTTCCACCGTTTAAGATTGAATTGCATTTCTAACTTTAAAAACGCGCAGACCGGTCTGAAATAGGTTGCTTGTATACAGCTTTTTGCTGAGAATGACAGTTTGTGCCGTCATTGTGTTACAAAACTTTGCATCTGCACTGTTCAAGTAAATTTGTTTAACGTTTTCAGTGGAAATTGTTCAAACTAGTCCAAGTGCATAGAAGTGTGTAGTTAGTTTAACTTTGCAATCATTGGTTTTTGTTTGACATGCATTTTAAAGTGAAATAGGAGTCTTAGCATCACTTTTACCTTGGAATTGTCCAAATGCAGACAAGTAAGTAGAGTCAAACTTTATGTAGTCATTGAATGCTAGGAATAATGGGACCAAAGACTACTTCAAAACACAAGTGAATTTGTCAAAATACTTACGACACCTTCAAAATGGACAAGATATACATAGTGCTTTTATTTCTAAACAGTAAAACTTCCTCATAAAATGGTGACATTCTGGCTGTACTGTCACTGAAACATTGGATCCCAAATCCAAAATGCTGGAGTACAGAGCCAAATTAAAAGTTGTAGCTTCACTGTCCAAATAAATACGTAAGGAGTGTACAAATCATTAGGAACAACTGCTCTTTCCGGGACAAACTGACCAGATGAATCCAGGAAAACGCCATGATCCCTTGACGTTAAATCCACTTCAAGCAATCAGTGTAAATGAAGGGGAGGCGACAGGTTAAATATGGATTTTTAAGCCTTGAGACATGGATTGTGTATGTGTGCGTCATTCAGAGACTGATTGTGCAAGAAGATATTCAAGTGCCTTTGAACAGGGTATGGTTGTAGCTGCCAGGCGCACCAGTTTGTCAAGAATTGCAACGCTGCTGGGTTTCACATGCAACAATTACTCGTGTGTATCAAGAATAGTCCACCACCCAAAGAACATCCAGCCAACTTAACACAACTGTGGGAAGCATTGGAGTAAACATGGGCCAGCATCCCTGTGGAACGCTTTCGACACCTTGTAGAGTCCATGCCCTGGCAAATTGAGGCTGTTCTGAGGTAAAAAGGGGGGAGCAACTCAATTAGGAAAGTGTTCGTGTCCCAAATGTTTTGTACACTCAGTGTATCTTTCAGTTGTTCATGATGACTCTTTGGTTTCGCATCACGTTACCTATAACAGTCTCATTTATCAATGAGATCAATGCAGTGGCTTGGGCACTCAGATTTGAATGTTAAGAGTTTGATCCCCAGACGAGTCATACCAAAGACTAAAAACGGCACCTGATGCGTCTCTGCTTGGCACTCAGGATTAAGGAGATAGATTGGCAGTAATGCCCTGTGATAAACTAACCTGCTGTCCAGGGGGTGTACTTGTACATCAAGCTGCCTCTGGCTTCTGCTCCTTGTGCAAGCCATTCCGGCTCGCGCAAGCCATTCCGGCTCGCACAAGCCAAGTTCATATACTACCCAAAACAAACTTTAAATCAAAACCTCTAGACTCTCCTGAAGCTGTATTCAGAACTGTTAAGTTTTGCCATCACACCCACTGGAACATGACCCTTTAAACCTCACCGCTAGCCTAGAACCTAAGGAAGGTTAGCTTACCTGGTGTCATGTGGTTATTAAGGCCATTGTGTTGCCCTTGCTCACCTGTGAAAATTATGGAATCAGAAAAGAGAGATCACTATAGCCACTACAAAAAAATTGAATGAAAGTCAACACGTTAGAAACACATTTGGCAGCAACGATTACAACTGTTAGTCTTCTTGGGTAAGTCTAAGAGCTTTGCACACCTGGATTGCGCAATACTTGCCAATTATTATTTTTGAAATCCTTCAAGCTCTGTCAAGGTGTTTGGGATGATGGCTAGACAGCAATTCAAGTAGTGTCAGATTTTTTTAAGCAGATTTAAATTAAACAGAAACTTGGCCACTCAGGAACATTCACTGTCTTCTTGGTAAACAACTCCAGTGTAGATTTGGTCTTGTGATGTAGATTATTGTCCTGCTGAAATGTGAATTACTCTCCCAGTGTCTGGTGTAAAGTAGATTTTCCCTGTCATGCCTCAAAATAAGGCGTCAGTTACTGTGTTGGATTTGACCCAAACATAAGGCTTTGCATTTCGGCCAATGTTATTGATCTACCTCAGTTCTCACTTCACAGCCATTGAACTCTGTAGCGGTTTTAAAATCACTAATGGCCTCATGGTGACATTTCCTTCCTGTCCGGCAGCTCAGTTAAGTATGACTCTGTGTCTGGGTGATTTAATACATAATCCACACCCTAATGATGAACTTGACCCTGCTTAAAAGAGATATTCAAAGTCTGATTCGTTATCYTTACCCAGCTACCAATCACTGCTCTTCTTTATGAAGTTGAATCTGTGCTTGAAATTAAATATTTGACTGAGGGACCTTACAGATGCATGTATGGGGGACAGAGGAAGGGGTAGTCATTTTAAAAAATCATGTCAACCCTCATTATTTCACACAGAGTCCATGTAACTTGTGATTTGCTAAGCCATATTTAACCCATAATTTAGGCTTGCCTAAAAAACATATTGCAACTACTTTATTTGTTTACATTTGCAGAATTTTCTTTTCACTGACCTATGGAGCATTGTGTTGATCAATGARAAAACTAAATCCATTTTAATCCCACTAACGCAACAAAATGGAAAACAATTCTTACCGTGCTCTCCAGTGCACCGGGCCATGCATTCGTCCAGTGTGTCGTA
Organism: Salvelinus sp. IW2-2015; assembly: GCF_002910315.2. Taxonomy (NCBI): domain Eukaryota; kingdom Metazoa; phylum Chordata; class Actinopteri; order Salmoniformes; family Salmonidae; genus Salvelinus; species Salvelinus sp. IW2-2015. The sequence goes on along the minus strand of NC_036841.1, from coordinate 11,591,312 downwards.
GCGGTTGCCGTTTCCCTGGCAGCCACCGTAGATGAAAGACTGGCAGGAGCGAGTGCTGGGGTCAAAGTAGAACATATTGAAGGCAGCGCGGCAAGGGCCTGAGTCCGAGGGCACCATGCAAGCATCTGTGGAAGACAGGAAGACCAGAGGACATTCAGAACGGATCTCAGAAGTGGGGCGCTAGCGCGCGTGAGGTAGAAGCGTTCCTTCATATCTCTGACACAAATTTTGAAATCTTAATTCACCGTTTTACAAGTTCACCCCTCCAAAAAAAACACAATGTTTAGTAGTACTGTAAACTATTTTTACAACACTGCTCATCATGTGCCAAGCCACACACCATAATTGCAAGGGTACATAGCTTTCAGGAAAAGGAGCTCATTATACAACAGGGAGAAATGGAATACAAAAGGTTCTCATCTTCCCCAACGACACGGTGGAGGTGATGGAGCAACGTTCTGCATTCTGTTTCTTGACTTCCTGCTGTGATGCAGACCATGAGGCGGAGGTGAAATACAGCCTGCATTTTAATCACAACGCCATGACAGGAGCCTTCACCAAGCCCGAAGACGCTGCAAGCTACGTGTCAAAACTACAGCAAATCCCCTGGCCACAAATTTCTGGAATATTGAATGAACAGTGGATTATGTTTATTCATAAAAGCGGCAAAGTATTACAAAAAAAATCCAACAACCGCGGAGAGGACTGTTAAGTCTGACTGTTGCTAGCGTAGTATTGGTCTGTTCTAGATGATGGGGAGAACAATGCTTCATTTGGAGTAGTGGGGAGGGTGGGTTTCGCTGGGGTCTGTTACGGTGTTTTGTGCTGCCAGACAGCAGCATCAGATCCAACTGGATTTCTCAAGTTTATTAAACACCCTTCTCTTCCAAGGCAAGAGGTGTTGCTATTCTTTCGTAAAAACAGCTCTTTAACTCTTGTCCACAGACCCACACAGTAGGTACAACATTAACGCTTTCCCGGTCACCCTATTGAATGTCTATGGCCCAAACATTGACAACCCACATCTCTCCTAATGTTTTTTTTATTTACTCCCAGATCTTAATTCCACTAATCGGAGGCGATTTTAATTGTTACCTTGATCCATATCGTGACAACCTGTCTACACAGACTCTACAAAATTTCACCCGTGTCCAGGTACTAAATAATCTAAACAAATCCAGGAATCTAGTGGACATCTGAAGAGACTGCAACATCCCACAGAGTAGAATGAGCAGTCTGTCTTATTCTAGAAGACAGCAAAATGATACCCAAAGTGCTCAATTCAAAATACCATAGATTCTTAAGTGACCACAGTCCAATTACGTTGTCCCTCTCTTCGCCAAAACAGAAGAGAGGGACAACTGCATAACAGTTAAGTTGAATGAGTTCCTCAGACTAATGACACAGGAGTGGTATCTGATTCTACACTACGGGAAACGTTAAGRGGTTATGAGGTCATTATTTCATATGAGTGACAAAAACAGGGAATCGCAWGATAGAAAAATAACTCCCAGCTTTGGAGACAACCAGAACTTCAGGTTGACTACAACAATATTTTGATGTTAAAATATGAATACAACTCTATTATTGGTTCTCAGGTCAGTAATCTAGTAAAGCTGAGACAAAAACAATTTGAACTAGGGGACAAACTGGAAAGGTAGCTCGCTTGACAACTAAAGGGTACACAGGCAAATCGAACAATCCATACAAATCAGGTCTAAGGCGGGCACCTTGCTGACAGATCCTAAAGAGATAAACTGCTTCAAAGAATTTCAGTTATATTTTTCCAGATCCGATGCGTCAGCCTTCTGTGATGCCGTCAGCTTGCAAAAACTTAATAGCGACCAAAGAAACTCAAATTTCACAATAGAAGAAATAATTGAGGCAATAAAAGCTCTCCCCCCTGGAAAGGCTGGAGACCCTGATGGTTTTGGCTGTGAATTTTATAAAACATTCAGTGAAGCTCTCGCTCCCCTCTTACTCAGGATGTTTACTGATTCAACAGAAAATTACTTTTGCCGAAATCATTGTAAGCCAATATTTGCCTTGTTTAAAGGCAGAGAGGTAACAGATCCCGCAAATTTTAGACCGATAGCATTGCTTAATTTAGATTTTTTTTTAAACGTATCAACAAAGTACTTGCTAATAGGTTAAACAAACATGCAACCATTATTCATCCAGATCGGACCGGGTTTATCCCCGGCAGGTTATTTTTCTAATGTGCGCAGGCTGCTTAACATTCTATACGCAAATCATGGGAAGCGTGCCAAGGCGGCTATTATAATAGCTAGATGCTCAAAAAGCGTGTGACCAAATAYAATGGTCATACATGCGAAGCGCTCACTAGGTTTGGATTTGGCGACTTATTTATCGCCTGGGTCAAAATGCTCTACCTGCCCAACAGCGACAAATCTAGGCCCTTTGAACTACATAGCTCTGTCCAGCAGGGTTTCCCACTTAGCTGGCTGCTGTCGCCCCTGAACCCCTGGCTATACAAATAAGGAATCATCCTAATATCCAAGGTCTTAAATTAGGGGGGGAAAAGCCGCATTTCGTTATATGCAGACGATGTGCTTCTATACCGCAGACATAGCCTCTGTCCCTAACCGACGAGACTTAATTCGATTAATTTGGCAGACTGTCTGGCTATTCATTAAAATGGGTGAAAGTGATCTCATATGCATCTCAGATAATATTATAGCAAGTGAGCTAGAGAGGATACCATTTAAAGTACTGTAGTGCATGACCAATTCACTCCTGTTCCATGAATGCCAGATATCAATTGATACAATAAAGTTTTGCATAGACAATCATTACTCCAAAACCAAGTGATAGACCTGGGGGTAAATTCTCCCCACTGTGTGACAAATGTAAAGCCTCAGAGGGTTCATTAACTRYTCATTTTAGGCTCTGCCCCCTACTTCATTTATGGAGGAACATCTTTGATTGCTATTCAAAAAGGTTTCAGAGAGGGCTATTGAACCTGACGCAGAGCAAGCCCTCTTCGGCTGCTCAGCGTCTGTTCTAAGATCGTCCTATGAGGAACAACAGGCTTTGAAGTTTGTAATGGTGGCTGCAAAAAATAATAATAATTATCCTCACAGAATGGAAGTCACCAACCCCCCCCCCCCCCCCTTCCCCCCCAAACCACCACCAACCCCCCCCCCCCCCCCTTAACTTGGAAAATATATTTGTTTCCCCCCCTGCAGATTTCTCAAGATGTGGTGTCAGTCTGATTGTGAATACTGACTAGGAACACTTTGTCGTTGTAAGTCATTTTTGCTAGATTCTTGTCCCGTGTCTTGCTTAAGCAATACTTCATTTCATATGTTTGTTATTTGTGTGTGCTTTTGTTTTGTACTAAAGTGCAAAAGGAAACCGTTTAAAATAAAATAACTGATCTCAAACCTGCAGGCCTCAACTTGTGAAAAAGGCTATCACATCTGGAAGGACGCTTGAGACCGATCCCAGAACAGCAAACTACACCGTGCAGGGAGAATGGTTTACATAGAACCTCAACCTTAAGGAGCTAGACAAAAGCCAAAAAAAAGTAGTGACTATCCAGTTACCTTTATATTCAATGCTCTTGTGATCTGTAGGTTTGTCAGCATCAGATCCTTTCCTTCCCTTAGAGCCAGCGATGACAGTCACTGGAAAGACAAGTAAATGTAAGAGGGGTTGCTGAGTAGGGAGGCCTGTTGGGGTTTGTTGAAGGTGAGAAGTGTTAGTTAACAATGGGAGGAAGTGAGCGAGTGGGAATCAGTAGGTGGTACGGTATATAAGTAATGGAAATTGAATTTAAAACTGAAGGCAATATTCACCTAAGTTTAATTATGAAATACAATTTATGAATTCAAATGATTAAATGTGTGCGTTAGAAAATAAAACATGGGACTAAAATATAATCTGTTGGCAATGAAATTGCACCACACGTTAGCCAAAGACTGAACAGACTTGACACCTAGTTTAACAYTAAATGTGCAATAAGCATTAAACACAAGGTAGGCTACTTGATTTCAACATCTGAACAAAGTGGACAGGCTAACATGCTGTTCAAACAGTTGGAGACGGAGAGAAGGGTGTGTTCATAACAATTCAAGCAAATATTTAAATCTGAAGATTAGCTGGCTACTCACRATCACGTGTTCATTTTCTATAAACGCCTGCTCCATGTAGTGAGTGTGAATTATGCATGGTTCTGGTGGTTTTTTGCTTTTACAAAAATGCAATTTTTTCATAGAGACTTGAAAGCCAGATCAGTGATTATTGGGGGGAGGGGGTTAAATGATAAACGATTTAGATACAATAATAAAATTAGTGGGTCTTATGGTTGTGGAAGGCTTATATTTAGCCTGAGTATAATTTCACAAGCCCTGAATGTTGCGCATTCCAGGTGTGAAAAGCTCTTAAGCCTTGTTCACACTGATACTTTCCGAAGGCACACGGAAAAGATTCAGACCCCTTAACTTCTTCCACTGTTACATTTTAGAATAAGGCTGTAACGTATTACATTGAGGGAGAATAAAAAAAATCCACACCAAAATGGACAAAGCAAAAGAATTAAAAAATAAACTGTTTTAGACATTTTTGCAAATGTATTAAAATAAAGGAAATTTCAGACCCTTTACTCTGTACTTTGTTGAAGCACCTTTGGCAGCAATTATAGCCTCGAGTCTTGGGTATGACGCTACAAGCCTGGCACACCTGTATTTGGGGAGTTTCTCCCATTCTTCTTTGGAGATCCTCTCAAGCCGCCAGGTTGGATGGGGAGCGTCGCTGCAGTTATTTTCAGGTCTCTCCAGAAATGTTAGATTGTGTTCAAGTCTGGGCTCTGGCTGGGCCACCCAAGGATATTCAGAGACTTGTCCCGAAGCCCCTCCTGCGGTGTCTTGGCTGTGTGCGTCGGGTCGTTGTCCTGATGGAAGGTGAACTAGTCGAAGGTCGAGAGCAGGTTGTCATCAAGGATCTCTGTACTTTGCCTAAATCCTGACTAGTCTCCTTGTCACTGAAACATCCCTACAGCATGAACCTGCCACCACAGGGATGGTGCCAGGTTCGCCAGACGTGATGCTTGGCATTCAGGCCAGAGAATCTTGTTTCTCATGGTTTGAGATTATTTCGGTGCCTTCTGGCAAACTCCAAATGTGCTGTCAGGTGCCTTTTACTGAAGAGTGGCTTCAGTCTGGCCACGCTACTATAAAGGCCTGATTGGTGGAGTGCTGCAGAGATGGGAGAACCATACAGAAGGACAACCATCTCCACAGAGGAGGCCCTTCCCCCCCCAATTGCTCACTTTGGCCGGGCGGCCAGCTCTAGGAAGAGTCTTGGTGGCTCCAAACTAGGAATGGAGGCCACTGATCTTGGGGATCTTCAATGCTGCAGAAATGTTTGTTTTGGTATCATTCCCCAGATCTGTGCCGACACAATCCTGTCTGAGCGCTACGGACAATTCCTTCGACCTCATGGCTTGGTTTTTGCTCTGACATGCACTGCCAACAGTGGGACCTTAGACAGCTGTGTGTGTGTGCGCGCGCCTTTCCAAATCATGTCCAGTCAATTGAATTTACCACAGCTGGACTCCAAGTTGTAGAAACATCAATGAAACAGGATGCACCGGAGCTCAATTTGAAGTCTCATAGCAAAGGGTGTGAATACTAATGATATTAAGGTATATGTTTGTTTTAACCTTTTGTTCACTTTGTCATTATGGGGTATTGTGTGTAGATTGACGAGGAAAAGTTTATTTAATCCATTTTAGAATAAGGATGTAATGTAACAAAATGTGGAAAAAGTCAAGGATTCTGAATACTTTCCCAGAATGCACTGTATGAGGCTTCCTAACATGACCTATGACTTGAAGTGTGTTAAACAGATAAGCGGAGCTGTACACATTACGGAAGGACTGAGGAATGTGGAACTGTTCACTGATTTATCGAGAACCCCCTCAGGTCTCACAAGTAGTTGACATTATACACATCAGTCAAGTTGTGTTTTAATGTTGAGGATCATGACATTTTGCCTTTTAAAAGCAGACACCAGCCAAGAGATGCTGTATGATATTACCAGTTTTACTACAGCGAAAGAAAGCGTTTAAAATAGGTGATGGTAAATAGTACTACGTGTTACCTTGATCGTCGGCAGGCATAGCCATTCTTCTCTGCATGGGCGAGTCCTTGGACAGCAGCACAGCACCTGTTGAGAAAGTGATGGTCCATGAAAGCCATTAACTGAACAAAAGCACGTTGACTCACGGTTTAACCTTACTGTAAAACGGTYTATCGGTTGATAATGAAGTGATTAATACATGGAAAACGCAAGGGTCTTTCATCAGCTGTMGCTTCTTCCTGTTAATATTAGCAACAGCCGTTCATGAAACACTACAACCCATTAAAAATAAAAGTAAAAGAAAAGAGCGATAGTGGATTKGAGTGCAATTTGTATTCTTAAAAATCCTGAATTACAGCCATTCTGTCTAAACAAGCAGCCAGCAATAATTCAGACTTACTGATGCCTTAAATGGAAGAATGTGGAATTTCTTGTTGGGCACTTCCATGTAAAGGACCCATGAGAACCAACAGGTGAAGTTTATAAGAGCATGTCAAATCTGGTGTCAAATGAAAGTGTATATTATACACATACGAAGTCGCAAGTTTACATACACTTAGGTTGGAGTCATTAAAACGTGTTTATCAACCTCTCCACAAATTTCTTGTTAAACTATAGTTTTGGCAAGTCAGGTAGGACATCTACTTTGTGCATGACAAGTCATTTTTCCAACACTTGTTTACAGACAGTTTATTTCACTGTATCACAATTCCAGTGGGTCAGAAGTTGCCTTTAAACAGCTTGGAAAATTCCAGAAAATGAAGTCATAGCTTTAGAAGCTTCTGATAATTGACATCAATTGACTCAAATTGAGGTGTACCTGTGGATGCATTTCAAGGCCTACCTTCAAACTCAGTGCCTCTTTGCTTGACATCATGGGAAAATCAACAGAAGTCAGCCAAGACCTCAGAAAGAAAAATTGACCTCCACAAGTCAGGTTCATCCTTGGGAGCAATTTCCAAACGCCTGAAGGTACCACGTTCATCTGTACAAACAATAGTACGCAAGTATAAACACCATGGGACAACGCAGCCGTCATACCGCTCAGGAAGGAGATGCGTTCTGTCTTCTAGAGATGAACGTACTTTGGTGCGAAAAGTGCAAATCAATCCCAAAACAGCAGCAAAGGACCTTGTACCTTTCTACCAGCATCTTCACAAAAGTATATTTTTCCACAGTAAAACGAGTCCTATATCYACATAACCTGAAAGGCCGCTCAGCAAGGAAGAAGCCACTGCTGCAAAACCGCCATAAATAGCCTGACTACGGTTTGCAACTGCACATGGGGACAAAGATTGTACTTTTTGGAGAAATGTCTGATGAAACAAAAATAGAACTGTTTGGCCATAATGACCATTGTTATGTTTGGAGGAAAAAGGGGGAGGCTTGCAAGCCGAAGAACACCATCCCAACCGTGAAGCACGGGGATGGCAGCATCATGRTGTGGGGGTGCTTTGTGGTAGTTCACAAAATAGATGGCATGAGGCAGGAAAATTGTGGATATATCAAAGCAACATATTAGACATCAGTCAGAAAGTTGAAGCTTGGTCGCAAATGGGTCTTCCAAATGGACAATGACCCCAAACATACTTCCAAAGTTGTGGCAAAGTGGCTTAAGGACAACAAAGTCAAGGTATTGAATGGTCATCACAAAGCCCTGATCCTATAGAAAATGTGGGCAGAACAGAAAAGCGTGTGCGAACAAAGAGGCCTACAAACCTGACTCAGTTACACCAGCTCTCTCAGGAGGAATGGGCCAAAATTCATCCAACTTAATGTGGGAAACTTGTGGAAGGTTACCTGAAACATTTGACCCAAGTTACAACGCTACCAAATAAGTTTGTAAACCTCTGACCCACTGGGAAGGTGAACGAAATAAAATATAATTCTATTATTCTGACATTTCACATTATTAAAATAAAGTGGTGATCCTAACTGACCTAAAACTGGGYATTTTTAATAGGATTAAATGTCAGGAATTGTGAAAAACTGAGTTTAAATGTATTTGGCTAAGGTGTATGTAAACTTCAGACCTCAACTGTATATATATAAAAAAAAAWAAWAATCAACCCATCTGGTTGGCGCTTAAGTGGGGGTACAATTTGTTTTTCAACAGGACAATTACACAAAACACACATCAAGGCTGTGTAAGGGCTATTTGACCAAGAAGGAGAGATGGTGTGGCCTCCAGAATCCCCCGACCTCAAACCAATTGAGATGGTCCAACTCATCCCAAACCAAAGAGTGAAGGATAAAAAGCCAACAAGTGCACAGCATGTGTGAACTCCTTCAAGACTGTTGGGAAAGCATTCCAGGTGAAGCTGGTTGAGAGAATGCCTTGACAGCTTTGCACACTGTTGGCAAAGTGTGGCTACTTTGAAAAATCAAAAATATATTTTGGTTTTACACTTTTTTGCTTACGACATGATTACGTGTGTTATTCATAGTTGTCTTCACTATTATTCTACAATTTAGAAGTAAAAATGAAGAAAAACCCTAGAATGAGTAGGTGTCCAAACATTTGACTGGTACTGTATACATTTGCTCCAATTGCAAGAGCCTGATCATGAACAGTTTATTATTATGGAATGGATGCTAGAATGTGGTGCTTAACCGGTTTAACCACTTAACCGGTTTGGCATTGGGTAAGCTGAAGCAATCATAAGACTATCTATGCACACGACACACCCATAACAAACACTCTACACCTCAAAGGGATGATGTAAAACTAACTAGCTTAGCAGTAGAGACTCACATTAAAATGGTCATGGTTCTGTTGAACAGTTCCAAAAGCCTTTAAAATGACCCGTTTGAGTTAAATGTACTATTATATCTTCTGTAGCATAGTTGGAAACAGACAGTAGTTGGACTAGTAGCCTGCTGGACTGATGTGACAGACTTAAGGATGCTGCCAGGATCCTAGTGGAGGGAGTGTGTGCCTGAACACAAGCCACAGATGAATTTTTGCCTGTCTCCCCATGGGGTGCACGGTGATGGAGGTTACTGTGGTTTGGAGTGGGCCACTTTGTTTAACAGTAGGTTGCCATGTCAAGAGGCGTAATGCTCTGTGTATGACCACTGACGAGGTGTGACCTAAAGGAGATGCTCTTTTGACTATAAAAAAAAAGAAGAAAAAAAGGACAATAGTATGTGCAGTATACCACTAGTGATGCACGCTAGAACTTCCCTCTAACAATAGAGGATTGTTTAKAGATTAACACAGGCCTACAGGGAAATTCCAAGACAACAGAATTAGATTTATCAGTTTAAAATGCATACCAAACATACCATTGATTTTCTACATTTTACAAGCCATGCTACGCTATGCACAAGGACCACTTAATCTCCACAGAACATTTTACAAAAGCACACTTCGAGGAAGAACTGTGCAAACAAAGTTTGTAATAGGATAAAACAGCGGGTGATTTTACCGTAAATATATATTTTTTTAATAGTGCACAAAATTTGAGAGAAACACACTTATACATATGGAACAGTTCTTTACATTTTTGTTCAGTGTAGAATACACAAGGCGCCATGTCGAAATTAGGTTGTGCATCAGTGTTTCTGTAGTTATGTCAGTCACTCATTTAGCCCATGATGAGTTCCAATTTTTTGTSGCCCCCACCCCCATCAAAGTTGCCCATCCCTACAGCAAAGAAACAATAGAACCGGTACGGATTGCTATGAAAAACCTAAATAACATTGGGGTGTGGACAAAGACACACAAGAGAGTTAGTTAAGCCTGCTGAAAAGGCGTTGACACAATCGTTTGTGTTTTGGCAGTTTTAGTCGAGACAAAACGCTGACTGCCCAATCCAGTTTAGGAGTTTTGACTTCGGGAGATTAACAAAATGCACATTAAATAATGATAAAAAATGTAAGACGTTGAGAAAAGTAGGACTACCTATTTGTTTACAGAGAAAACAAAGACTTACCCAACACATCTTTTAACCCAGGGCATTTCCACAGTAACAGAGTTACGCTGAAGACTCAGATTGTTCACTTTCAAATCTCAAACCATTGATAGAAAAACAATACAACTACGCACCATGACAAATTTGAGCAATTTACACAGTGTATATAAACTCAGCAAAAAGTGCTCACTGTCAACTGCGTTTATTTTCAGCAAACTTTACATGTGTAAATATGAACATAAGATTCATCAACTGAGACAAACTGAACAAGTTCTACAGACGTGTGATTAACAGTAATGGTAAGGGGGGCGGGGGGGTCAAAATCAAAAGTAACATTCAGTATCTAGTGTGGCCACCAGATGCCATACTACAGTGCATCTCCTCCTCATGGACTGCACCAGATTTGCCAGTTCTTGCTGTGAGATGTTATCCCATTCTTCCACCAAAGCACTTGCGAGTTCCAGGACATTTCTGTCCTGGAAGGCCCTAGCCCTCACCCTCCGATCCAACAGGTCCCCAGACGTGCTCAATGGGATTGAGATCCGGGCTCGTCGCTGGCCATGTCAGAACACTGACATTCCTGTCTTGCAGGAAATCACGCACAGAACGAGCAGTATGGCATTGTCATGATGGAGGGTCATGTCAGGATGAGCCTGCAGGAAGGGTACCACATGAGGGAGGAGGATGTCTTCCCTGTATCGCACAGCGTTGAGATAGCATCATCGGACTGAGCTTGTTGCAGTGACACACKGCCACAGACCATGACGGACCCGCCACCTCCAAATCGATCCCGCTCCAGAGTACAGGCCTCGGTGTAACGCTCATTCCTTCGACAATAAACGCAAATAATAAACGCGAATCTGACCATCACCCCTGGTGAGACAAAACCGCGACTCGTCAGTGAAGAGCACTTTTTGCCAGTTTTGTCTAGTCCAGCGACGATGGGTTTGTGCCCATAGGTGACGTTGTTGCCGGTGATGTCTGCTGAGGACCTGCCTTACAACAGGCCTACAAGCACTCAGTCCAGCCTCTCTCGGCCTATTGCGTACAGTCTGAGCACTGATTGAGGGATTGTGCGTTCCTGGTATAACTCGGGCAGTTGTTGCCATCCTGTACCTGTCCCACAGGTGTGATGTTTGGATGTACCGATCATGTGCAGAAGTTTTTACACGTTGTCTGCCACTGCGAGGATGATCAGCTGTCCGTCCTGTCTTAGGCGTCTCACAGTACGACATTGCAATTTATTGCCCTGGCCACATCTGCAGTCCTCATGCCTCCTTGCAGCATGCCTAAGGCACGTTCACGCAGATGAGCAGGGACCCTGGGCATCTTTCTTTTGGTGTTTTTCAGAGTCAGTAGTAAGGCCTCTTTAGTGTCCTAAGTTTTCATAACTGTGACCTAAATTGTCTGTAAGCTGTTAGTGTCTTAACAACCGTTCCACAGGTGCATGTTCATTAATTGTTTATGGTTCATTGAACAAGCATGGGAAACCGTGTTTAACCCTTTACAATGAAGATCTGTGAAGCTATTTAAATTTGTACGAATTATTTTTGAAATAGAGGGTCCTGAAAAAGGGACGTTTCTTTTTTTGCTGAGATAGAGAATATATATCTATATTCACTGGAAGAACTGCAGATGCAAAGAATTAGTCAAATCTCACTTGTTTTTTTCTGTTAACAAACTTAGTATGTGCACAGTTCTTCCTGTAAATATGCCTTTGTAAAACGTATACATGTTTAAAAAGGTATTTGCGTAATTCTATCACCATGGAATTGCCCCCCAGCAGTCCCTGTTGAAGGTTGTTAGTAACATGAGACTTCCCTCTCGCTGTTACTTAGTTTACACAAGGTCACTTCCTTCTCATACAGCTGGCTCTGTCCCACCCCCTCAGACTGCCTGTGTTGACTTAAGGACACAGCCGAATTCCACTGACAACCCCTCGGCAGTGACGCCATGGCTGGGCCAACAGAAACCACAGATACACAAGTATTTCCCCCAAAAATGGAAAATCAACTAGGTAGAACAACATCTTACCTGTCACCCCACTACAAGCCCCCTCACATTCCTCCTGACTCTGAAAGTTGTTGCTGTTGCCGTTGCAGCCGCCATAGATGAACAGCTTGCAGGTCTGGTTGGTGACGTCATAGTAGTATTTGGGGAAGGCAGCGCGGCAGGAACCCACTACCATGGGCATGCGGCACTTATCTGAGGGAAGAGGAAAGGGCAGACGAGAGGTTAACACTGAAGCGGGTCACGATAAGCTCAATTCACAAGGAAACCTATCCGTTGTCAGGTAAATTACATGCTTAAAAAAAAAAAAAAAAAGGGGCCATTTTTATACTCAGAGTAGCAATCGGGAACTACATCAGTCAAGATGAAAATATGATTAACACCAATACAAAATAGTATAAGTGCAAATAAATGTATGATGAGGGCCTAGTTGTCAAAGAAAAGCACCCTTCTAGGAGGAGTTAGAAGTCCTACTGTAGCTCTCTCCGGCCTTTATTTCCCAATGATTTACATACTGAGTGAAACCATGAGAGCTGGAATGGGTAAACAAAACATGACAAAAGAGCAGAGACCTGAATTCCTCCACCACACCTTTTACGCCAATCAATCTTATCTTGCAGATGCAAACTTGGCTGACTTGTTGGCCCAGTCTCTTGCCGCATTCAAAACTGGGAAATGTGAAGTCGGACATCTCTGACTTCCGACTTCAGTGCATTCAAGACAACTGGGAACTCGGAAAAAACGACCACAAACTGGGGAGAAAAAAAATCTTCGGAATTCCAAGTCGGGAACTTGGGCCTCTTTCTCGAACTGACTTTCCAACCTGAAGATCACTGATGTCACAATACTAGAGCAAAAGTACTCAGTTTTAAATATTCTTAAGTATCAAAAGTAAATGTAATTGTCAAAATATACTTAKGTATCAAGTAAAAGTATAAAACTTCTATTAGGCAATCCAAGCGGTACAATTTTCTCGCAAACACTCAGACATCGTCTACATTAAGCATTTGCGTATAGTCTGCCAGATCAGAGGCCGTAGGGATGACCTCTTGATATAAGTGTGTGAATTGGACCATTTTACTGTCCTGTTAAGCATCCAAGTACTTTTGGGTGTCAGGGAAAATGTATGGAGTAAGAAGTACATAATTTTCTATAGGAATGTAGTGATGTAAAAGTAGTCAATTATAAGTACTAAAGTACAGACCCTCCCCAAAAAATATTTACGTAGTACTTTCAAGTATTTTTACTTGAATACTTTACACCACTGAAATAACTTGGGTGAAGTTGACAAACAAGAACTATTCTGGTGTGAGTCAATACCCCCACATCACAGGATGCGGGTCAATACCCCTGGCACAGAAACCACTTTCCTAATTTTTCCACTTCATAAACCGCACCTGACTTGGTTACGAATGTATGACCAACATGTATGAGACGCAAACACAGCACCATTGATCGATCTAGAGATAATGTGAATGAAATCCAGAAGAATGAGCACTGGTGGCCACTGAGATAATGTGTATAGGAAGAAGCAAATAAAGAGACATTACTGTATAAACTTGAGTGGTCCACAAGTCACTTTTTTCACTTTAGCCTTTGTCAGTTTAAAGTACAGATCAAATCGAAATGCTAGAGTATTTATCTTGCACTAAGACTACTTAGCTCAATAAAAATTAATTGCAAAACAAGGAGAGAGRTGGGGAATGGTAATCTGGCACATGACCCCAATTTGTAAGCCATATTGACCCCCCCCCCCAAAAAAAATAGTCTATTGGCATATTAATTGACAAAGTGCTGATATAGCCTAGCCTACTTAGCTAAAGCAGTCCCTATTAGTGCCAATGACGCCCCTGAATTGTCATTGTCCTAAAGATCAATATGCCTACCTGTCGAGTTGACTTCCCTGGGCACACCAGCTTCACTAATATCGTCAACTTCGATTTTTGTAGTCTTTGGATGCGTCTTTTTGCGGTAGACCTTGAACTGTGTATCGGACTGTAAGACGCAGACGTCCTGTCCATCTTTCATGCAGTTGACGAGAAAACACTCCGAAGTTCCATCCGCTGGGGTTCCAACCAAAGCGAGCTGGCAGTCCTGGTATCCGCAGCAAGCGTCCTGACACCCCTTGTTGTCTGAGATCTCCGGCAGGTGAGCCAAATAGCTGGCTCCAGCGTCAAGGGATTTTGGGTCAAGACCTTGGTCGGTGTCGGTGTCTACATCCCAAGCGCATCCTTGTTTATCTTCGCCCAACTGACCGCGGACCAGTACRGCGAGCAGTACGAACAATAGACCACCACTCCACACCTGTTTCATGTTTTTCTCCGTCAATGTAAATAACAGTCTTCCAAATAATATTTTCTCGATCGAAGTAGCAATTCGTCTTAGATGATTAGATGCTGTAGGCGAGACTACTTCCCTGTTGAAACGACCTCTTTTTGTTGTCTTGAATATACTGTAATTAGCGACAGGTGCTCTTTACCCCGCCCACGGAATAATGCGAGGCCATGTTCAATTGCCAAACGTTTTCGAACGTTGCAAATAGAGAAATGTCGTGAATAGAGCCAATGTGTTCCAACCGGTTCCGTCCGGCTGAGGCGCACCAAGCGGTCTTTTGGGCGTGAAGTTTGGTAAAACTTTTTCAAAAGTTCCATCTTCTGTGTTCTTTTTCATGACATTCAGATGTATCAGATATTTACTTTGTTAGGCCTTCGGATTCGTTCAATCTAATCACTAATTTAGTTATGCTGTTGTTGTCGTAGACTAACACAGACGCTGTACACAGGTCGTCTTCATTACCTTCTCAGAAAAGTGAATCCATTTTATTTTGATACCACAAGATGGCACCATTGCCCTTCTGCCACAAAGATATCCCGTGTACATGGTAAGTCCATTAGAGCGCAGGCAAGAGCAACAAAAAGTACGAGAAATACCAGACTGGCCAAGTTGATTTGAATTCTTATTTAGGATAAAAGCCTGTCACAAGTCRACTATAAAAGGTTGTGAAATAACATTGTTCATGCTTTCCAGTGTTTGGTGAGCGAACAATACCAGCTGCATGCATCCTCTAGTAGCAGGTACAATGTCGTATTAGGTATGTTAAAACATTTGCTGTTTAGGAGTGTGAGAATGGGGGTGTGCAGATATGAGTCAAAGTCCAGTGCTTACAGCAAGGACAAA
The DNA here is from genome assembly GCF_002910315.2 of Salvelinus sp. IW2-2015. Lineage (NCBI taxonomy): Eukaryota > Metazoa > Chordata > Actinopteri > Salmoniformes > Salmonidae > Salvelinus > Salvelinus sp. IW2-2015. The sequence goes on along the minus strand of NC_036841.1, from coordinate 11,576,103 downwards.
CTAACAGACATGAGTAAATAAGTCAGTAGGCTGCAAACAGGGTTTATTGCATGGTGCAACCCTGGGTATAACCTAAAACCAAATGGCTTAGTACATCAGTAAATAGTCATTATTATCATATCTACTACAGGCAGCTGTGTTTATAATGAAGGCAGGGCTTTTGAGCACAGGGGGATGGATGTAGTAGAAGAAGAAGACAACTTGATTGATCCATTTGCCTTAGTCTTCAGAAAAGAAGACAGAAACAATAGGTTGGAGCAGAGGACAGCCACAGTGGAGCGCCTGCACAGTTTTAGGTGCCTTGCTCAAGGGCACAACGGCAGGAGATGGCATTTAGGGCACTGATGCAAGTAACCCTCCCGTTGCTGGACCAAATATTATTTATTCCCTTCGGGCATTGGTTTTGAATCTGCAACCATCTAGTTCAGGATTTTCCAACCCTGTTCCTGGAGAGCTACTGTCCTGTACGTTTTTGCTACAACACTAATCTAGTGCACCTGATTCAAATAATTAGCTGTTTGATAAGATACATCAGGTTAGTAACACTTGAAGCGAAAACCTACAGGAGGGTTGTGCTCCAGGAACAGGGTTGGAAACCCCTGAACTAGTTGCTGGCCCACCTCTCTATTAACCTCTAGGGGTGTGTTACATTCAACTATATCATTGTCATTACAGCATGACAGTATAACAGTTTATGAATAACTTTAAAATTACCAAATATTCTCTTTCTGGATATAAATAACCAATGAAAATAGAAAGTAAATCCAGAGTGAAGCACTAGGCCCCTCAAAATCAAATCTAGACCATGAAACCAGTTCCACTGCTTTTCCCCCCATTATTCCCCTCTAATCAGGGACTGATTTAGACCTGGAACACCAGGATGATGCAATTAATTATCAGGTAGAACAGAAAACCAGCAGGCTCCGGACCTCATAGGGTAAGATTTGAATACCCCATGCACTAGGCCTCATTGACATACTAGAGGATTCATCTTTGTATCTGTGCCATCATAGCGTCTGTGACAGCATGGGCAGCGCCATTGAGGCATCTCCAATATGAAGTAGTTCATTTTCTTCTTTCTTTGATTGGCTGATCACCTGGAGAGATCAGCCAATGAAGTTGGAAGTCCGACCCAGTTGACTACATTACAACAGTGAAAGCCCTCAATGTTGCTGCCCATGGTAATAGGCTTCCCTATTTGTAGGCAAAATAAATATAAATAGTGGTGACTAGGATGGTGAGTCATTGTAATTTCCCCAGAATACTCAGTCACTCACATTTCTGGTGAATTCTTGTCACACAATTCAGAAAGTGTAGAACTTCCTTACAGCTAATCTCAATCAATAAACATTGCTCTCGGCGCACAACAGTTACCCGGTCTGTATGGGTGTGGCACTAGGACCCATAGTCGATTTCTCCACCAGTGCGCTACTATTACCAATGATAGTGCACTTCTTTAACTCCCTTGGTCCATAGTCTGCACGTGTCTGTCACCCGAAGTGGATATGGCTGCGAACCGGGTCGGGAGGAGATGTAACAACAAAGTCCATTCCCCGAGTAGGGGTCCAGGTAGGGACCCGGGGCTTAGCTTGCAGAAGAGGCAAGCACGGGTCACGGTAAAGTACAACAGAAAGGAGCTCCAAAGACGCTTGGATGTGGAGAAGTGGATTGACTGTAGTCTGGACGAGCTCTATGTGGGCAGGGTGAGTCCTATCTATTTGAAATTAAACGTATTTCTATTGATAGGCTACGCATACAGTCACATACCTAGACAATGGGAAACATTTATTTGACTTATTGTAAGAGTACAGAAAGGGTTTTACGCAATAACAATTATTCAGTTTAGCATCAGTGTCCACTGAATGAAGTAAAGCGACTTTGGCAGCAGCTTCGGGGTACGCAATCCACTGTAGCGCTGCACATCACTCTTCAGTGGGACTTAAATCACTATAATGAATATATCGGTTTGGCGTATTTGGGTACAGCGGTTACGCAGCGATGGCGTATTTTCAGTCTCCTCAAGGTATGTAAGTAAAACTATTCACAAAATGTGACTGGAGTCGGTTTTTCAGAGATTGTACTGCCTAGTGTCCCTTGCGGTCTGGGATGTGGCTACGACGTTAATCCATTTTACGTGGGGGGTTGCCTGCCTTGTCTCCTTGCGCCCTGTCTGCTTGCCATTCGATGAATCAAGGATGTGTAGATAGATGCCTTCTAGGCATAGGGCCAAATAACTGTCTAGTCAAAACACTGCCTGCCATAATGGTAAATTCGTGGTCTCATCGAATCAGAATGATAGTATTGTGCATGTGTTTTCTTATCAGACACTATTAACTGGACACTTGTCCTCTTAGCTAATACTACAAGCAAACATTTCTGAGTCACCAGAAGAAGATGGGATTAGAATAAACTACAAAGCCATTAGCAAGGCCATGGAGCACATGCACAGGACAATAAGGTCAACCATGTCACGCTTTGTTTTCGTTTACACCCCTTTTAGCCTATGTCAATGTTCTTTGCACGTGATCCTTCTCTACATTCATTAAGAAAATGCGGGTATTGTCTGTGAAGTATATTAGCTGAACAAATATTATCACACTTCATAGCACAAAAATAGACTTGACATCCACTGCAAAATACAAAAGTAGATATGGTAGATTCCCTTCATGTTGTTCCCTTCCTGTTGTATGTGAGGGTTGTATGTAAGGGGATGGATGGTCATTGGAGGACATTATACTCCCGGTGAGTGGGAAAGGCTGTCTCGCTGCCAAGGGTGACATGGGAAAGATCAGAGGTCCAATTGAAAGTGCTTCCAGAAATATAACAGGTCTGTGGCAGGCTGGCCAGATCGCTTAGTCTTTGCTGCTTTACATGGACAGCCTTGAGGGTTTATGCGCTTCTGGCTGACAGAACAGGAGGACCCTGGGGGGACCTGGTGTGGTGTGTGGCATCACCAGCGAGGGCAGGGCCACCAGAGGATGTTGGTGGGCATTGGGCCAAGGCCCTGCATGGTGGTGGCTGTGTGAGTAGGCGGGGTTGGGGACGATGGTTGATGTAAGGATGGGGTCAGTGCTATGATACAGATGTTAGGATTATTACATACCAATAATCTCTCCATCAGACACAACCATCTCCTGCTCAGAATGTATTTAACTAGAATGCTATAGAAACTGGACGCCCTGTGTTGACCTATTTGAGTCTAAAGCCTTCTGGGTGGGTCTCTTTTTTTTCCTGCAGAGCAATTAGCAGTCTGTTGTTCAGCATCTACGTTCTACATCCAATTCATAACACAGTAATAAAACATGGTAGTAAAAACTCAAAGTGTCTACTGCAAAGACCACCACCTGACAGATGCTACCCAATGGCAGGAATTAAAGCAATGCTGTCACAGGGGGATGTCTCTGTAGTGACCATTATACAACCACAATGACAGTAAAAACGGCATCAGCGAGCCATCATATATATATATATATATATATATATATATATATTATAGTGTCTCTCCACATACACTTAAAGAATAGAGAATATAGAAATATTGCGTTTGATCATGACAGTTTGATCTGCTGTACCATTCTGTTTCTCGTGGATGGGTACAGTAAACACACTCAATGTCTTGCTTTCTCATAAACACACACATGGCCACAGCTTTATATCTATGTTAATTAGTTAATTGCTTTGCTGATAGTGGAGCAAGCATGTGTAATGACGGTGTAATCGGATCTCCCCCATACTCATTTCCTGCTACACCAAAGCCCACCCTGTCTGGCCCTGCGACGTGAAAACCCCCTGACCAGGCCTGAATGGACGCTAACTATCCCAGTTATTGATTGATGACATCTTTGTTTTCTGGGATGAATCTTATGAATGGGGGGGATGGGGGTTTAGGGGAAGTGAAGGTCCCATATGTCGCCAAAGAGCACAAAGAGAATACCCCCCCCAGCTCCCCCCTAACCCCCCCCCCCATCACTGAGCCTGTTGTTGAAGCATTGAATGTAGCGCATCGCTTGGCCCATTATCAAGGGCCATTAGTCTTGTATCAACGCTCAATCGGAGGCCCAGATTAAGACCCCCGCAGTGTTCTGCTATCTGCGTGATTGTCTCCCAGGCTCGGAGTCTTTTCACTTTTCAATCCCGTCCCGCCACTACACCCAGTCATTATTACCGTTCTATTGAGTCGTCACGGCCCAGTAAGCCACACTGATGTGACAGCCAGTTGTTATGCAATTTACCACTGCAAACTGGGAGAGAAAAACAACAGAGAACTAAGGATTGTAGAGTGCAATTGTTTATTTTTGTAGCAACAATCAATATCTAATGGATGTGAAATATCTATTGTAAATGATCTATAACAGCTGGTTCCCCAACGAATGCAATTTGTCGAAGACGTGGAAATGAATTTCATAAGACTCAAATAACATGACATAATTGCGTTTGTCTTGAACCAGAGCACCTGCCCACAATTTAGTTGACGAATGAATAACCTAATGGGAATGCGTTTAATTTGCATGCATATGTAGATGAGATAAACAGCCATCAATCAACTGATGACCAGGCCCATTTCCTGGTGTAGAGAGAACCTCTATTGGAAATCTCGCTGTGCCCGATCATATCTCAATCATTTGATATGAAGTCAATAACCACACAATCAATAACCACGATTTCACTGACAGCACTAAACCCATATTTTCCCCTTACATTCTTGACAATGAGACATTTTGGTAGTATTCAGACCAGATGTGCTAATAATGTTGTAATTACAGTTTTTCTCAATTGCTAAAACACAATTTCTGAAACCTTGCTCCATTTCCTGAAAACATTAAACACAAAACCTCATCTTCAAGCACTATTTACATAACCTCTGACTCCTCTCGCAAAATGAAACATTCTCCTCAAAAAAGTTTTACCTGTGTTCAAAATCAAACACTGCTCTCAAATCATAAACAAAGTGATCAAAATGATATACACTCTCAGGCAGTCAGTAAACAATACACTGAAAAATAGAAAACACATTGTTCAAAACATACAATTCTCAGGGAGAAGAACATTTTCATTCTAAAAAAATATTCATATTTTTCCGTCATTGTCTTTTGATGGACGAAAACATGTTCTATCATAGTAGCTCAACATTGATCAGAAATTACTACTCTGCTTTGCTCTTTGCAATTTTGTTTTTTGTTCTTCCTCCTCCTTGTACCCCTATTTTTACAGTACTGTACCCTGCATCTCACAAACTTGTCCTTTGTCTCTGTGATACTGTAATTCTTGTTCTTTGTTGATATGAACCTGCAACCAGTCAATCTATTGAGCAGTCAGTACTGTTAATAAATGGAAAGCACAATGTTCAGGGCCATACAATTTGTCCATTGTACATTATACAGCCTACAATGCACTGTACTACAGTATACAATACTAAAAGGGACAAAAATCAAAGGAGTAAACATGTGATCAATGTGCTTCTTCTTGTCTTTGGGCTGGGTCAGGCCAGAGCACTTCGTCGACATCACAAGCAATATTGTCCCTCCTGAGGCAACGGGAGAAGAACCCTCGTGGGCCGTATCCAGCCCTGACATGATTCCTCACCTATATCACCACAGGCTAAATCCATGGCTTGCAGCAGATTTACTCTGGTGTAGGGTTGTCTATCATACACTTTCCATCTCCAAGAGGAGAAAAACTCCTCAATCGGATTCAGGAAAGGCGAGTATGGAGGGAYGTACAAGTTCATAAACTGCTCATTGATGTTAAACCATTCCCTTACCTGAGCAGCTCGGTGGAAACTGACATTGTCCCACACTATCACATAGGTGGGAATGGGATTCTCATTTAGCTCTTGACCCTGCTGCTCTTGAACCTGCTGCTCAAATAAAATATCTCTTAGATTGGCAATAAATCTTAGAAGGTGCTGGGTGTTATATGGCCCGAGTGTAACATGGTGATGTAGAACACCATGGTTGCTGATAGCAGCACAGATTGTGACATTGCCACCTCGTTGACCAGGGACTTCAACAATGGCCCGCTGTCCAATCATGTTTCGGCCTCTCCTTCTCCTGTTTGTTAGATTGAAGCCTGCTTCATCGACAAAGATGAACTCATGGGGTCTGTCCAAGGATTCCAAGTCAAATATTGTCTGTGTAGAAATACAATATACTGTATGTAGGATATTGTAAGTCGTACAGAGACAGTGCTATACTGTAGAGTACAATTAGGCTTCTGATTCACATACATTGTATGTACTGAAGAGTAATGTCATTCACATAGTATGTGTTAGTACTGTAGACAATCTGGATTACAGTAAATGTTTATGAATGTACACTTACTTGCACATACTGAGCTCGCAGTTCTTTCACCCTTGGTGAGTTGCGCTCAAAAGGTACTCTGTATACTTGTTTCATTCGCATCCTGTTACGATGGAGAACACGGTCAATTGTGGAAATGCTCACACTGTCGATTCCCTGGAAGTGTGTGTTGTCTTGTATCACTCGTTCCTGGATTTCTCTGAGTCGTATTGCATTATCTTGAAGGACCATGCCAACTATAACGGCCTCTTGCTCCCGAGTGAATATAGCTGTCCTTCCACCTGCATGTGGCAGCCTTGCAATTCTACAAAAAGTAGTTGTGCAGTTACAAAACATATTKATGCAGTACAATACATACAGTGATTAACTTTACAAATGTCTATTGAAACAGCTGCATATAGTGTAGTACAGTAAATTTGCAATTACAAAAATACAGTAGTATACTGTACCTGTTCTCTGAATGTCCTTACTATGGTGGACACAGAAAATCGGCTCAAATTGGGTTGCACTCTAAGTCCTGCTTCCCTCATTGTCAGTCCATGGACGAGAACATGGTCTATAACTGTTGCTCGAATTTCATCAGATATTTCCACTCTTTGTCTTCCTCTTTGTCTTCCTCTTTCTTGCCCTCCTCCTCCTCTTCCTCCTCATCGCCCACCTCGCATACGTCCTCGTCCTCTCACATTGTTTCTTCTATCCATTCTCAGACTTTCTCCTTCCCACCTTCAACAACCTGTTTGCTCTGAACTGGTTAATATTGGTTGTGTCGCATCATTTGAAACAGGTTAAATCAATTTTGAGTGGTTGTGTTCAATCAATGACATGTGTTCTCTATTTGTATTTGATTGTTGCCACTTGTGTTTAGCAGTATGGATGACATGTGCATTCGAGTGCAGAATGTGTTTTGAAGGTATTGACAACAGACTGCATAATTAGCTAAATGAGTCCAGGCAACTGAGAACTTTGTTCAGCCAATGGGTTTTAGTGTTTTAGCAATTGAGAAAAACTGTAATAGTAGAGCGCGTGTCAAACTCATTCAACAGAGGCCCGGGTGAGCTGGCGGTCAGGTTTTGTGGTTCCGCTTTGTTGGGTTGTGGGTTGATGTGCTCTTCGCTCGTTTTTTTTTGTGTGGCACGCAGATGATGCGCAGTAGGGGTGCGCGTTGTACTTTCCTACTATCGATGCCTATGAGTAAAGTAGAGGTCGGGTATTATGAGAAACTCAGTGTTCGCGCTGCTGTAGTCGACACGAGTGGCATTGATAGGGAACCGACCGCGAGGATACGTGGTAAGCAGTGTCGGTGTGTATGTTTTCACTTCCCTTGTACTTGATTGGTGAATTTAAGGTCACTAATTAGTAAGGAACTCCCGTCCCGAGTTTGTCTAGGTCTTAATTGAAAGGAAGAAAAATATGAGTTTGAGCACCAATCTGTACCGGATTAATATTATGTTTATGTGCTGTAGCAGCGAGTAACTGTGGGATGGCATCGGTAGCAGCGAGTAACTGTGGGAATGCATCGGGTGAAAACTAGTCACGATGTTCTGCCACCTGATGAGAGGAGAGAGGAGAGAGAGAGAGAGAGAGAGAAGAGAGAGAGAGAGGAAGGAGAAGACAGAGAGAGAGAGAGGAGAGAGAGAGAGAGAGAGAGAGAGAGAGAGATGAGAGAGAGAGAGGAGAGAGAGAGAGGAGAGTAGAGAGAGAGGAGAGAAAGAGAAGAGAGAGGAGAGAGAGAGAGAGAGAGAGAGAGAGAGAGAGAGAGAGAGAGAGAGAGAGAGAGAGAGAGAGAGAGAGAGAGATGAGAGAGAGAGAGACAAAAAATTACCTACCTTGGTCTACTTAAAGGGACTAAAAAATTTTAGCTGACCATATCTGCATCGGAAACTAATAGGGCAGTGAATGCACTCAAAGAAAAAGCCGCAGAGCATTGTATGCAATAAAATTATTCAAAATCAACATCCCAATATTTGCAGTGTAAATCCTACCAATAGCTCTTTACGGAAGTGAGGTTTGGGGGCCACTCAATAAACTGGACTTTAATGTGGGACAAACATCCAATTGAAAGCCCTACATGCAGAATTCTGTGAAAATCCTACAAGTCCAGAGAATACACCAACTAATGCCATAGTAGGGCAGAATTGGGCCGCTTTCCAGTAATAATGAAATACAGAAAAGATCATTAAAATTTTGGCTACATCTAAATTCAAGTCCAAATTCGAGTCTGCAATTTAAAGCACTTCAAACCCAAGAGCTGAGCCCAGAAACGAGGCCCTCTCAGTCAGCTGTGTTGGACCTAACCAACCAAGCTGACACCAAGCACTGCTTCAAAAGAAAGAATTCCAATAAACAAAATCATGAACCAATCAAGACTCAATATATACAACATTGGGAAAAACGAAACAAAAATCCCAAAGCCGACTAAAATTGCTATCTGACCCTAAACAGAGAATATGAATTGGCTGAATACTCTCTAACTCTATCGAGAGATACGAAGCAGAGACAGATCCTTACCAAGTACAGGCCTGAGTGACCACCGATTGGCAATGAAGAAACTGGCAGACATAAAAAGACATGGCTACCCAAAGAGGAGCGTGTATGTGGTCACGTGCACGACAGGGGAGGTTAGAAACAGAGATGCACTTTCTCCTTTACTGTGATAAATATTCCTCAACCAGAGATTCATTATTCCCAAAAATGTCTACATTTATTCCAAATTTTACTTATTGTAACTCAGAGGAAACTAAAAATACCATGGGCGAAGTGAGACAATGGCTCCTCTTGCGCAGCAAAATTATGTATTTGCCTGCCATAGCCTGAGAGACACTGAATAAATCACATATGCAGGTACGATAATGTCAGTAACTTTACTTAGAATTAATGTACTATATATTGTTATACTGTTATTGTTATTACTATTATATTATTGTTGTTTATCATTCCCAAGTAAGTAATTATGTGGAATAATGGTATGATGCAGTTTAATGGGAATGGTAGGTGTAGTGAGTAGTTGTAATGATAGTAGTTTGTTAGTACCCAGATGTAATGGTGAAGATGACCGTTATTTAGTTTATAGAGTTAGTTTACTTAGTTTCATTTTTATTACATTACTGTAACGTCAGGGTGAATGTGATGGTGCAGAGTCAGGCGCTAGAGAGAGCAAAAGTATTCGGGAAAAAACGCTTTAAGTTCGCACAGCATGAAAACAGGAACAGGTACAAACGGTGGTGCCAAAACACAGGCGGTAAAACAACCCAGTCACTGTTATAAAATAAAGCTGAAATAGCGAAAATCCACAACTCAAAGAATCACTCACGACGTACAACATGAATACACAAAATAAGCCCGCACAAACACTAGCGGGCGAAACTAACCTAAATAGAACCTCTACCAAAACGCTGAAACAAGAAACAGGTGAAAGAACAATTAGACAGACATAAACGAAAAGGAAAAAAGGATCGGTGCAGCTAGTAGACCGGCGACGACGACCGATTGCCACCCGAACGGAAAGGAGTCACCTTCGGTAATTTCGTGACAGATTACATTCGATTATTGACTGTTACCATTTGTTGTTACTTATTTCTATTTATATTTTGTATTGATTTATTATACTGCCATTAGCTATATAATTATTTGTCATTGTTTATATATTTATTACAATGTTAATTGTAGTACATTGTTGCTTTGGCAATATTGACACAATGTTTTTCATGCAATAAAGCAGCTTGAATTGAAAGAGAGAGAGAGAAGAATCTGGAAATGTAGGATATCAAGGGTAGATAGAGACTGACTGTAGTGGTTCTGCATTTAGAAGTTTGCCTGTTGCAGGATATGCAATGGAAGGGGGAGGAATGTGGTGTGTGGAAAATTGGCGTAATGCCAGAGAAGCGTCTGTCAGTACTGCAGGCTCTGAAGTAAACCCAACAGCTAGAGGTCTATAACACGATGTACACAACTGACCCACAACAATGACTTTAAATGATGAGAAATTTATAATATTTTGTGTCAGTGGAATGTAGGGGCTCATTATCAGTGAAGTATACTGTATTGAGGACTGAATGGTTCATGTGTGTATTGATTGGTTTCAGTTATTTTATTGTTTATGTTCCCATCCACCTCAATGGGTTGATTGGCAATTTGGAAATGTGTGTACATTTAAAGTGTGGTCGCTTCACTTGTAAAGCATTTACTTTCCGTCAGTTCTTAACCTGACATGGTATTTTGACCAGATTATATTTGCACCAAGTGTGGGACAGGCACTTTACTGTATCAGGGTGTTGGCTATGGAAAACATTACACAGAAAATGAACACAGGTGCACAGCTGGACACACGGACCAGTGGACTACAATTACACCCAGAGTATCCCAAGCACAAACAAAAAAACATTACCCTCAACCCACTGCCTGGAAAGTGATGTGGACTAAATTGCTGCCTTGGAGCCCTCTACTGATGCTGAACTAGGTGGAATGTCGCTCTCTTTCTCTCTGTGTGTCTCTCTCTCTCTGTCTCTCTGTGTCTCTCTCTCTCCTTCTCTCTCTCTCTCTCTGTCTCTCTGTCTCTCTCTCTCTCTCTCTCTCTCTTCTCTCTCTGCTGTCATCTCTCCTCTCTGTTGTATCTCTCTGTAATCTCTCTCTGCTCTCTGTATCTCTCTCATCTCTCTGTGTGTTCTCTCTCTTGTGTATCTCTCTCTCTCTGTATCTCTCTCTTGTATCTCTCTCTGTCTCTCTGTCTCTCTCTCTTGTAATCTGTCTCTCTCTCTCGTGTATCTCTCTCTCTCTCTGTATGTCTCTCTCTCTGTCTCTCTCTCTCTGTCTCTCTCTCTCTCGGTCTCTCTCTCTTTGCTCTTCTCTCTGTTCCTCGTCTCTCTCTGTTTCTCTTCTCTCTCTGTTCTCTCTGTCTCTCTCTCTCTGCTCTCCGTCCCTGTATCTCTCTCTCTCTCTGTATGCCCTCTCCTCTGTCTTCTCTCTGTCTCTCTCTGTCCCTCGTGTCTCTCTCCCTCTGCTGTCTCTCCCTCTGTGTCTCTCTCTCTCTGCTCTCTTCTGTCTCTCTCTGTCCCTCTCGCTCTCTCTGTGTCTCTCTCTGTGTGTCTTCTCTATCTGTGTGGTGTGTTGTGTGTGTGTGGTCTCTCTCTCTCTCTCTCTCGCTCCTCTTCTCTGTCCTCCTCTCTGTGTCTCTCTCTCTCTCTCAGACCATCCGTCATGTCACTGAGCTTGTTGTCATTGCATGGCAATATCAACGCTGGTTGCGTTACAGGGAAGACATCCTCCTCCCTCATGTGGTACCCTTCCTGCAGGCTCATCCTGACAGACCCTCCGGCATGACAATGCCACCAGCCATACTGCTCGTTCTTGTGCGTGTTTTCCTGCAAGACAGGAATGTCAGTGTTCTGACATGCAGCGAGAGCACGGATCTCAATCCCATTGAGCACGTCTGGGACCTGTTGGATCGGAGGGTGAGGGCTAGGGCCATTCCCCCCAGAAATGTCCGGGTACTTGCAGGTGCCTTGGTGGAAGAGTGGGGTAACATCTCACAGCAAGAACTGGCTAATCTGGTGCAGTCCATGAGGAGGAGATACACTGCAGTACTTAGTATCTGGTGTGGCCACCAGCTGCATTGACTGTTACTTTTGATTTTTGACCTCCCCTTTGTTCAGGAACACATTATTCAATTTTTGTTAGTCACATGTCTGTGGAACATGTTCAGTTTATGTCTCAGTTGTTGAATCTTGTTATGTTCATATAAATATTTACACATGTTAAGTTTGCGGAAAATAAATGCAGTTGACAGTGAGAGGACGTTTCTTTTTTTGCTGAGTTTAGATACATGAAGCAGTTAGCTAGGCTACGCTGTCAAAACAAGCTAACTAGATTTGGCTTGGAACCTACCACTGGCGGTATTCATTTCAAACTCATGTATGCAGGAAGAGAGGGCAGGGAGGGGACTCAAGATTCACACATTTATGAGAGATGATCTACTTTGATGGGCAATTCGTTGCATTTAAAGTTACAAAAGAAAATAGACTAAAAAGGGCATTATTTTCGTAGGAGGGCTCCATCTGTACACCTGCCTGCTCATCTTTACTATTATCCTCCTGCACAAGTAAGATAGGACTCAAGAAAATACATGTATAGGACACATTAGCACCCCCCCCCCCGACATCACACATCCCCTCACAGAAGATTTGAATGTTACCTAAGGATCATGTGACTTGGACAACGAAAGCAGTCGAATCCCGATAAAAGCACTGCATCAGCCTAAAGTGACTAACTCATCTTGACAGGCCTGACACATCATGTTGGTCCCACATGGAGGCTGTGTTTACTCAACACTTCCAGGAATGTGGTTTTTAGCTGCTCATTAACCCCCGCATTACAAGTACTAGTTCTAGCGGCTGCCAGCTAGGATGAGATGAGAGGGGCGGAAAATGAGCTATGAGTTTGCTTAATTGGTGAATATACAGCATGTATAATTGAGCATTACAATAATTATTTTTGATGTTATGGTATGAATTAAGATGTTTTTACAGAATAGATCTGCTGGTGTCCACAATGTGTCGTTTTACTACATGTATATTACTATGCCATGTATTACACACGTTGTTGGTTCTGTGTGGTACGTGTATGAGACTGTTTGTGGACTTGCTCACGTGGCTGTGTTTCTCTATGCCTGTGTCTGTGTGTGTGGGGGCAGTATGAGACAGTATTCCATTGGCATTTGGAGTTGAAAGAAAGGTCAGGGATGCCTGGGTAGGAAGGGACTGCTTGGATCTTCCWGGACGGACCTTTACACTACCGGCATCAGAATCGCTAAGTCGTCCTCCCCCACGACACCCACAGACAGACCCCAATGAGGCTGGTTAACCTTGCTGCTGAGCATTCCGCTCAGACTGAACTCTATGGCCTGTTGTGTCACTAGTCAACACGTCTCACACCACACCTATGCTGTCTGTGTTGTGTACTGCGGTTGATGTTTGGATTAGGTTCTGAAGACAGCCTTCCATCTAGTCTACAGTGGTATTTGCYGTCGTCTTCACCAATTTCCATATTTTGTTATTCAAAGAATCTCTGCCTTACCAAAAAGGGCAATAAAAACCGATCGGGGTTCATTTTTGGCTCAGTATGTTGATAGCAGCACATCATGAATAATGCCCTTTGAATGTGCTGTTTGTGCCAATGAGCCGACTTGCCCCAAGGGGAAAATAAATAAGATGGAATCTCACCATGCGACTCTTGTTCAGTGTTTGGCTAGAAATCACTTTGGAATGCTGTTCAGCATGAGATAAGTAGTTTAGATAAGGAGTGTGTTGGTGACAACAGCATTTTTTACTGAACAAAAATACAAACAACATGTAAAGTGTTGGTCCCATGTTTCATGAACTGAAATGAAAGATCCCAGAAATGTTCRATACACACAACAAGCTTATTTCTCTAAAATGTTGTGCACAATTTTGTTTACATCCCTGTTAGTGAGAATTTCTAATTGGCCAAAATAATCCATCCACCTGACAGGTGTGGCATATCTAGAAGCGGATTAAATGGCATGATCATTACAAAGGTGCACCTTGTGCTGGGGACAATAAAGGCCTCTCTAAATTGTGCAGTTTTTCACACAACACAATTGGCATGCTGACTGCAGGAAGGTCCACCAGAGCTGTTGCCAGAGAATTGAATGTACATTTCTCTACCATAAGCCGCCTCTAACGTCATTTTAGAGAATTTGGCAATACGTCCAACGTCCAGTACGTCCAACCACAGACCACATGTTTCCATGCCAGCCCAGGACCTCGACATCCAGCTTCACCTGCAGGATCTTCTGAGACCAGCCACCCAGACAGCTTATGTAACCGTGGGTTTACACAACCGAAGAATTTCAGTAGAAACTGTCAGAAACCGTCTCYGGAAAGATCATCCGCATCTCAGGAAAGATCTCCTCGTCCTCACCAGGGTCTTGACCTGACTGCAGTTTGGCGTCGTAACCAACTTCAGTGGGCAAATGCTCACCTTCGATGGCACGCTGGAGAAGTGTGCTCTTCACGGAGGAATCACGGTTTCAACTGTACCGGGCAGATGGCTTGTATGGCGTTGTGTGGGCGAGAGGTTTGCTGATGTCAACGTTGGAAACAGTGCCCCATGGTGGCGGGGGGGTTATGGTATGGGCAGGCATACGTTACGGACAATGAACACAACTGCATTTTATCAATGGCAATTTGAATGCACAGAGATACCGTGACTAGATCCTGAGGCCCYTTGTCGTGCCATTCATCCGCCGCCATCACCTCATGTTTCAGCATGATAATGCACYGCCCCATGTTGCACAATACCTGGAAGCTGAAGATGTCGCAGTTCTTCTACACCAGATACTGACTGGTTTTCTGATCCACTTTATTTTTTAAAGGTAACTTTTACCAACAGGTGCATATCTGTATTCCCAGTCATGTGAAATCCATAGATTAGTGCCTAATGAATTGATTTTCAATCTACTGATTTCCTTATATGAACTGTAACTCAGTAAAGTCTTTGAAATTGTTGCGTTATTTATATTCTTGTTCAGTGTAGTTAATGATCTGTGAAAATGTCCCAAATGAAGTAAGTGCATAGACTGTTATACAAATAGTCTCTGCTTTCCTCTGAGAATTTGGGGGGGAGCTGAATGCACTGTTTGAGTATGACCGATTTAGGAGGCCGTGAGAAAGCGTAATGGATGCTATCTGTGATGGAGAATGTCTGGCATTGATGGTGGTGGCTTCCGTCTTACAGCATACCTAGACTAGTAGTAGCCAGGGTGGTGGTTCGTTCTCTCTCTCTCTTCTCCCTCCCTCCCCCACTGTCTCTGTCTCTTCTGTCTCTCCCTTTCTCTCTTCTCCTCAAAGGCATATCCTCACATGCAGTGTTCCTACTGAAACTAAATCCTACGATTTATGGAGGCACTTTGATGACCGACTCCAATAGCGGCGCAGCCATCTAAATAATATTTTTTTTTTACCAAATCATCCTTATCCCTTTACTGCCAGCCCATGCGTCAAACATTCTGCATCATGCATATGATGACTCAACAGCCGACATGGACGGACACACACACACACTGCAGTGCTTCAGGGTCTGTGAATATCTCAGGGTGTTGCACTCTAAAAACACGCGCAGCTTTCCCTCTGTGTCTGTAAGACCCACMGAACTCAGAACAAGGCAAGACCTGTATTTTTGTCCTTTAGTGAGTGACCTATATATTATATGCTCGTATCTGAGCCTGTCCCTTACATATAATGGGGTATGTGATAGCTGTATGTTAGTATACTGCCCCTGGGCAGAGTTTAGTGGAGGATGCACAGGGCAGTATCCTAACATGCAGCTACAGGATGTAGTGGTGGATGGGTGGACAGTTTGACTGACGCTTGTGTCACCAGGAGGAGGAGATGCCAGAGGAGGTGAACATTGACGAGCTGTTAGACCTGAAGAGTGACGAGGAGAGAACACACAGGCTCCAGGTATACTGTCCTACTCACTAGCGAGATCATCTGAAGACATTATCATTTGATCAATTTAAAAACTGTGTGAACAAGTTGTACTGTTTTCGATTGTGGGACTAACAGTAATAGCTGCAGATTTGYTTGCTGTTGCAAATATATTGTTTCAGCAGCAGGCTGGCCAGTTGAACTAAAATCTTATTTGGTCTGGGGATTTTTTTCCAGGAAATGTTTCACACCTGCAATAACACAGAGGTAAGTGAGGAAGTCTATAAACAATAGTAATATCTAACAATATGTTTAAGATTGTTTTGGGTAGTATTTTATGCCATTAATGTTCCCGAGACTGAGTACCTATATAGACTGTCARGGTGAAGGGACCAATCAGAGAACAGGGTTACAATGTCATTATAATGGGCCAATCAGAGAACAGGTTTATGATGATGTCATTATTTAGGTATCAACATTTCAAGAAATTTCCTGGTTTTCCAGAAGTCCTGGTTGGAGGATTCTGGATTTTCCCTGCTTATTCCCTCCTGATTTCGGGGGGAAACCAGGGAATTCATTGAAAGTTCCTGGAACTTTGTGATACTGGTCCCTTACAATGATTACAAAATCATAACCTGCTATCTGATTAGTCAATGTGAAGGGACCAATCAAGAGAACAGGGTTATGACTATGTCATTATTAAGGTTGCAAAATGACTAATCAGATGGCAGGTTATGACAATGTTATGATGAAGGGACCAGTCAGAGAACAGGGTTATGATGTCTTTATAAAAGGACAAAATCACCACTGATCAAGTCTGGGTTGAGTCCCACCCAAGTCCTAAACTCCAGTACTACAACACCGCCTTRCTCCCTCTCTCTGTCACCTCCTTGCTCCCTCTCTCTGTCACCTCCTTCCTCCCTCTCTCTGTCACCTCCTTCCTCCCTCTCTCTGTCACCTCCGTTCTCCCTCTCTCTGGCACCTCCTTGCTCCCTCTCCTGTCACCTCCTTTCCTCCCTCTCTCTGTCACCTCCCTTGCTCCCTCTCTCTGTCACCTCCTGTCCTCCCTCTCTCTGTCACTTCCTTCCTCCCCTCTCTCTGTCGCCTCCTTGCTCCCTCTCTCTGTCACCTCCTTCCTCCCTCTCTCTGTCACCTCCTTCTCCCTCTCTCTGTCACCTCCTTGCTCCCTCTCTCTGTCACTTCCTTCCTCCCTCTCTCTGTCACCTCCTTGCTCCCTCTCTATGTCACCTCCTTCCTCCCTCTCTCTGTCACCTCCTTGCTCCCTCTCTATGTCACCTCCTTGCTCCCTCTCTATGTCACCTCCTTGCTCCCTCTCTATGTCACCTCCTTGCTCCCTCTCTCTGTCACCTCCTTGCTCCCTCTCTCTGTCACCTCCTTGCTCCCTCTCTCTGTCACCTCCTCCTCCCTCTCTGTCACTTCCTTGCTCCCTCTTATATGTCACCTCCTTCCACCCTCTCTCTGTCACTTCCTTGCTCCCTCTCTCTGTCACCTCCTTGCTCTTTCTTTCAGGCAAATAAGTAACTAATGATGACTCCGCATATATTAGCCGACAATGCTAGTCTTGTCCCTCTTTCACACTGTCCCTGTATCCTTTGTGATCAGCATTACTCAGCCTGTCCATTATGTGTTGACAGACCAAGTTGACCCCCCCCCCCCCCCCCCCACACACACACACATATTGATATCATACACACAAAATGAATGAAGTGCTATGTTCCCTTGTCGTTTCACTGTGAATTGCTCAACATTACCAGCGCTGTGTATCACGGCCGCTCACTGTATCCGTTCTGAGCATGTTTCATATGATGACCGATTGCCCTTCTTCCCTGCTCACACAGGTTTTCATCAAGGAGCTGGTGTTGAAACTCCACGGGCTGCAGAAACAGGAGGACCTCCACAACAATGGCATCGAACAACCCCAGCTACACATCTTCCCCAACCGGCAAGACTCTGCAGACCGAGAGGTGATCTGAAGGCCCTGTTATGTTACCCTTCAAACCCAGCACCCCATTCCCCAGCCCGATGTCATGGACCTTATCTGAAAAACATGCATAACATTGAGTCTTGCGGGTCTATACACTTTGCGCTACACACTGTCGAATACACATTAAACAGCTAGCCAGATCTGACCACTTATCAGAAACATTGCAGACACCTTATCTGTCCACACACACACACACACCACAATGCACAGGCAGTCCACGCAACATTTGGACCTGTACAATGTCATATGAATTATGTTTTATTTTTGTTAACTTATAAAGTGTCCGAATTGTGTGAAACAGGCTGCTTCTCTGTTGGGTCGCTACTGCTACTTGTGTTCTGTGTTTCCTCGAATTGTTCTGCTGTTCTCTCTTTTTGTCCCATACATTGTATAATGCTTTTATTGGAAAACCCATGAAGGTATCAACTGTTGGTCTGTGTCTTATGTTGTGAGATGCACCTCTGATTCTGTTTAGCTCATAAACCATAGTCAAAGAGTCCAGCAACATACTGTACATACCAGTGTCAGTCTGAAGGTAAGAAAGACCACTTAGCTTTCATATATCCCAATGGGTTAGTCGATGGTACCTGGCTACAAGCAGGCCTACCATCTTTTCAAATTGTATCCATCAACATGAGACAATAGTTCATGTGGTCAAGTGGAAGAAAAAATCTCTCTCGCTCTCTCTCTCTATATATATATATATATATACTGTATATATATTAAAAAGGGGAGAAATATTGTGTTGTGATATTCCCAATGATTTCCATGACCGTATACATAATATTTTTCATGAAGACCAAGCAGTATTGCTTAGTAGGTTGTCAACTGTCACTCACAAAGTGTGTTTAGGCTAGCTATTACGGAAAATGTAAGATAACATTTCATCTGTTCGGCAAAACCAGGTAATTTATTTCTTACCAAAGTGTTTGTAAATCTATAGATGGAGTGCTGAGGAGTTTCAGTCGGCTAAAGGATAGTACCCCAACTGCTTTACTGTGCCCACCAGATACACCATGTTTCCTAACGTTTTGTTTTGCATCGTGTTCAACACGGTTTGTAAATGTGTAGTTCTCTGGCTGGTTGTGTTGCTTGTATATTGGTTTGAATACATTTTAAATTCAGCTTTTCCAAGAGTAACTTTAAATCTTTAGGATTCATACAGTATAGTGTTTTATAGATTAGAGGCTGTATTTACATATTACCGCAACATAGTGTTGGCCAATGTGTTTTTTTAATTTAATTGTTTTATTTTTTAGATATGACTTATGGCTAAACAGCGCCCTCTCCTGGCTAAATGTACTGAGCAGTAATTTACAACAACATTACATTTTGGCGTGACAGTCTACTCTACACACCTTTTGGAAACAGGGTGTTTATGTAATCCAATAATGGTCAACCCATTTACCATCACTGTAAATAGATTGCTAGGGTGTGACTGAGGGTAGACAGATAGTAGCCTATGATGCTAAGTGAAGTGTCAGTGCAATGATGCATGTAAAAGCAGAGACGGGTCAGATTTTTCAAGCACCCATAACTTGATCACAGCAATCCTACAGTATGAACCCTTACTCAATCCAGTCCAATACTATCTAATCTGACAGACTGTCATGGTTCATTGGAATAGCCTGTAGATGGCAGGAGAACACAAGTCAACATTTCCTTTCTCATTGTATTAACGAGGAGACGGGACACCATCGAGTCAGCTTCAGGAACATCTTTAGTAAGATAAAACCAGATATGCMTACAGAGCATTATGGGTACTGTAGTACATCATGCTACACCTCCTTTTAGCGCAGCATCATGCTACCGTCATTAGCCTCAATTTCCCAATTTACTGTGGAATTTTGCATTGCTCAAAAACGCTCTTGTGTATGTATATGCCTGTTTGTTGCTGAAGCTTGTCTGATCCACCAGTCACAGACTAACCAGGCTCCTCGTCACCTTCACAGTTGTGTGTGTGTGTGTGTGTGCTGTCAACATACCTTTGACTATATTTGTTGTGTAAACATGACAAATTCCACCTGGAATTAAGGACTTCTGGTCTGTAAGGTGCATATTTAGAAATGTCGTCATGTGTCGTGTCATGATCATGGAATCAGATGAACTTGTGAAGTGAACTTTCCCCCTTGACAGTCATGATGGTTTGGTATAAGGGTCGTTCCACGAAATGAGTGCCTTTTGCGTCCCTTTGCTATTTTAAGTAGAAATTGTGCGGCAATATTGAATTTTAAAAGCCGGTTATATGAATAAATGTGCRCTTTAATATAGACCACATAGATAATTCAATACATCTGATTTTAAATACGAATAAAGACTAACTAAAGTGCCAAAATTCAGCATTTTGACACCCTCTGTGACTTCTAGGAACCTGCTTAATCCCCACATTCCTCTTAAGTTTTCACCATCCTTGTAAAACCCTAGTTATTTTGTAGCTTTGACAAAGTCAATTCTGAAAATTCTTATTTATTTCATGTGATTAGCGATTCATTTATGTCTGTCCCTCATTTTAAAGTCAACCCTGTTAGGTGAACTGAACTCTCGTTTTAATGTAGTGAAACTATTCCTTGTAAAATATATWTTTTTCAAAATAAACATTGAACATCTAATAGTCAAATCTTAGTGTAAAAACAGGTGAGCTGGTTCTACTCTTTTTGGCCATTTTCTGGTGTTTTGTGGTGGGAAAATGAGCGGGTCGAACATAACATGTCAGCCCTGTTACCCATAGTTAGACAGGCTATAAATGTAACATAACATGTCAGTCCTGTTGCACACAACGAACTTCCATTCCCCCATCACAAGGGAATTTACATCTGTTTTAAGATGAAATAATCAATCCTGTTACTTAATAGGCACTTAATATAGTCTCTCTTTTTTTTACCTCTTGAAATGGGGAAACACATTTTTTSTGTGCTCTTTGTGACAGAATGTTAAAAATAGGTGACTACTCAAAAGGCACCCAATTGGTGGAACAATTGATAAACCATTGTACAGTTGAAGTCGGAAGTTTACATACACTTAGGTTGGAGTCATTAAAACTCATTTTTCAACCACTCCACAAATGTCTTGTTAACAAACTATAGTTTTGGCAAGTTGGTTAGGACATCTACTTTGTGCATGACAAGTAATTCTTCCAACAATTGTTTACAGACAGATTATTTAACTTATAATTCACTGTATCACAATTCCAGTGGGTCAGAAGTGTACATACACTAAGTTGACTGTGCCTTTAAACAGCTTGGAAAATTCCAGAAAATGATGTCATGGCTTTAGAAGCTTCTGATAAGCTAATTGACATCATTTGAGTCAATTGGAGTTATACCTGTGGATGTATTTCAAGACCTACCTTCAAACTCAGTGCCTCTTTGCTTGATGGGAAAATCAAAAGAAGTCAGGCAAGACCTCAGAAAAGAATTGTGGACCTCCGCAAGTCTGATTCATCCTTGGGAGACATTTCCAAACCCCTGAAGGTACCACGTTCATCTGTACAAACAATAGTACGCAAGTATAAACACCATGGGACCACGCGGCTGTCATACCGCTTGGGAAGGAGACACGTTCTGTCTCCTAGAGATGAACGTACTTTGGTGCGAAAAGTGCAAATCAATCCCAGAACAACAGCAAAGGACCTTGTGAAGATGCTGGAGGAAACKGGTACAAAAGTATCTATTTCCACAGTAAAATGAGTCCTATATCGACATAACCTGAAAGGCCGCTCAGCAAGGAAGAAGCCACTGCTCCAAAACCGCCATAAAAAGCCAGACTACGGTTTGCAACTGCACATGGGACAAAGATCGTAGCTTTTGGAGAAATGTTCTCTCTTCTGATGAAACAAAAATAGAACTGTTTGGCCATAATGACCATCGTTATGTTTGGAGGAAAAAGGGGGATGCTTGCAAACCAAAAAACACCATCCCAACTGTGGAGCACGGGGGTGGCAGCATCATGTTGTGGGGGTGCTTTGCTGCAGGAAGGACTGGTGCACTTCACAAAATAGATGGCATCATGAGGCAGGAAAATTATGTGGATACATTGAAGCAACAGCTCAAGACATCAGTCAGGAAGTTAAAGACTTGGTCGCAAATGGGTCTTCCAAATGGACAATGACCTCAAGCATACTTCCAAAGTTGTTGCAAAATGACTTAAGGACAACAAAGTCAAGGTACTGTAGTGGCCACCACAAAGCCCTGATCTGAATCCTATAGAAAATGTGTAGGCAGAACTGAAAAAGCATGTGCTCGCAAGGAGGCCTACAAACCTGACTCGGTTACACCATCTCTGTCAGGAGGAATGGGCCAAAATTCCCCCAACTTATTGTGGGAAGCTTGTGGAAGGCTACCCGAAATGTTTGACCCAAGTTAAACCATTTATAGGCAGTGCTACCAAACACTAACTGAGTCTATGTAAACCTTTGACCCACTGGGAATGTGATGAATGAAATAAAAGCTGAAATAAATCATTCTCTCTACTATTATTCTGACATTTCACATTCCTAAAATAAAGTGGTGATCCTAACTGACCTAAGACCGGGATTTTTTACTCTGATTAAATGTCAGGAATTGTGAAAAACTGAGTTTAAATGTATTTGGCTAAGGTGTATGTAAACTTCCGACTTCAACTGTATCATGAACCAAGGATCAATGAGTTATTGGTTGATGGTTCATGCTCCTAAAGACTGAGGCTATTATGTAGGCTGGACAAACAGTATACAGTAAAGGGTTAGAACTCCAAGTGCATTGTTCCACAGCATCAATACATCCTAAAGTCTCACAGATGCTCAAAGCACATAAACAAACATGGGGCTCAAACAAAGAGCGTACACATGAACTCTATGACCACATCCYTGTGTAGGTGTGTTCATTGGAGAATAAGTTCATAAACAAAGTGAAAGACAACGAGGTAACGGGAGAATACTCCAAAACAGATCCGTTTCAGCTCCATGTGGGCTCGCTTCCATCCTGATGGCCAGCGGATAGGGCTTAGGGGGTAGCCTAAGGTTAGTGACTTAAAATAGACCATCTCTATGAAAGGGGTGTTTCAACATACATACGGGTCTAATACAAACAAACAAATGAATATACTAAATGAAAGTCTAGCCACAATAACCAAAGGCAATTAGTATAATCAGCCTCTCTCCCTGAGGGGCCTGTAGCTCGCTGTGGAGGAGGAGGCAGGGATGGGGGGGCAAAAATGGGATGGCCCGCTTCCTCAGGAAAAAGCATCTTGCGCTATAGCCAGGAAATGGCCAACGCCAGCCCTGGAGTCCAGACGAGCCTCTGGAACAGAGAAGCAGGCATTACTTCTGAGCTGTCGGACCTACGAGGACACAGCAACTCACACACACACTTCGACCAGTTACATTTCCCGTGTGGCCCAGGGATGCCACTGATGTGAGAACCACGGGGATCCTCTTCTTAACAGCATAACAAGGTAAGAGCTGGACTCTGGGCCCGGGTGAAACCATATGAGACTTTTCATCTCAGTTTCATGTTGTCCGGGGTGTCCCTGGTCTGGCTGGGCTCCGGTCAGAGCTCCCCTCGGAGGCAAGTGTCCTCACCCACTCATAGAGAGCAGAGCGGAGACCAATGAGAGACCAGTGAGCGGCGGTATTCAGTGGATGCTTTCTTAAGAGTCATACAGCATGTCACTGTTGTTTCATGTATAGTCTGTATGGTATGTTTATGCATCTGTTGTTGTGTCTCTACTATAGTCTATGCAATAACATCATTTAAATACAACTTCCTCCAAGATCAGTATTTTGTTAGCATGTTGATAATACGTACAGGGCTCCAAAGCCTTGTGGATCAGGAAAGCCATGCCTAGATAACTACATGAATATACATACAGATCAGATTCTCTTAACGTTTAGTCCATCTAGAAACATCCCACATAGTGGACGACCCACAGCTGTTCATCTGTTGGATGTTTTGATCATGTTTTCTCTGGCTAAGTAAAACAATGTAACTGAATTCTGTGGGTGAAGCTGTAACTCTGGTGCCGTTTTAACCAATGTTTCAACGGTATGAATGCCTTGTTTGATGCGGTGTAGTAAATTTGAACTACACTGACCGCTGACCACATGTTCAGGGTTAAGGGAGCAGCCGTCTGATGATTCATTGATGGTTATCTGAGCGTCCATCAGGGAATCTCTGTTGTCGTCTGCACTGTTTGTTCCTGCGTGTTTGTGACTCATGCWCGGTCACGGGAAAATCAAAGTCACTTTTTCTAGAAACATTAGAGCAACAATGACAAAGTCTAAAGATGAGTCGTATGAACAGTAGCTTAATATAGGCCTACAGTCCTATTTTTGATTGTTTAACCTTTATTTAACCAGGAAAAGCCCATTGAGACCCAGTCTCTTTTTCAAGTGGCCTGTATAAGCCTTCTTGTGAGATGTCTTACAGTGAGGCACTATGTAACCAGGGCCCCCATTATTCACTCCTTAATACAACTGTGGGGACAGGTACACCTAGGCAATTCAAGTTTGGACAGTTCAAAGGAACAAGACCTGTGCCCACTAGGGATTTCAATGTTGAACGATCTGACCAGTACTTCAAAACGTATAATGTAAGAGTTTCTGTCTGGCCTTAATGATGCTACATGGTGTAATATAACATACTATAGTAGTCATAGCAGTCACAGTACCATATGAGAGATAGTACAATGTTTTCAGGCTATAAAGTGTGTTAAGTGGATAACTACACTGTTACAAATGTGTGCTTTGCAACAACAAAACTAGTGACAACTGAGCTGCCACCAACTTGAAGGAGATGAAACCTTAACTTTGATGGAGTATTGAAACACATAATCCTTATGATGTTTTGAATCCTGTCTATTGCAGAATTAGATACTTTTTCTGAAATGTCTTCATGTTTAATATTGTTTWATATATTTGATAATTTGACATTATATACTTTTTTGACAGGCATTGTCAAGTACAGTATTCAAACTACTAGCAGTAACTAGAGTTTTTACAGCAAGTATTGCAGGATACTGTATTTGCCGCCACCATTTGAAGTTGGAAATATGGGAATGAGTTCTCTCATTATTGAACGTCAATTTTCCTGACGATTCTGATATCCATTCATCATGATTAATTACACCTCATGGCACAACAAGCTGCTTATTAATACTAATAAAGAAATACATATTTTTTTTTTCAAACATGCATGCAACATTGTGTATATAAGAATGTCAAAAAAAAATATTACCCACAATCCTCTAAAAACAGCCACGTTGTAAGATAGGAAGTGCAAGGAGATTAAACCAGAGACTTCCAATGAGTTCAATAACTAAATTTTCTCTATCTTTGGTTATCCTCATAAAAGACACTTACATTTTGAGCAACATATTAAGTTGGATTTATTCTTAAATGTTTTGGTAAAATAACATTCGCCTCTGAATATTATTTTACTGTGTGGTTAAAATTCAAATAGAATTCCAATGTGTTTTGATGCTGCCTTTTACATGCACTGAAACAACAAAAAAGCGTTTTCACAACACTCTTAAAAACCCCAATATTCAGATTGAAGAACCACTTTGGCCGTTTCAGAGTACTTCTATTCATTTTTAAAACCCATTCAGTGTATCAGAACACTTCCATTGGGTTTACATTCAAACACCAGATCTCAGCTTAGGTGCACTACTTTTCATGGTTTCATTACACAATCATGGCGTTTTGAGACGTTCTATTTTTACAGTGTCATATATCCAGTAAACAACAGTAAGCAATGCAAAACTTGACAAAAAAAAGAGCAACTTCATTCTCAACATCAGGGACAGAACTGCCTGCCAAACTCAGGACATGGTGGTCATGTTGCCAAGGTCAGCGGTACCAATGCCATGATTGAAAAAGAGTTTAACTCAGGAAGGAAAAGCTGAGACAGAGAGAGACAGAGACCGAAAGAGAAACATGGGATGTGTGAGAGTATACTGTACATAATTACATTTGTCACCAAGCCATTACAGCACACCCTTTGATAACCACAATGGTTCTGTGGGGTCCTTTTTTTATCCTTTTTTTCCAACAGTCTACATTACAATTGACTCGCCTGCTGAGTGATGAGCTGGCTACATCCCTCTGCCGTCCACCTGAATTAGCATTGAATTAGAACACTCTGAACCTCTTCAGGTCAGGGAACGAGTTTGACGTCTATCCGCTCCCCAGATGGGTGAATCGTGAAGCACCAGGATGCTACTTACTGCAGTCAGCGTGAATAAAGGATAACCGTAATTCCTCCTGTGCTGTTGGCTGTGTGTGTTTGAGTGGGACAGGAGACAGATTGATGCACTGAGACTGGTGAACCGAGAGGGCATTCAATAGGGGCCCTTCACTCAGTGTGGGTTGGTAGAGGTGCTCCGAGGGGGCTTCCCGTGGCCTGTGTGGGGCGATCAGTGCAGGATGCAGGCAGGCTATGATTGGAGCGCCCCCCGTTGTTCCCACACACAGGTGCTACCTTGTGGAAGGTTACATAACCATGACGACAAACAAGGAAAATGTCCTGATTGGCCAGAGAGGGTGACATGGTGAATATTTTTCTTGAATTCACATGAAATTCATGTTAGTTGACAACTTAACAAAATTGTAAATCAAAACTAGACAATGAACTGACGTCTGCGCCTAGTGTCATCCAGCCTTGAGTGGCTTGGCAGTGGTTCCAGGGCCATACCAGCGGTCTGTGGTTTTGGAGAAACAKACACAGAGAGCGGTTGTGTGGACAGAGTGGTTTATAAAGATTTGTTTTTAGTATATTTTAGCTTATCCTGAAGAAAAATGTTACCTGCCCATTTGTCAAACATGTGAATGCAGATGCCACTGCACAATATGCATGGGTTGAGAATGTGAAAGTTAACGCAGAAGACGGGAACCCTTTTCTAATGGCATACAATCTTGTTCGTTTAGGAATTCCAGAACCTCAGTGGCAGAGCTTCTACATCAAGAAATATTGAGCTACTAGACCTGCCCTCATTCTTTTGCCTATCTTTTCAATCCTAGAGTGAAAGCCGCTGAGATGATAGAGATATGGAATCCATTCCACAGTCATGAAGATGACCTAAAGATAACTCACTATCTAAAACCAAAATAATACTTGGGGGCCGTTACGAAACCGCTGAAACACTGCCAAGGTGAACTGTAGTGACAGCTTGGGGAAAAGGGTAGAGAGACAGAGAGAAAATGTTGTACTTAACAATGAAGAAGGCAATCTTATGCAGCGCTATGTCCTGTTCCCTAAAGCCTGAAATACACTCCAATTGCGGGCTCCTCTATATAGAAGCCAAGGCACACAAATAGCCACTCTGTATTCACAGCACACCTTAGATGTGCTGCCAGTGGCTATGTTTCCTGTCCCTCTCACCACCCACACGCCAATCAACAGGAACAGACCCAACTAGTGGTGTGCTCAAAGTGTTTCCACTCAGACAGATCCAATCACTGCTCTGTAATTCATTTGTTTGGCTACTTGGGACAGGACATTGGAGGACTCACTCAACGGAATGCTGAAAGGTGGCAAAGTTCATTCCAACTCTCATATCCATGCAGTACTTAGTCTCTACTTCCAGACACTGGAGCATACAGAGCACCCTGATTCTGGCCTGGGAGACTATTCAGAACTGTATTACATTGACGTTTTAGTCAGTTAGCAGGCACTCTTATCCAGAGCGACTTACATAAGKAATTAGCATTAAGTGCCTTGCTCAAGGGCACATTGGCAGACTTTTCACCTAGTTGACTCTGGGATTCGAACCAGCAATCTTTCGGTTACTAGCCCAACACGCTTACCTGCTAGGCTACCTGCCGTATATGGTGTGCAATCCATTTAGTGACATTCTCAAATTATCTCAGCGAGGGTAAATCCTTGCTGTAGTGCACAGGTGTCAAACTCATTCCACTGAGGTCTGAGTGGCTGCAGGTTTTTCGCTCCCCCCTTGTACTTGGTTGATGAATTAAGGTCACTAATTAGTAAGGAACTCCCCTCACCTGGTTGTGTATGGCTTCATTGAATAAGCTTGACACCCCTGGTGTAGTGTATCTTCATGCAACTCATTGTCTCTGACAAATAAGTTCTGGCATTCCAGCATGACTTAGCACTATGTGAGGTGGGGTAACTGAGTACACAACTGTCCTTAAAGAACTGCAGGCCAACTGCGTTAGCCAAGGTGACTGGTGGTGGCCACTCACTATTCCGGTTCAGAGTCTGTGTCCGGCAGCAGCCCAGGTTAATCAGTATCACCATCCATTTTCAAAGTCAAAATCACTAAAAGCTTGATGCTTGTTTGGTGAGTGTTGTGCAAAAAACACTTACGAGAAACTATACCTATTCTATAATTCATGTGTATTAGACTCTTTGACTTGCCCCCATGATTTAACCTTGTAGAACTTTAAGATGGTTTTCCAGGTCAGCCAGGCTGAAAGGGCACTCTCGGGACAATCCTTTGTTTATACATCAATACATCAGCGGCTAAGCTTTTCCCAATTGTTTACTGTACTCTCAGCCTCCCAGGCTCAAACTGATTTCTCAATGTTTTACTGAGTGCCAGAATTGAGAGTAAAACTGGAGTTTGTGTAGTCTGGGGTGCTTCGTACAACACCGCTCCAAACAATGGCGTCCTCATTGGCTGCCACAAATGAAATGTACCCCGCCATGACGCACTCGTACACAACTCCTATTGTCTTTTTGAGAGTGAACTGATATATATTTGAGTGACTTCCTTTCAGCGCGTGCTGAGGCCGTTTGTTCTGGACAARTTACAGGCCAGTGAGGCCAGAGAGAAGGGCAGAGACAGGACATTGACCATTCGTTCACAAGGCACAAGGTGAACGTTTGAGTTCAATCTTAATGGACATTTTCTTTTGGCAAAATATATGTTAGGATTCAATTATAACTCTATAGCACCACCTACCCCACAATATTCCATCATGGAATATTGCCATCAGTGTTCATTATGATAGCATCCTATTTATGTAGACTGCAGAGGGTGTCACTCTCACAGAACAGACAAAGGTAGGCTTGCATAACACAATAATGCGATGCATAACACATTATAACATTTCGTCATGCATCTGTTTTGTGAATAAACTGTCTACATTCCTAATAAATCATCAGTCGGGATGACTGCCAGAAGCTCAAGCCATTGGCTGATCCTGGGTCATAATGTGACAGTGACGTAGCACTGTAAACCTGACTGGAAATTCCAGGGGAATCCCGTCTATGTTTTTTCTTCCAAGTATACTGTTTTATTGGAAACGTGCGGAAAAGACAACGTGGCATTACACGACTGTAAGAGAGAACGTATTAACTTGATTCTGACAGCAACTCTAGAGACCTCAGTCGCACTSCTGTCGATGCCTTTGCGCGATGCCAGGGTTGCTGCTCCGCGCCACTGCGATAGGCTCCTCGTCCAGAAGCCAGCCCACAGAAAATAAAGGGTGTACACTTTATAGAACTTACAGCAGCGCACTGAGCGCAACAGTCTCTCACCTGACGAGACAACCGTATCTTGGTTTGTGACTAGTTCTAGGATTTCACTTTTTATTGTATTTTTGGTGCATGTTTTTAATAAGCGAGCAATCATGAATCATGTAAGTAGATTCATCTGTTGTGTGTTTCTCTGACTGTTATTGGATATTCATTATGATTTTGTCACTAATGGACTGACACTGATGACATTGACAAATGGCATTAACCTACAAACAGTAGTGTCTAGGGAAATGTGGTACATTTACACGTTGTTATTGTATTCATTATTTTTCAGTGTTGTTATGTTGTGTATGATGAAACAAAGTGCTATATTTTAATTGAAAGGTTTTTGCAGAGATCATCTCCGATTTTCAGTTTTTGTGTAATGTTTTGGTGGCAGTAGACTATGACAAACTACAGTTTGTAATACTAGACAATTTAACCCCCAAAAATGTTAAATCACATTATCTGGTGTTACAATCTGTAGCTAGTTTTAGATTCCTGAATCTCTTGAAAATGATTGAGTTTTTAAAGAGTCAAGCTCAGGGTTCTGTGTCAGAGACTAATCTGATTCGTTCATAAATCATATTTATTCTACGAAGGTTGGGCCTGAGACAACCTTTGTGGAATAAATATTGATCAGAAAAGTCTCTAATGCTGAACCCTGAGCTTGACTCTCTTTATAAACTCAAGCATTTTCAAGAGATTCATGATGTATTCCTRTGCACTCTCAGGAGAATTTAACTCAAAATGAGCTGACTGTGACAGATTTTTTTACTGCAGAAGAAAATCCAGAAAGTTCAATTCGGTTTTTGGGGGGGTCCCCTTCCTTTAGATCTGCTCACAGCCAGCACTGTGTATTTAGACATGGGTCTACCAGAGAACAGTTAACAATTTACTGCCCTAAATATGTTGAAATAAGGGACATGTCATGGAAAAAACACAATCTTTGCCGAAGTCTTATAGGACTCACATAGCCATTGTGTTAGCTGTTGCAACTACTGAGCAATGCTGATGTGAAAGTGAGCTGCTTTGCTTCATCACTTAATATGATCCTGATGACAGGTAAGGTATTCGAGCTCATTGTTCAAAGCCAACACTGAGATTGGAAGCCTTGATTGAGATMAAATCTGGCCCATCAAGGACACTGAAGGGCGAAATCACCCGTTGATTAATTTTTCCTCGTAGATGAGGAAATAATTGAGGGGYAAAAAACAGCCTTTCCAAAGTAATCGTACTTACTCGTACAGGTATTTCCTATGCTGCTAATATGTTTTATTGGATTCACATACCCATGTTGCCAGTCTCCATAACACCATCGCTCTCAGGACAGTTTCTGTCCTCAAGGAAAGTTACACAAAACTGTATGTTTTTGGGGCCCTTCCAACAATATTGGGACTCTCCTCTAACCACTGCCTTCATTGGGTGGCCTTAGGCCAGGATGGAGACGGAGAGGAGCCCCTCATATCTGCCACATCTTGACGGCAGGCCTGGCCTCTCTGCAGTAGCTTGATGCCCGCTCTCTCCCTTCTGACCTTCATAGAAGAGACAAGATGTCTTCAGAGAGGGGACTTTGGACCCAGTGAAGTCTTTCATTACACACTATCGTGTTCAGTTCAACAGTTCAAACTTATTCTAGGCCTTTTTCTTAGTCTCTAAAATGTTAAATAGCTGGAGGTCAAGCCTGAGTGTAGGCCTATTCAAGACATGAGATTAAAGAGGGTTGTTTGTTGATATGGCTAATAAACAACACATTGGCGTCATACATATCCAGCCAATCCAGAAGGACATGATGTACAAGCTTTTGAAGTTAATCTGTGTCAAGAGAGATGAGACCCTCGATAGTGTGTGTAAACAAAACAGAAATGCCTGGCCTGGCTGGTGAGTTGTGCCATTGGCCCGTTACAGAGGTGGAGGGGAGGGGACCTGTCCCTTTTGTCTGCTACTTGGTCCTGGACGAGACAGGAAGTAGAGTTAGTCTGGGAAAGTGGTCCCCGTATCTCCCCCAGTGATCTAACTGCTGCTTTCATAATGGCTGCTCTGATTAGGTTATAATTAGAGCAGGAATTACAGTGTGGCTTTAGTAGCTGAGTAGATGAGGAGGTGTGGGAGAGCAGGGATGGACAACAAGGAGGGCTGTCCACGGGACCACTTGTTACAGCCGCTCTCAAAAAAGCTTATCGGACATCTGTGTTACTAGTGTCACCAACTGTCGCCAATGCTTACATAACTCGGTTTGTCAACATCATGCTTCATGTTGATGTCCCTCCGTGAATATCTGTGCATTTAGCAAGCCATTGTTCATGAGACTTTGTGTTTTCTACCAGAAGTCCAAGATAGGCCTATCATTTGCTTTGCAGAACTATTCAGTATCTTTTCAGTTTCCTTGTTGTCATGCCGCTAGTTGGGCTTGCTTCCTGTTGTTTGCTCATATGCATTTGCATTTTCTGCAAGTCATGACCTTGAACCAAATGGGTAAAATATAACTTCATTAGTAAGGGTGTGTAATAACACATTTATAACCAGAGTCATACGCAGGCCTATTCTGTCACATCACTTATATAGCCCTTGTATAGGCTAAGTCCATGTTGTGTAAAGAAAAATGAAATGGTTCACTGTTATATAATATCCCTTTCCACAAACAGGTCATCAGTTMTWCGTTTCAGTCGTAGCAGTTTCCTTTGCCCCATGGTTACTTCCCCTCTCCAGACAGGTGGGTCTTTTTACAAGCTGGCGACCTGGTCTAAATAAGTACAGCTGTGTATAACGCTCTTATACGGTATCACAATATTCTCAGTGTGGTTCCCCTGGAGGTTGGCTCTCTAATTGCACAGGGAAATCCTTGAATGCTTAGCTACCCACATGGAAAAAGCATCCAGACGCATTGTCATTCTAAAACACTTAGGGAAGCCAGAAAACAATAGGTCCTCTTTAGGAATTTAAAACGCGCTGACCGTAATAATTTGTGTAAAGCTATTCACGTTATTGTGAAACATCATGAATCAAGTATTTTTTWAATCTGACATGGAATGTGTTTTAGCATATGTTATATCCAGGCTAATCATTCATCATGTTTGACTTAGTTTTTACTTTACCCAGAATTCATCAAGGAATTTTCATTGATTAGAACAAAATCAATACTTTTTTTGTTTGTATCAAGTATCAGTAGGAGTAGGTAGGAGAGCATTGTAAATTGGTGAGCGTAGGATGTCTCAGCATTTTCAATTGATAAATTCAGGACTTCCCACTCAAATGTTCTCAAATGCCACTTTCATTTCCCCCAAATAAGGGCATGGAACTAGCGGCCTCCATCATTATCCCAAAGCTTTTGAACACACACACAGAGGAAGTGATTCAGCGTTGTCCCTTCCCCTTGTCACCAGCCGTAAATATCGCAGGGCTCTCGGTGTGGCAGGAAGCCCATAGAGAGGAACAAATATGTTTTCTTGAAAAGGGTCAAAGGGCATCAAAGACTATAGCGCATCAACAAGTAGAACAAGGATCTGAAACCTAATAAAATAGGCCCAGATCCTGGATCTCAGCCACATGACCATGATAACATAGCACATGTATTCACAACCGATTTCCCACCAAAATGGAAGCAGGGTTAGGGTTTCCATGGTGATTCCTGTTTGGGTGGTAAGGCGGAAGGTTACCTGTTAATGTTTTATCAGATAGACTCTTTATAGAGAATGATTGCTGTTAATCATCCAATATATGAACTCTCCCGTAACCCGACACAAGCGTGGGGCAGTAACATTGGGTGAACAGATGACTTATCTTAAACTGTATATCTGAGTTACTTTAGTAACTGTCTTTATTAGCTGCGTCAGAAGAAATCTTATCAGGTAGCCTGGTATAATGAACAAAGAAAGATGTGTGACACTGTATTATCAGTTTCATTCAGGCCCAATTTAATGGAAGCATCTCTTGGAAAAGGTCCCCTGTAATCATTCCACATCTCTCTCTCTCTCTCTCTCTCTGTTCCTTAGTTTAACCCCCAAGTMGAAGCATGCCCATCCTCAAGAACCTCCCAGCGCGGCTGAAGGGAGGCAGCAGGGTGAACGGGGAGTTGGAGAACACGCGTGGCGAGCTGATCCTTCGCAAGATGAGCCTGAAGTTGAAATCCAGCGCCTTTGAGGTGCCCAGTGACAGTGAGGAATGGACTCAGGCGCACTCACTCCTGGACGGGGGCACGCCACGAGACCGTAACCCCTTCGAGGACGAGGAGGATGAGAATGAGGCGAACGAGGAGAGACGTGGCGGCTCAGGGAGGAGTTCGTTCAAGGGCACCCTGGAACGCATCCGAGGCGTGTCCCCGCTGAAGACTCTGGGCAAGCTGGGCAAGGGGCTCCGTATGTCAGGCCGCAGTAAGGGCACTGCCACCCCTTCCCCTCAGGGGTCCGTTGCAAGCACCCCCACCTCAGAGAAGAAGAAGAAGGGCCGACGGAGCTCAGAGGGAAGCTTACTCAGGTACGAGAGGTGTAGAGAAAAGCTGTTGAGGAGTGGTTTAGTAGAGGATGTTGAGCTCAGCCCACGTCTCCTATAACCTAACCCCCTTAAGATAAATAAAGGTTAAATCAACAAAAAAAATTAACCCTTAACTCCCCCTCTTCTCCGCACAGATTTGCAGGGAAGTGCAGGGAGAGCCTTCGCAAGGAAAGCCTGCCCAACGGGGAGCTGTGCTCAGAGAGCGAGGGGGGCGACTCTTCCAGCCGCCGGCTCTCCTTCATGAAGATGGTGGGCCTGGGCAAGCTGAATAGGGGGTCCATGGCCGACCACTCGTCTCATGAAGAGGAGGTGGTGGAGGAGGAAGTGGTGGAGGAGGTGAAGCCAAGGGAGCCCCTCTCAGGTAAGGACAGCCCTCAGTGGAGCGCTGGGTTACTAAGGGTCAGCCAGTGTGCACTGTGATCCACTCTGAAGGATTCCAACGGGGGTCACATGATGACTGTCAATGACTGTTGATTGGTAATAGTAAGGTTATGCTAGCTCACCATTACATTTGAGGAGTTGAGATAGTGGTCAAATTAATGGAGATCGTGGCTGATAATAACCCACACATTTCAACTGATATTTTGCCTTGGAATATATCACTAAATCACATTTTAACCAATGAGTAAAACCACTCCTGTCAACCACAACAGACAGAGAAGCACTCTTTGCACAAAGTTAGTTGATAGCTATGGCCAATGTTTACTTCAGTTCAGCTGGGCGTTCCATGTGTCACAGGTCTATGAAAGAACAGTGTCAGCCCCTTTTCCAGTAAACAATCATTCCCGCCATAATCCCTGCAGTATGTTACTATTTTCACAACGGAGATGATGTTGTCATTGTCTCAATGTCTGGGCTATTTTTGGACACTTTGGAAACAATGGGAGAAAGATGTCGCTGGGATAGAGGAGACCAGGTCCAACTGGGCCACTGCTGAGAGATGCGGTCATTGCTATGCAGGAGGACCAACCAAAGGGTTTCCCACAGAAATGTTTGATGTAGGGTGGTGTTGTGGTGCTGTTGGGACTTTATTCACTATTACGCTGGCCTTCCTCGCCGTTAAATATGTGCTGTTCCGTTACCCACCTTTGTTCATTAAATGGCATCTCCGGTATGAAAGAGTATAATTAACACACAAACCACACTATGGGGTTGCTTGAAAAGCTACTCCATTATGCTTAGAATAACCAATGTTGGAGAAAAAAAGAAGGTTTTATTGAATACTTATTATACACTAAACATTGTCTAATGATAGGTCTGTTAAATATTTGTAAAGCACAGAACTTGATTCCGTGAGTGTGAACTTAACAATTCAGAGCTTAATGGTCGGGATAGTCTGGATGGTCTGGATGGTCTGGATGGTCGGGATAGTCTGGATAGTCGGGATGGTCTGGGTTGTTAAGTTCACACTCACGGAATCAAGTTCTGTGCTTTACAAATATTACTCAGTAATGGTATTCCCCCATGTCAGCTCTGCTAGAGATCAGCTTTCATGTTTAATACCAACAGGTTGTGCCTGTCTCTCTGTGTGAGGAGGAAAGATAAGGCTTATGGTGGCAGCAACAGACCTGGGGTTTTTTTTATTATAAAGAATGCAGAGGGCCAGTTAACCAGCTTTACAAAGAGCACAGAAACGTCTGAGAGCTCAGGATCAGACATGTTCACTCTTTGTCCTGGTCTTTCAGTAAGCAAGCGGTCCAAATACCATCTTATCACGCTCAAAATATCACTGAGATGTGTTGTTTACAGGCTGTTGACGTCATGCCTCAATTGCTAAGACCCAGAGGACACGTCACGCATTCGGAGGCTTTATAGAGATGCTGCTTCTCCGTGTTCATGCCATTTTACCTGCACCACTGGGCCCCATGACATATCTGAGACTAGTGAAGCAGGACAGAATGGCTTTATCGCCTTAGAAATTCAGCCATACAGGCTGTCATATCAAAGCTTTACACCATTACACCTCGCCCCAGGGATCCATGCATGAGTGCCGTACGGAGAAAGTGATGAAAGAGGGATCCACGGAGGAGGAATGGGATGTGTGCACCACTCTGTCCGTTTCAACCATGTGTGTTATTTATTGGGTGAACCCCCTAGCTGACGCACAGCGAAGAGGCCTTTTTTGTTGTATATTTGACTGTGTTTGTTAGGGGAAAACACGGCGCTTTCTGGCATTGTTCTCTCAGCTGTCAGCACAAACTGTTGGTGGTTGTTAGCCCGCCCCCCTTAAGTCACAAAGACATGACCGGTAGGGAACTGTAGGTTTCTTTCATTCATTTCCTCATGCCACAAAACTGAAACTTCTCCTATTTTAAAGGTCTTTTCAGGGTTATGTTGAGGCTGGTAAATATTTAACACCATTTTCTTATTAAGAAACTAGCAGTAGCAGTAACATTCTCACCAGGCCATCCCTCTGTAAAGAGATGGGCCCTCCTTTAACATAGAACAAGCCTTTGTTCCTTGAGGCTGTTTGTTTCTGGACTGGTCCTTAAAAAAAGAGCCAGGAGCTAAGGAAAACAGGACGGACAGTTTATGTTTGTGGACATCGGTGTTGTGGCGTTCATTCCAGAAAGAAACCCGTATGTGCTCGGCTAAGTAGACTGTGTGGCTGTTCTCAAGTGTCAGGAAATACCTCAGTAATGGAGAGTGAGTGGCTATTTAGACTATTTGCCAACTGTTTCAGACATATTGAAAGCAAAATGTTCATGATCCGCCAACCAAATATGCAGTGTGCTGATACTAAAGGATTCAAGACAGAATATAGACAAGAMAATACAGACATGAACTACATTGAAACTAAGGACACATGTATTCATATGCGAAACCGCAGTACATCTTGCAACCCATCCGTGCCTTGAAAGTAAAGCAGTTCAATCTGTACAGTCTGAAAGAGCACAAAGCTATAGCAACCTCAACACTGCTCCCTGTACCTCCACATGGGATTTTCCCTTCAGTCTTCTTACAATCAGATGAGTGTGGCAACCAACCTGGCCTCAGGTATTCAGAAAGCTAGGGTCGGATTACAACATATTCTGTACCAAGCCCTCGACCCACAGCCCCCTGTCCCAACCCAGCTCCCCTATCATCGTCAGCCCTAGCTGGTGAACCAGCTAACATGGTAGCCATGATCTCAATGCGTCCTACCCCTCTGATTGGCTGGGTGGATACACATCGGATTGCTCATAGCATCCGAGAGCGCCTTGATAACAGGGCCATATAGGAGGTGCAGGCCACTGCCTCGTGAATGATTTCCAGGCCTTACCAAATGACAACCCCAAGGCCCCTGGACCATAAAACCATAGCTAGCGCTGGCTCATGTCCTGCAATAGCTGCTGTGAAAAGTGTGTCGGGATCCTAGCAACTAATGACTATATTAGCCATGATGCAATGCATGCTGCTTCCTCTCATATTCAATATATGACCTTGAAACACAGCAGTTGTAACACTGTCAGTTTAAAGTGTCCGTGTGCCAAAGTAACAGGTGTTTTCATACCTCACTGTGGCATATAGAAATGCAGTATAACAAGCAATCAGTTAGTGAAATAAAAGACGAAGAAATGAAGCTGGGCAGAGCTGCCTTTTCTGCCAGAGTGACAACCCAGGGAGTGAACTTTTCCTATGATCTGATTAGTGTTTGTTTTGTTACTGTCAGTCGAATGTCCAGAGCAATYAGGAGAAAGGGGAATCTGAGTGCAGTGCACTACTGACTCCCAGGATGAGTTAATGTGATCAGTCCCAGCCCTGCTGGGATGTGTGCTGACGGCAGGGAGTGGCTGGGGAGGAGGCCTCTCTGTCTCTGGACCTCCGCTCACTTCGCATAGACGCCATGTCACTCTCCGTCCGGAGGGACAACCAAGGCCTGGAGGGCTGGCCTGGGACCAAAGGCTTTCTCAGGACAGGGCTAGGACAGGGCCTGGCTCGCTTTGTTGTGGCTGAGCTTGGGATTGTGGAGAAAGGGATGGAATGAGAGGGTGGGAAGGGAAGGGGGGAACAGATTTGACCCAGCTGTGCCTGCAGGAATATGGGGGAGTTTGGTGGAGCTGTGTTGGATTGTTGGATGCTCCTCTGCTTATAAGATTTTTAGCTTTTGGAGGAAAATATTTATCTGCCTCGCACACGCTGAGATGTGAAGACAGGCAGGCTGCCTCTAGCCTGGTCCCATATCTGTTTAGCATCGACAACGACCATAGCAGTTGGCTCTACTAAAACACTAACAGATCTGGGACCAGGCTAGGCTGCTTCTGTTTAGATAAAGGCTGAATGTGTACCAGAGAATGGGAGAGGTTGAGGTTCTGGGAGAGGTTGAGGTTCTACAGCTCAGGTGTCCACATACAGTACCCATAGAAAGCCTGCAGAGGACTGAGGAGGTGGTGGGCGTAGATACTGGTCTTAGACTTTAGAGATACAGTCATTTATTWWTTATTTATTTATTTTTGAACTTTTACCRCTTTTTCTCCCCAATTTCGTGATATCCAATTGGTAGTTACAGTCTTGTCCCATCTCTGCAACTCCTCTACAGACTCAAGAGAGGCGAAGATACAGTTTGAAGGGAACATGTGATGCTGCTTTGAATTCACTGGAGAACTGTGGTTTTGGAGTCCAGGAAAGAGGCTCATATTTTACTTGCTTGGCACCCCGGGACAATATAGTGCTGCTAGGCTCTGAGCAGCATGACTGGAGAGCGTCTCGATGGCAGTTCTACAGGTGCGTTCTTACCCTGCATCATTTGAATAGAGAGTACACTACATATCACTACATATTGATTTGACTCCTTTTGGGAATAGAAAAGCCCAACATTTCCCCTTAAATTCCTCAAGGTAAAGTTACATAATATCTGCCCTAGCCACAGCCTTCATAGAGATCCCATAGGCGGCCCTCGCAGCATTATAACTTTTGTGGTTTGGACTGAGGAAGGGTGGTGCCACTGCTGTACATTAGCTGGGTATGTTCTGTATGACAGGCTCAGGGGGCAAGTGCCTTGGAACAAAAGACCAGTGTTCCCATGTACTGTTTAGCTTAGCTAAGCGTCTGTGGAACTGCCCATTCCAGGCCAATCTGTTCTTTTAATGATCCCCGAATAGGCCGTCAAATCTGTGCAAAGCCCTCAAACATCTGGCGATCCAGTGCCGGTGTTATTTCAAGGGGACACGTTATAGGACCTAAAAAAAACAAAAACATCTCTACTAAAAGTGAGGGCCACTGACTTCTCACCTTAACGTGGTGATTGTGAGCAGGCCGAGCCACGGCGGACGGTTACTCCCTCTCTGTGACGCGTCGCCACCAGCCACACCATGCCAGGGCTCTGTCTGTGGGCAGACAACCATCATGTGGAAGACGRGGTGTCTTCCTATCACAAGGGAAGAGGAACAGTCATTTTCCACCTCCCGCTCTCTTTAAGGGAGATGTGCCTGGCTGTATTGTGTTTTATATTTAGCTGTCCTTCCGCTGCGTTGGCAGGCAACTTTGGAAATGATGGAGTGATGTTGGGGGGGGCGGGTATGGGCGGTGCCATGGCATCGCTGGGCGCTACTTCTCTTCCTCAAGCGGGACAGGGAAGGATGAGCAAGGCGGCAGGCCGGCAGCGGCGCGCCTCTAGTTCCTTTATGGGAACGGGGAGAAAAAACGGGCAACTCAGCACTGCCGTGGAAGCCGTGAGGTTCCCCGAACAGAGCGAGAGGGACGGTTATTTACACAGCTGATCTGTGACGCACCATAGCAGTGGTGCAATGTGCTTCGTAGGCCTATAAGAGAGAGTCCCCAAAGTGGTGTCATGTCACCGCCCCAGCCCCACACTTCCCTGCCCCTTTTCCTGGGGTCGTTGTGTTCAGTCACCACGCCAATTAAATGTAGGAGGAGGAAATTACTTCATTTCCTGCCATGCTGCTGGGCTGTGCAGGACAACAGCATGTGAATTGCTATCCGGCTGTCCAGAGACACAAATGACTTATGCAAGCAGATCGGGAGCCTTATTGAGTTTGAAACCTGATGCTGAGACACACAGCAGCCCATTCACAAGCATACAGTAAACAGACATGGCTGACTCCTCCTGCTTCTCATCAGACAGCTAACCTTCTCCTCCCAGTGCTGTGCTCATGCCCCAGTCGCCTCACTTGGGCTGGGCGGTATGCAGAGACAAGCATCTCCAAACACTCTAGGACACAGTGATTCACTACACTGACCCCTCTAATCACATTGTGTGATTACTGTAAAAACTGTAAAAACTCTACCTACCCCCTTGCACTTATCACACAGAATGTGTAAACAGCTCTTTGAGTTTTSTTTTGTGTAAACTATTGTTACACAATAGCGCTCCATGCATGTTACACAAGCAAGCATTCAATGCATGTATGTTTTTTGCCAAACTGTAGTTAGCTGCTTTGAGTGTAAGGGCTGGCTTTATAAAGGTGTAGTTGTACCGTACTCCGTTAGCTTGGGCCCACAACTAGCTCACCTTCATAAAACTGAGTGTTTTTTTGTTGCGGTAAAACCTGGTAATATATACTTTGACGTGTTCSTTGACGTATAGAGCTTAGCAACTTTAAATATGTCTGTATTGAAATATGCATACTGCTAGCTTTATTGCTTTGCAGGTGTGATTGGAAAGCTTCCTCCATCCACCATTCCGTTTCAGGTACTAGGAACACTTGCAGGTACTGGGAACACTGTTGATGGCTGATCTATGGATTGGTCAGTTAATGAGCAACTTAGAATGTGAGACCGTTCCCCATTTGTCCTAATGTTCTCTTGAACTTCTGCTATGCTTTTGTTACCCACCAGATCCCACCATGCGGAGGGAGGCACTTTTGCCAGCAAACTCCCATAATCACAATAAGTTAATCAACAAGTGTACTTTACCATCAGATAAAAGCTGACTGACCTTTGGTCTGAAATGCCATCATGGGGCCCAGGCATGAAGAGCATTTCAAAGCTCTCTGCTCTAGAAAAACCATCAACACCTAAAGTGGTGTATTCCTGTAAAATGATGGTTTTGTTTAGCACATAAGACTGTTTATTGGAATGAACTATGTAAATGAGTCTGTTCCATTTCGCATTTGCTTTCAGTAAGTGAGGTCATGTGAAAAGGACTCAAGGAGCCTTACAGTATGTTCGCCAATTACATTAGGGCAGCACAACCAGGGACTGAGTCAAAGACATGAAGTAGGGCTTGGTCTCAGGGGCGTCGTGCACCCATTATTTTAGAGGTGTCACGAAGTACGTGAGGATGGAGGGGTGGAGAATTTAGCATTTTTCAGAGTCGCTCCCCTCCTCAAGAAACCAACTCTCGARCCCTCTGACGTCAAAATACTACAGACCATTATCCCCCCGCACCTCTCTGATTCAGAGGGGTTGGGTTAAATGCGGAAGACACATTTCGGGTTGAATCCCCCTTTCCCCTTCTTTTTTTCTTTCCAAAACACATGAGCCTGCTGTCTCTGACCAACTCTCTCACTATCACTCACAGAACCATCTTCTTGGCCCTAACCAGTCAGGCTTCAAGACTGGTCACTCAACCGAGACCGCTTCCCTCTGTGTTGCGGAGGCTCTCCGCACTGCCAAAGCTGACTCACTCTCCTCTGTTCTCATCCTCCTAGACCTATCCGCTGCCTTCCACAACGTGAACCATCAGATCCTCCTCTCCACCCTCTCAGGGCTGGGAGTCTCAGGCTCTGCAAACTCTTGGATTGCATCCTACCTGGCAGGCTGCTCCTACCAGGTGGCGTGGAGAGGATCTGTGTCTGCACCAAAACATGCTAAGTAGAACCATAAAGGGTTCTTGGGTTTGTCCCGATAGGGGAACCCTTTTTGGTGCTAGGTAAAACCCTTAGCATATATCARAAGSCCTTTCTTTGATGGCCTAGTTACAGTATACCCTAACATAGCTGTGTTASGACACTCCTGGTTTTACAGGCCACATCATGCCTGCAAGTTGAGCTGGCTTGCAAAGTGACGTG
Source organism: Salvelinus sp. IW2-2015 (assembly GCF_002910315.2). Taxonomy (NCBI): domain Eukaryota; kingdom Metazoa; phylum Chordata; class Actinopteri; order Salmoniformes; family Salmonidae; genus Salvelinus; species Salvelinus sp. IW2-2015. The sequence continues at coordinate 11,534,454 of NC_036841.1, read as the reverse complement.
TAATTCTTATCGGATTCCAGCCAGAGTTAGGATATCCAACAATGTTAACTTTTAACCATCCGCAACCTGCATTCAGAATGASTGCCAGGGTAGGGAAGATTGAATACTGAGACTATCTCAATCATCTGAACTGGAACAACCATCTCAGTAACGGGTGCAATAAGCCCAACTACTAACCGATTGGATTAGTTTAGCCTGTTTATCTTTGTGTAGCATAAAATGATTCAACCAATCAATGTATATGCAAAAACACAGATATTAAAACAAACAATTCTGAAAATCACCCTGCAATAGAGCATCCTGGGAAAATAGGATGTACAGCAATGGTTCTATGTACAACCCTTCTTGCCTTCCAAAGTACCCTTATTGCCTTCCAATGAATAATCGAAGAATCCTTTCTTCCAAAAAGGGTTCTTAGGTTGTTAAAGATTCTAGGTAGAARCCTTTGCCTTTCAAAGAACCCTTTTTTCTAAGAGTGTACTCTTTTCTCTCTATACTAAGTCACTCGGCTCTGTCATTATCCTCACGTGGTCTCTCCTATCATTGCTATGTGGATGACGCTCTGCGTGCTTAGCAGACGTCTCAGCTTGGGTGTCGGTCCACAAGTTCAAGCTCAACCTCGACAAGACGGAGCTGCCCTTCCTCCCGGGGAACGCCTACCAGCTCTAAGACCTCTCCATCACTGTGGACAARTCCACGGTGTCCCCCTCCCAGAGTGCAAATAATCTTGGCGTGACACTGGACAATACCCTGTCATTCTCTGCAAACATCAAAGCAGTGACCTGCCCCTGCAGGTTCATGCWCTACAACATCCATAGAGTACGACCTTTCCCAACACAGGAWGCGCCACAGGTCCTCATCCAGGCARTTGTCATCTCCCGTCTGGATTACTGCAACTCTCTGTTGGCTGGGCTCCCTGCATGTGCTATCAAACCCCTACAACTTATCCAGAACGCCACAGCTCGCCTGGTGTTCAACCTTCCCAAGTCACCCGCTCCTCCGCACTCTCCACTGGCTTCCAGTCAAAGCTCACATCCACGACCAGACCATGGTGCTTGCTTACGGAGCAGCAAGGGGAAKTGCCCCTCCRTACCTTCAGMCTATGCTCAAACCCTACATCCCAACCCGAGCACTCCKTTCAGTCGCCTCTGSTCTCTTGGCCATCCCACCACTATGGGAGATCAGCTCCCGCTAAGCCCAGTCAAAGCTTGTCTCTGTCCTGGAACCCCAATGGTGGAACCAGCTTCCCTCTGATGCTAGGACAGTCCCCGCCCATCTTAAGAAAATGTCAAGTAAGACCCTACCCATCTTAAATAAGACACCCCCCAAATCTACTTTMCTGATAACTTCTTTATTGAGGAAAAATGTACTTACTACCACTGTTATATGTGGTCTCACCGAGCTATCTTAAGATGAATGCACTGACTGTAAGTTGCTCTGGATAAGAGCYTATACTAAATGACTCAAATGTCATTTTWWWKTTWTWTTTTCTTTAACCTTTATTTWACRAGGCAAGTCAGTTAAGAACAAATTKTAATTTACAATGACGGCTTACCCCGGCCAAACCCTAACCRGGACGACGCTGGGCCAATTGTGCMCCGCCCTATGGGACTCCCAATCACGGCCGGTTGTGATACAGCCTGGAATAGAACCAGGGTRTGTAGTGACGCCTCTAGCACTGCGATGGAGTACCTTAGTCCGCAGCACCACTGGCGATTCCAATGTGAACTTCATAGAATTGCTTGGTGGGTAGTATTACAGAGAAACAACAAAACATTAGCATTTTATTTATTCATCAAGAAGGAATCAATCATTGCTCTGTGGTGCACCTTTTAAGGAACCACTTACTAGGGAGAATAGGCGGTGTGGGGGYGGGACTCTTTGCCTGGTCAGTCAGTGCCCCCCCCCCCCTCCGCAAAATACAGCTGACAGATCTTTTTGATCATTATTTTTTGATAAAACGTGGGCTTCAAAATGAAGTTTAGTCATTAATTTAACGTCTGAAAAATGAAAAAACTGGACAAACCTGAGGGCGCACATGCCTTTACTTGGTCTTYTCCTGTAGTTGACCAACAGARTTCATTGATTTTGACYGGCTGTGTTGCTCCTTCCAGAGGGTGAGGGGTGATGTCAGAGAGGAGTGTCTGGTGACTTCAATAGGAAATGGCCGACTTCATCACTGGTTTTAGTACTAATTTAAAAACTTTCTGTCAGACCACATCAGAGTAAGAGATGATGAGATCACCTCATTGGGTGAGGCTGGGCTCTAAAAGTCTATATGCACTTATGGGAACTTTCTGAAGCCAAAGTGGAGTTCCACAAGAAATACAATTTCTCCACTTTAATGCAAAGCAATATGAACTTTTATTAAATACTATTCCATAGCTATGCTAGCCGAATAAAAGACCTCAACCTGATAGAGAAGCGTCTAAGGAGAGGACAGTGAGTGGACATTCTGTGGGAATCTAGYATGCTTTATGTTTGGCACCCACATGTCCCTGATGGGATCTTTTGAAGTATGCAACTGAAGTAGAGATGAATCTAACCCACCTCTAGAGAGATCGGTTTAACCGTGTCCAATCTGCCCAAAAACAACAAGCCAAAGGGGACAAACAACATCTGTCTCTCAMGCCTGGAGCCTCTGATATGGATAGGACCTGATGTGGGAACCTGTGTAGGAGGTGACAACCTGGCTTAGCCTTTAGCTTGACGCGAAAACAAACATAGCTCGTAAACACGTTCAAAGCAAAGAATAGTCATGTTTACTTGAGTAGGTCTTGGATTTACATAGGACTTGATCCAATTGACCAGGTCATGTGTTGTGTGGCATAACAGATAGACAGGTGAGGGTGCAAGAGCACAGCTCTTTCCATTAGGATAGTGTCTCCATTCTGCCTTCTGACTTAATACAGCTGTATTGCCTATACATGATTTATCATGTGTTATGTGGAGTTGTATCATTTTCCTCCTCTCTCCTTTAGTTCTAGAAATTCTGCAGCTGGTGACTAAGAGAGACCTGTTCCTGGCTGACACACACATCCTGGAGCTGGAGCAGGAGTGTAACGAGGCGGCCGCAGCGACCCTGCCCTCATCGCCAGCAGGTGGTGCTGTCCCAGAGGACCTCAACAGCCCCGGGAYCAAAGACGGCGGCAGGCGCAAAGCCAAAGACGTGGAGCTGCTGTACGAAGCCCTGCAGAAGGAGCTGTGGGCGGTGGTGCGTGAGTCYCTGCGCTCCCCCACGGCGGGGCCCAACCTGGGGCTGGTGGTGCAGGTTCTGCAGCAGGAGGAGCAGYRGGACCGGGACTGGGCGCAGGYTGAGGGGGCGCTSCCCGGAGGCCCCAGACCCAGGCAGCTGAAGCAGCYGTGGAAGGAGGCGMTGGCGGAGGCAGCAAACGGGAGCCTGCCCCAGAGGAACGAGGCCCAGGGCGGGGAGCTGGCGGACTACCTGGACAGGGTGCGGACCCGGGTGGTGGAGGACCTGGGGGCGGCCAAGAGGAATGTGGTGCCAGTGTACCCAGAGGAGTACGAACCCTTCCAGGTGTACCTACAGAGCTACCACCAGGCGGTGGCCCGCAGACTGCAGAGCATCACTGACGACCAGCTGCTGATCACAGATATCTACTCTCTGCTGGACTGGCTCTACAACATCTATAACAAGTGGGTGTCCATCTTAAAGGCCACTGAGTGTAGACTATTGAATAGTTCATTCAATAATTGTGTATTGCAACTTGTGATTTTACACATATTAGATTTTGTAAGTAGCAGAATTGCATTACAAAAAAAGGAATGAACAAAAGTATATAGCTAAATGTCAGGTTGTAACAAACTTGCATGAACCACAAACTTGTCAGAAATGTTTCATTTCATTTTCACTTTATGCTTTCACGGTAAAGCATGTTACAAGGTGGTGTGATGTTATTGTACGTAATACTGTGCATAAATACTGTCGATTATACTGTACATAAACAGTCGTTTATTAGTTAAGTGTTACTCTATGGGTATGCCACTGACTCTGGCCTCCTACTGTAATCGCTCCAGGGACGTCCTTGGAACAGTCAGCATGACGATGCCCTTCAACAGGTCCAAGCTGGGGCCACTGTTGCCCTCGGAGACCGTGGACAAACTGGAGCTGGACTGTCTCAACTCTGTCAGGGTAAGGGCCGACCATCCACCCCTCACCCCTCCTCATTTGGTGCGCCCCGAAAGGGTGCTCCTATGGTCCTTCCTGTCCACCTAAAGGGAGGGATATCACTCTGACCAGTGCAGCCAATCAGTGCGCACCGTCTCAGCGTCAGCTCGTGGGTTTTCCTGTCTACGACGGACACCACACAATGGAAGCCAGACAACAGGCCATTTAGCTCAGGTCATTACGCAACTCACTTGCGAGTCAAGTCCAGGTAAGCTAGAGCACTGTTGTGTGTGTGATACTCTGTTCACTGTTGGAGAGCCAGGGCCCAGGGCCCAGGGTCCATGTATGTAGACATAATAGTTAGTAGTCCACAAGTAAATCCTGCAGAGGAAAAAGAGCACTGGGGTTATTGGCAGCGTGGCCTGTGGGCTGGCAATCAATCATGCCCCTGCGGGCTCATCCACCAATGGGAGGAAACCTTCACCTAAAATATAAGGGGATGTTTACAAAGGGGATATAGATCAGAACAAATGAAGCCAGATTTACAGTATTATCTGTGATTCTACGCCTTTATCCATCTTGATGTCTTGACGGCATCAGTTGGGAATATTTTGATGCTTAGTGGCTGCAGAGCTCACAGTGGTTCAGTGCARGGTTGWGTTGTGTCTGACCYRGRGGTCTGGTTGCGTTCCAGGAGAAGGTGACCACAGAGCTGTCTCAGGTGCTGGACGAGGAGGAGAAGCGTTGGATGGAGACGCTGCACATCGAGGAGTATCAGATCACACTGGCTCGCACCGTCATCCAGGTACGCGTGCGCAACACACACACAACACACACACACACACGTCAACACACACCACACACACACACACACACCCACACCCCTGCACACACACACACAGTCACAAACACACACACATGGGCACACACGTTTACCACGCACACACACAGGGATAGATATCAGGAGCTTACGTAAGTAATTGATTTCTTCCCTGATTTTGATGAGGCCCGGCCATGATGGTTTTGTATTGCTGCCTGAATGTGGTCACTTCGTACTTTGAGGATAAACTCATCATTCCTAAGGCAGCAGCCAAGTCAATACAGACGCTTCCGTTAGTAACTCTCATCACAGCTCACTGTTTTAAGAGTCACTTCACTGGCCTCTAGTGGCCATGATTGGTCAGCAACTTTCTACACAGATGCCCGTAAAAAAAAAAGAAAGCGTCAATAGCATTTCACACATAATACACGTTTGCCAACATTACATCTGGTACGTGTGTGTGTGTATGTGTGTGTGCAGAGGCTGCAGGTAGATCTTGAGCAGTCAGCTGCCATCAACAGAAACCTGGGTTCCCGTGTGGCTCAGTGCAGTCTGAATGGTCTGGCCGACTTCCTGTACAGGGTGAGAGGACCACACACTGTAGAATGACATGTTACACACTGTAGTAGTCCTAGAACACACTGTCTCATTCATATTAATATAAGCCATGAACACACTGTCTCATTCATATTACATAATAAGGCCAAGAACACACTGCATCATTCTATTACATAATAATAAGGCCAGAAGCACACTGTATTATTATATTACATAATAAGGCCAAGAACACACTGCATCAATTATTAACATAATATAGGCCAAGCACACTGCATCATTATTATTACATAATAAGGCCAAAGAACCAACTGCATCATTATTATTACATAATAAGGCCAAGAACAACACTGCCATCTTATTATACTATAAGGCCAAGAACACACTGCATCATTATTATTACATAATAAGGCCTAGAACAAAGTCACTGTCATCATTCTTAGAATGAAAAGAGTATTACACAGGGCCAAACCTATAGTTGTCTCACTGCCCACTACATTTTATTTTGCAATAATGCTAGAATATATCAACTGGAATCCACCAGTTCAACTGGAATATTGAAACTAACATCTCTTTGAGACGTTCTAATACTGTTATAATTGCTTAATTTTCAGCTTCCAAAGGAAYGTGGAGATGTTCCARGAGGGTCTGGTCAACATGGTTGGGGATAACGAGGATGGATATGTCTCCAAGACCATRGCCCTGGTCAACTGCTGTCTCCCTTTCAGGTAGGACTGTTGTAGCAGTAGTAGGCTAGCCTGCATTGTGTTACAGTCGGTCCATTTCCACAATAACGCCTTAAATGGAAATTCCACCCCAAAAATATATTTTGGTATTTGTTTTGCAGCCGGTATGATGCAAAATGCATCACACCGGCTGTATTTCTGTATTTTTAAAGTTATATATCTTGAAGACTTGATTGCTGACATGCAAAACATTTTAGGACAACAATGGACTAATGAAATTAACACCAAAATATCYTTTTTGGGTGGAGTTTCCCTTTAAATACTATACTCAAAAACAATTCCCCAAAATGGTACCTGTTAGCATTCAAGTTTTCAAGTACAGAGCAAAAACTGCCTTGATGTGTTTTCATAATATTCCTTAAAACATGCATAAATCATGTAAGTGTACAATGTATTCATTAGTCTGCTGTGACTGTGTGTGTGCAGGGGTTTTGTCCAGCGCTGTGTGCAGTGCGACCCTGCCATCAGTGAGGACTCAGCCAGGCGAGCAAACACTTCCCTGGACAGAATAGTCAACCAGGGAGTGAAGGTGCTGAGTGACAGACTGTATGAGCGCATAAGGGTGAGTGTTCTTAACACACACACACACACACACACACACATGTAAACACACACACATAGGATTCCTAAACACACCCATGGTCACAGCTTTCTAACACAACATGTAAACAACCTCACACACATACACTGCTATGTCTTACTATACTTGTGAGTACTTTTTGGGAACCAACAATTGATTCCCATTCAAAATCGTATTTTCCCTAAACCCTAACCCTCAACCTTTACCCTTACCCTTACCCTAACTCTAACTTTAACCCCTAACCCTATACCCTAAACCTAAACCCTAAACCTAACTCTAACTCTAACCCTAATTCTTACCCTAACCCTAACTCTAACTTTAACCCCTAACCCTATACCCTAAACCTAACCCCTAAACCTAACTCTAACTCTAACCCTAATTCTTACCCTAACCCTAACTCTAACTCTAAACCCTAATTCTTACCCTAACCCTAACCTAACTCTAACCCTAATTCTTACCCCTAACCCTAACCCTAACTTTAACCCCTAAAACCCTATACCCTAAAACCTAACCCCCTAACCCCAATTTCTAACTCAAATTCTTACCCTAACCCTAAACCTAACCCCTAAACCTAAAATAGCCTTTTTACAAGTGAGGACCGTCCTCACTTCTCAGAATTTTAGTTGGGTTACTATTCTGATGATGACTCTGGTACTTACAAGTATAGTAAAATGTTTACACACAACACACACACACACACACACACCACACACACACACACACACACACACACACACACACCACACACACACACACACACACACACACCAACACACACACAAACACACACACACACACACACCAACACACACACACCACACACACACACACACACACCACACACACACACCCTCAGCGTCCCTCTGTCTGCCATGTGTCCCAGAATATAAGCACATCTTATCAGTGTTCTCCACATGGCTTGCCCTCAAAGCTTCAGGGATGTGCTGAAGAACTGAGCCCTAAAATAGCTGCTCCAATGTGACAAACATGTTAAATAAGATTAGATTGGCAGCATGCCACATAGTTTCTGGCAGATATGCAGTTCCGCTCCTCTTCAGTAACCGCCATAGAGACGGGCAGTGCCAGTCGTCCAGGGGCACAGAGCCGCATCGCATCCTCTTGACCGAGCTGGGCTTTTTATGCTGTTGTCGTTGGGTAGGAAGTCACAATCTGTGAAATGACTGGTCTAAACGGCCCACACATCCTCATAGGAAGACACAAACCCAGGAGGGGGATTCAGTTAGCGATAAAACACGGATCTGACTCAGTGACATGGACGTCTCCACACCCACATCTCTCTGTCTCCCTCCCTTCCTTGTCTTCTTCATTCTCTCCCCATTTTCCTGTCTCTCTCTCTTGCTCACTCACATTTTCCCTCTCCTGGCCATATTTAGCCCTTCTTTGACAAGCTGGTGAAGAGGAAGTGGCTGAACAACACAGAGACCTATGAGCAAATCGAGTCCCATATTAAGGAACACTTCAAGAAGTTCCGCAGGATGGACAGCCCACCCTATCAGGTACATGCAGAGACACAGCAAGTATGAGCCATGTAAACATGGGGAGGCGCTAAGGTCCTCTGGCACAATGTCACAATGTGCACTAATAACTCAAAAGATATTTGACTGGTTTTAATTCTAAGCAACGAAAAAAAAGCAGTGAATGTTCAGGAGGAAACTGTTTTTTTTATTGATCGACTGAATGGATGTTGGTTGATTGAATGATTCCTTCTATCTTCCCTTGTTCTCCCAGGTCCTGGTGGGAGAGGTGCATAGACGGGTTCTGATGGAATACCTGCGCTCCCTCATGAGGGGAGGATCATCTGCACGTCACTCAGAATGAGGAAGAGGATGGCTGGACGACTGCGTGACGAGGGCAAGCATGTCAAAAGTGCTCTTCAAAGATCTGGTGAGTCAATTCTAGAACAACTATGCTATACTAGAGAACCGTAGTCGGATCAACAGTGCTGCCTGTGACATGACGCAACGAACGGCGTGTGGCGTGTGCATGTGTGTGTGTGTGTGTTTGTTTGCATTCATGAGTGTGTGCTCATTAATCACGTTTGACTGGGATGTGGCCTGTATGTGAGAGTTACTGAAACAACTCTGATGAGTTCAAACAAAGGAGACGTGAAGTACAAATTAATAAAAAATAAAATATATTTGTCCTCGGAAAGAGGGTTAAAAAAAGAGAGAAAAAATTATGGCTACTGTAGCCCAGATAGAGATGGAGACCAGGCAGGCCGTTTGCACAAGGGGCAGATCACCTCACCCTTCACTCCAGCCCACTCCCTATCCTTCCCTCTGTGGCGTCCGCCCCTTTCTCCAGATAAAACATCCATTTGTCACCTCTCTGGACAACAGGATAGCGTTGTTTACAGACGAGTGGTCTGGCATCCTGCCCTGGGCCTTAGAAGCCCTGACAAGCCTTTGGGGTRGAGTGGAGGACCAGAATGAACCTCTGGTCGACCACACGGTTTAGTCCTCTCAGAATWACAGGGTCACTTTGATYCTCAGGTAATTGAGTTTGCATGCTCAATACTGTCGCTGTACTTCTAACCTTGGTGTTTTGGGTCTATGTTATCGGATGGTTCCCTCCGGTCAAACAAATGCGTGAACATCACCAATTTTAGTTGTAACCATTAAAGGCTTGAAATCACTTAATCTAGCTCTGGGTTTGAGCCGTTGACAAGGTAGTAGATTCAAAGGCATTGAGTTGGAGAATAGCCTGTTGACCTGTCGTGAGCTGCAGAACTAGTTGAACATGAATAGCCCTGTT